>NC_087278.1:15075760-15378094 GCF_015220805.1 Pogoniulus pusillus
CCTGCAGAAACTGAACTGGTGCCCTGGCCATGCTGCAGCACTCACTGCCTTACCAAAGCTGAGTGTCTGAAGGCAGCCTGCAGAGGAAAAATAGGAAGGCCTGAGGGTGGGAGCAATTTTTTTGATACTGCTCCCTCCTTTGCCATAGTCAAGGTTGATTAAGATGCACGTGAGCCCTAGCAGGGTGGTTGTGCTATGGGGAGGTGAGCTGCAGCTGTTCTCATGTGGAGCTAGCCACAGAGGGTAAATTCTCCTTGGTGCTTCTGGGATGAACCTTGTGCCTCAGTGGACCTCTAGTCCCCTGCCTCCCTGCTCCACATTGCTCTTTCCCCCTATAACTCAGTGCTGCCATCTATTCCACTTAGGAAAACATTGCTGCTGGAAAAATGAGGCTGAGGGAGAAAAAAACAACCCAGTGGAGAGACTGCCAAAAAAACCCTAGCATCTCTTCTTCAATGGACATTTTGCTCTGGTGTGTTAAATTCTGCTTGAATTGTGTTGTAGAGAGAAGAGGTGAAGAAGAATGTGTTCATTATCTTCTATCAAGGAGAGCAGCTTAAACAAAAAATCAGGAAGATTTGTGACGGGTAAGGCAGGCCTGTGGGCAAACCACGGTGACTCCCATGGAGGCGTTTACCTGTCAGCCTAGGCTGGCTAAATTTGAAGCTGGAGATTCGATCTCCAGCTCTCTGGCTGTCAGCATTGCCACTGAGCTCCCTTCTGCTCCTTGATATTGCTGCTCCTAATCATGAAACATATTTATCACCTTGGCGTTTGGAAATTGAGGTCCTAAATTTTCCAGCGTGACTTAAAGATCTTGGGAGCTTCTGTTGCTAGGATTTTAACTTGGGACATCTTAAAGGGGACTGTTTCTTGAGAAATACTCAGCATCCTTCCCCTGAAAATCAGGTGCCCTATCTTGGGCACTGGGGACATGGTAATCCCTGACCTGCTCTCAAGTCTTCCTGCATTTCATTGTAAAATTATGATGCTGGAGTTTATTCAACCCATTCCCAATGCCTTTGAGCAATATCAGTGTAATCAGAGACAGAGCCCAGGAGAGAAATGAAAGCCTCATGCAACCTGACTTGTTTCCACCCTGTTAAGCATCTTGAAAAGATAATTCAGGTTGAATATTTTGTTACTCTTTCATAACACTGATGACCGATGGGCTTTGTTGCAGTGTAAATCAGATTTCATGAGGGGATCTGTCTGCTGTTACCAAATCCATTTCAGGTTTAGCCTCTTGGCCAGGTGGGGCCAGCCAAGTGTCTGCAGGCTGCAGAAGGTCGTAGGGAGGTAGTGAACAGTTGCTCTTACCTGATGTGCATTTGGGGCAGGTTTTCTCTTCCACCTGTCTTTAATCAGAATAAAGGCAGGAAGATCGTTTCATCCAGATGGAAGAACTGACTTCAGAGCCATGAAGATACAGACCCCTGGGTAGTAGTAACAATTCCCATATTAGAAATGGGGCCCTCCAAGTTGCCTTCTAAAGACAGTAGAAGACGATGTGCATCCTAAGGGCAATTCAGGCCTCCTAGAGTGATCGTTTCTCTCTATTATAAAGAGAGCCACGGGAACATGGACACCTGAGGGGAGACTCCCTGCTCTTAGCCACTGATTTCTGATCCTGTAGCTCAGACACAGAGGGAGTTTTGCTGTTGCTGCTGTGCAAGATCAGTCTGCTTCTGCCACTCTTTGAGATTGCAGCAAGTCTTGTTCTCTCTCTGGATTACAATGTCCTGATTACGTTCCATTTCTCTGCCTGCTTTTTAGGGGCTGTTGAGTACCCTTTCTCCATCTGCAGTCATGGGCAGTTGCTGGTCCTGTGAATACTTCCCATTGCATGTGCCAATGGCCTCACAAGTTGCCAAGCCATTCCTGGCTGGGTTTGTTCACAGAGTGATGCAGGCCCTTCATTTTGGAAGATTCTCTGCTTTTTTCCCTGCAGCATTTTAAATTCCCTGCAGTCAATGATGCTTTTTTTCCAATGTGATGTCTGTCAGCATTTTTGTAATGGATTGAACCCAGAATAATTCAAACAAGAGGCATGACCTTCTGCAACAGGGTGCAGCTGGGAACATGAAGCCAGGCAGCACTGGAAGTGTGAACAGATCTCTGCAGGATGGCCATAATGTGCAAAAGTGTTATAAGCTGGAGGCATGAATGTAGCAGTATGTTCGCAGAAAGGAACTTAGACTGATTTCTCTGAAGGAAAACATACCTACATAAGAGAGCTTCACAGGATCTCCATTGCAGTGCTGGTGCAGCAGGTTTTGGCTATTGCCAGCTAATCAAGCTACATTTGAAATCATCCCTTCTGTCTTTTCTTACTCCTTTTCAAAAGAAGTTTTCTTTCTAAACATATTAATCCCATGACTGACCTTTTGTGCTGTGTGGGACACTGGCCATCCCTTGTACTCAGGCCAAGACATTTTGGTCTGGTCCATCTTTAAGGCACAGTTAACCATACCAGAAGCAGATGGCAGTGTCATTCCAGTCTCAGCAGGACATTTCTGTTTAGCACTAAGGCATCATTCATGACAAATATATCCTGCAAAAAACATGGGACAGGTATAAACCAGTCTCCGGCAAAGCAGGCTAAGATTTGTTTGCAGAGCACTGTGCCTCAGGTTACACTTGTAGTCCCTGCTTGGCTCTAATTGGTACCATTAGTCCACCAATTTCATAAGCATTAAGTCCATGCACAAATTTATTAGTGAAAAGTGTAGAGGGAGCAGGGAGGAGGAAAAATGTAAGAATTTTTCTTTTCCTCCTTTTCTTGCAGCTGCCTCAATGCTAATGTGAATACTAAACTGGGTTTATCAATGTAAGGATTCCCTGCTGAATTCTCCTGGAGCTTTCAGAGATGTCTGGGCCATTAGGGCAAAGCTGATACTCAGTATGCAAAATGGCTGTTAAAAGATCAAAGCAACACTGCTGCAATAATGTTATTGGAAGTGGGGGAACTGTACAGTATGGAGGAATAAGCTTTCAAGTTTGATTTAAAATCCTTATTAAAGATGAACTAAGAACTGTGAAGAATAAGAAGATGGAAATAATTAGGTAGGGTGAATAACCTTTGGAAATGAATAGCAGGTGTTGAGTGATGAAAGATTCAATTCTGTAAAGGGAAGTT
The DNA here is from genome assembly GCF_015220805.1 of Pogoniulus pusillus. Lineage (NCBI taxonomy): Eukaryota > Metazoa > Chordata > Aves > Piciformes > Lybiidae > Pogoniulus > Pogoniulus pusillus. The sequence continues at coordinate 15,078,900 of NC_087278.1, forward strand.
TAGCTGAAGAGCATGTGCTGTCATTACACACAGCTCTGGGCTGATCTCTAGGAAACTGCTGTGTGTTTTGATCAATTTCAAGACTGTCCTCACTTGTATGTGTGCTGGAACTGATTTCAGAGAGCAGGTGGTGATATATTCTGTGCTCAGACAAAGCCAGAGCATGGTGCTTATCTGTACACAGAGCATGCATATTTTTGTCTCTTAAACAGGGATAGACCCCTATGACCCTGTTTGCATTGCTTAATTCATCTCACGTGCAGCCCATCAGCAGCCCTAGCTCAGGGTAATTCCACTGCAGGATGGTGGAACTATGTTAGGCAGGCAGAAGGTCTTTATTCTGTAAAGAGGAGTGGTTTCTTCCTGCATATCTGTTGGGGCAACATCAAAGGATAATATTTATAACACCCTTGAAATGGCAGGGCTGGCACAAGTGCTAGGTACCACCAAACAAAATGAGTAAGAAAAAACAGAGTGATCTCTTCTATTTTAGTCACTGCAGCATCTTGGCTCAGTTAAGGCTTGCAGACAAAGTGTCCTGCAGTAGTGCACCTTGTGATCTGCAAGGTCCTAGTGTCTGCTTTTCGTGCATGCAGTATAGTGTGGGACTTGTTTTGTAGGCAGGACAAGTAGCTGTACACTTTTCAGAGAGATATGCAACTGATTTGTTCATTCTTGACTGAATTGGGTTCATATAATAACTTTAGCACACCACAGTGTGCTGTGCCAGTGTAAGCATCTGTATGCCAGTGTGACTTGCTGCTGTACAAGAGAAGGTTATGTTGCATGGTATGGATGCAGCAGTAAACACTGCCCGCCTGAAGACCTTTACTCACATATTAGAAGTCCATTAATCCTTACTATACCACATTGAACAAAACAACTGAACCTGTAGAACACAGCTTTAAGGGTAAGCTTATTAAAACATTGATGCTGGCCTGGCCACATCTAAGCTGTCGTAAGGATTGGAGGGCTGGAACACCTCTTCTCTGGAGAAAGGCTGAAAGAGGTGGGGTTGTGCAGCCTGGAGAAGACTCTGGGGAGACCTAGTTGCAGCTTTTCAGTACTTAAAGGGGGCCTATAAGAATGACAGCAGGGTCTGTTGCAAACTAGACAAGAGGTAATGGTTTTAAACTAAAACAGGAGACATTTAGACTAGATAGAGGCAAGAATTAGAGGCAAGGTTTTTACAATGAGGGTAGTGAAACATTGGAATGTGTTGCTCCACCCATGGAAACATTCAAGGTCAGGTTGGATGGGGCACTGAGCAACCTGATCTAGTTAAAGATGTCCCTGGCTCACTGCAGTGGGGTTGGACTAGATGATCTCTAAAGAACCCTTCTAACCCAAAACATTCTATAACTCTTCGTTTCTGCAACAGACACCAGTCTCAGATGTTGAAAAAACTTCGCTCATCCTTCCCTTGTTCCCAAGCTGTTTAGCCAAACAGACCAGAAGCCGAGCGCCGGCTGTATGGTCACCCTCCTTTAGTTTTATCTCTGAAAAATAGTCGGGTTTTTGGAGTGTTTTTCCAGGGCGGTTTACTCACGCAGCCTGCTCGCAGGAGCGGCGTTCACTCGGTGCGCGGCTGCTGTCTTCCCCCAGCGACTGCGAGAGGGTAGTGCAGAGCCAGGGGCGCGGTGCTTTTCCAGCCTCAGTGCAAGGGGGACATCTATTGGCTACCGTTTTAATGGGGCTGCCCTTGCCTCGCTGCTGGCTGCTTCTGGCTCTGCAGTTCAAGCAGCTTGTGGGCTGGTCACTGGATAATATCATCTACCTTGCAGCACCTGAGGTAGGGAGTAGTTTCTTAACTAGAACAGGAAAAAAGATCCTTTTTCTCTTGAAGAGATAAATGTACCTTTTCAGACCTTTCTGAGAGTGCAGGAACAATGTTGCAGTACATTAAAGTATACTGACTGCCAGGTGAGGACTAAAGTCTGGATTCCTCACCTTTGAACGGAGAAAATCCCAGAGGAAGAAAAAGTCAGATAAATGATGTTTCTCACTTCTCTCTTACTGAGGCTAGATTTCGTGCCACAGTCTATCCCTGTCCGGAGTCTGCTGCAGAGCGCCGAGAAATGCTTGATGGAGTCAACACAAGGATTGAGGATTTAAATACAGTAAGTGGCAGTAACTTTACTGAGGTTTGAGCCCTACAAGTAGAACCCGCCCAGACCTTGGTGCTGTCCAAAACCCTGTGGTTATGGTCAGATCTCAAGCTTGGTTTGGGAGGTGGCTGTGCAGAGCTGGCTCGAGGCTGGGGATGAAGCCACTATCCCAGGAATGGTCCCCCAGCTGGTTGCAGAGGCCAGTGCTTGTGCTCTGCTCTCCTCAGGAGCTGCTGGGGGACAGCCTCCCATGTGAGGGCCTCCGAAACTACTTCTTGCTGTTGACCGTGCAGATGTCAGAGGTTTAGACCTTGTCACATGGGGCTACAGCATGGGGTCCGCGGTCACCAGCAGGCTACAAGTATTGTAATCAAATTGCACATTGCCTAGAATGGTTTCATCTGGTTCTTACAGCACTATTTCCCTTAGCAGCTCATGAAGTGCTACAGTCTCAACTGCAGTAGAACTATGTAGGGCTTAGAGAGGATTCTAAAGATTTCTTTTATATTTAAATTAGGTTTTCTTTACTGAGGAAAATTTAAGCTCTCATCACACTAGCAATGGAAAGCCAAGACTGTTATTGTAAAGTGCAAGTCTCCAAGCCCTTGACTCCACATTTAACACAGGATTGAAGGTTGTCATTTCAGTTGCTTTGAGTCCTCAGTGGATTACATATCCACATGCTGTATTGGGACTTCACACCTTCTGGAGGGACACCTGCCCGTGACCTTCTTATTATCACATATGACAGTCAGTAGGTCCTAAGGGGGAAGGGAATGGCCACCCTGTTTGGCTGAGATGACCCATTTGACTGTTGATGTCCTGCTGTCATCCCATATGTGGATGCCTGTGACTTCCAGGCTTGCATGCAAGTCTGCTTCCAAACTGACCTTCACTCCTGGGCATCGTGGGCAGCTAGGCTTCTTCAGCACTTGTTGACCAAACATTTTATCTTCCTAACACCTTATCTCCACTGCTCATTTATGCAGCAGTACCATGGGGATCACATGTTGTATGGAGGTCCCATGAGGGCCACGCTACAGTGCAGGCATGCTTGTCGGTGTGATGTGCTCATGGCACAGAGCTGCCTACAAGACATGGAGAGTGGGGCCATATGGTGAGATGTGACCGGTCAGCAGGCAACTGGATAAGGAGCCAGTCTCACAGCTCAGTAGCTCCTCTACACTTACAGAGGCATGGGACCATGCAGGGAGAATCCTTACTGAATACTGTGCACCTGGTGCCAAGTGCTCCTGTGTCCAGACCTGCACACACAGCTCTCCAGGGTAGCCCACACATTCACAGAACTCCCTTTCTGCAACCCTCTTCTGCCTGCCTTCCCCAGATAACTGCCGAGTAGATCATGGCGCCTGTGCCTTCCTATCTCCAGCACTAACTGTCCTGTGCTTACAGGTAATAACCCAAACTGAGTCCCACCGCCAGCGACTACTGCATGAGGCAGCAGCCAACTTGTGGTCGTGGAGGATCAAGGTGAAGAAAATCAAGGCCATCTACCACATCTTGAATTGCTGTAACATTGATGTCACCCAGCAGTGTGTCATTGCAGAGATCTGGTTCCCAGTGGATGATGCTGGCCGGATAAAAAGAGCTCTCCAGCAGGGAATGGTAAGAAACCAAATTCTGGGTCCTTGAAGCTCTCACCTAAACTGTATTGTTTATGATTTGAGCATATATTCAGACTTCTGTTCTGTCTGTTACGGTTGTCACATGATGGCTTGGCCATGGGGACTTAAGGTCAGCACTAAATCTTAGCAGGTTTGTGATCGACCAACAAGTCAGCAGTGCTGGCAGCTTTCCCTGAACACATCAATACCATAGAAAATGGAAGTCTGGATATTAGTAAAAAGTCTGAGCTGTAACACTCTTGTGCTTAGATTTCATCCTGCTGCCTGTGTGTGGACACAGACCATGGTGCTGTGGGACTGATTTTTCTCTGCTAGCCACTCTGACTGTGTCTGTCCTTGTCAATGGGTTTGCAGGAGCGCAGTGGCTCCACTATTGCCCCTATCCTTACTGCTGTACACACCAGGATGGCACCACCCACCTTCAACAGGACCAACAAGTTCACAGCTGGATTTCAGAACATTGTGGATGCATATGGTGTGGGCAACTACAGAGAGATGAACCCAGGTGAGAAACACTCAGCTACCTGCACTTTACTTGCTTGAGCTGAAGTCAAGTCTTTGAGCTCTGTCACTATCCTAAAACAAGCCCTCACTGCTGACTGAGAAAATCCAGGCTGTGTTTTCCACTGGTAAAAACTGATACTGTTTGGTATGTGGTATGGATTTTCTTAGACAAAAACTTAGCCATCAGTGACTGATTGCAGCAGGAGTAATTAACTACATAAAATAACAGGATGAAGAACAAATGATGAGGTAGCAACTCTGAGGAAGACTGAAATTCATAGGACAGATAGAAATTGAGGTCATTCTGCTGAGGCAAAAGAGGCCAAAAAGACTTGAGAAAAGTATGAACAATGGTAAAGAATCTCAAAGAGACAACTGGGAATTAACAGAAACCTAGAAATCAGGGCACATGGGAAAGGATGAGGTGAACTCAAATTGTTGAGGCTCAAAAACATGATGCTAAATATTAAGCACATTATACTGTTGCAAAACAGAATGCAGTCAGTGTTTATTATGGTGAGACAAGAAATAAAGGCTAAAATTGCAGGAAAATGCAGATCATCTTCCTGATTAGAAAGCCAGTTACACTCTAGATGTGACTGCCTGCTGAGTTGGAATGGGATCTTGGAGGCTTTTTAGGGCAGCAGCTATGAGGAATGGGCCAGTGGGGTGGACTGCTTCTCTGCTGAGGCCTTTTTGTTTAGGAGAAGCTGAGCTTCTTGACCTTTCCTTCCTACAGCTCCATACACTATCATTACCTTCCCTTTCTTGTTTGCCGTGATGTTTGGGGATTGTGGCCATGGTGCTGTTATGCTGGGCTTTGCACTCTGGATGGTAATTAACGAGAAAAGCCTTCTGGCCCAGAAAAGCACTAATGAGGTGAGTACAAAGGAGCTGGTGCATCCTATCAGCATAGGAAAAGGTTCATTATCCTCATTTGATAAAGGGCATATCCAGCCTCCCAAAGCCTGGGTGAAGAGCCTTCCAAGATGCTTGTGTTTTGGCAAGCAGTTGTGCCTGCTTCTACAGAGAAACCTGGATGGGCCCAAAGGACCCAGAGTTTCCTATGAATAATTGTATGTCCGTAGACGTAGTGCAATCATCTCTCCTGTTGGCTGAGGCTCACCATTTGATAGGACCACGTGTGCTTTGACCATGGTACTGCCTTCTCTCCCTGCAGATCTGGAACACCTTTTTCAGTGGGCGCTACCTGATCCTGCTCATGGGCATATTTTCCATGTACACTGGTTTCATCTACAATGACTGCTTCTCCAAATCATTCAACATCTTTGGCTCTTCCTGGCATATCCTCCCCATGTTTAGAAATAAAACTTGGAAGTAAGTGGCTAAGTGTGGGAAATAAGTGAAAACTCACTGAATGGGAGCATGTAGCCTTTGAGAGAAAGATGCAGAGCCTGCCTATGTGGGGAAGGGAAGAATTCCCTGCTGCAGATGCAGTCATGAATGAATCAGAGGTTTTGTCTGACACACACAGACAATTCACACTATTGAAATGGAAATGTGGAGTCCCTGAGAGCAAGCCTGTTTGTTCAGGCACTGATGTGCATAAAAATCCGCAGGTGTCCAGGACGGATGCACAGAGAATTGCCAGAGCAGTGGAGACTGACATTGTGTAGGACCCATTTGCACACTCACACACACACACGTGTGCACAAAATGCCCATGATAACTGTTGACAGAAAGGCTGGAATCAGTGACAGGCATCCCATGGTAATCCTCAGCACGTCTCACAGAAATGTATCCTAAGCTTATATGGTGAGATTAAACTGCAAAGATCATTTCACTTTTCTTTTGTAGTAAGGATGTGCTTCTGCAGAACACGGTGTTGCAGCTGGATCCAGCAATCCCAGGAGTCTACTCTGGAAATCCATATCCATTTGGAATAGATCCGGTAATTAAATTAAATTGCTCAAAGATAATTTGTATTTCAGTTCTGTTTCTGCATACCTGGTACATCAGCAGCTCCCTTCTCTCTCTGCTGAACCTTTGCTCTTCACGTTTTTGTCTTTGCATAGTCATTGTGGTGCTTTTCTTAGCAATCAAGGATATATACTGCACACACAGCAGCAAAATGCTAAGCAGGAAGGAACTTTGATTGCACTGGAGAATGGTCTTGTGCTGCAGTCTCCACTGTCACCAGGCTCCTAGACGCAGTTTCCTTATTTAAGTACTTAAGCCATTTCAGAGCTATCTCAGAAGTTTAAGGGCGAAGTCCTAGCCTATGCCATGTACTTATCATATGAAGTATAAAGTAAATGCCACTGTTAGTTAATGGATCTACATTTTCTTCTCCGTGTCCTGCTTCCCTTTTCTTGATATTGTTTTTTATCAGCAGTGAATTGCAGTTGTTAACATAAACCTTTCCTGTTTCAATCTTCATATCAGCCAGTTAACCTCTGTTTTGCGGGATGCACTCTCATCTCGGCTGGTCTCTCTTGTTTGCAGAGAGATTGACCTTGCGGTAAACCTTTCACAAACCTAATGTGAAATTCTGCCTAGGACACAGACAGTGCAGTTCAAGAAGTCACAACAGACTGTACATTGCCCCAACACCTCCCTAGTTTACATTAACACAGTCTAGCCCCTCTCCCACCCTGGCTGCTACCTGCTCCAGAGGCTATAACCCCCATCTGGGAGAGAAGAGCAGCTGAACAAGTAGTGGCAGGGAAGGGATAGAACAGAAAACACAAGTCCCACGTAGAAATTATGTGTGTCATTTGCCTAGGAGGATGGATGGCTCTTTGCATTTTGTAAGTCCTGGAAGGATGGCTGAGTTGGATCTTGGAAAAGAGTCACCTTGAGCTGTGGAGGCTAGACAGTGTCTTCCACAGCTATAGAAGTGGCAAAGCACATCAGATAAAGGCACATGAACTCATGTTTTGCCTTCTAAATAATCCCGTCTTCCTTATTTCTGTTCAGGTACTATACTTAGTGTCTGAAAGGAGTATACAAAAGGCAGGACTGAGGAGAGGCATATGGTTACTGCCCTAACACAACTGAAAAGTTTCTGCAGAAAAACATGTGATAAACTGATCTCCATGGCCAAAGACTTGGAATGAACTCTTTTTGTTCAAAATAGAAGTTTGAAAATCCTCTGCCCTCAGAATAGGTCTGGTGAAGGTGGGAAAAAAAAAAAGTCTGTAGCAGCAGGAGGGATTTTCTTATACCTTTCCACCTCTGCTAAAGGAAATGACTCAGCCTAAGGGCAGAGAATAGCACTGAGAAAAAAATCTAGGTTGTTACCAGCCTCTGCACTGGTTTCTGGAGGACTGAAGCAAAGACACTACATCAATTTAAATCCCTGTTATTTTCTTTGTTAAACAAGGATGATACTTTATACCTTTTAGATGAGAAGCTTGGCAAAATGAAAAGTGTAGTAAGGAACACCTTGATTTCCTTGGTTGTTATTGTCTTACTAGAACTGGTGGCAGTAAATTGCTGGTGTCAGAGTAACAACTTCCACAAATCTGTCATTGATCAAACACCTGAAAATCTTGTTCTGTTTCTCTCTGCTCTTTTCCCCGAAGATCTGGAATGTTGCGTCGAACAAGCTGACTTTCCTGAACTCCTACAAAATGAAGATGTCAGTTGTTATAGGCATTGTGCACATGATTTTTGGGGTGGTACTCAGTCTCTTCAACCACATGTAAGTTTGTTTCACTGAGTCTGCTCCCACCCCACACAAGTCCTCAGCTCTAAACTAGTGTCCTTCATTGAAAGAAAGCCTCATATCTCAGACTGGTGACTTGAATTTTGTCCTTTGCCTACTGCAAGTAAAAATGTGCTGTACACTGACTGACACACACTGCTATTGGTACAGAGCACTGAGACCAAAGGCCAAAAGGACAGCCATGACATTGCAGATATTCTCTTGGATAAAGTCTTTTTCACTTTCTCTCTTCTATTCTTGAGTCTGCAGGAATGATGAAGTATGCTAAAATAAAAAGATGTGATTTTTCTTTTGAAATATGGAGTTTCAGCCTAGTCCAAAGCACACTGAAGTCTTGCAGTGTGTGTGCGCGTGTTTCACCTGACTTAGTGGGGCTTTCGTTAGGATCTGTAGGTGTGTGTCGCTATATCTCTGCCTCTAACACTACTGCCCTGAGAGACTCTGCAAAGCAGAAGGGTATGTAATGACCTTCAAGGACATAAGATGTTTGCAGGCGACAAGGAAGAGGGCTGCCCCTACAGAATTGATTCTACACTTGGTTCTGATCTTCCTCAGCACATAACACTTAAATCAGCTATTTTTTTTCTAATCTGCTTTGATTTCAGTGTAGTGATCTTCTGACGTGCTGAGATGCTGGTGGCTCGGTTACAAAAACCTGAAGAGAATTAGCACGGCAAAGTTTTTGTGCTTAAATAATGGCTTTTGCTGACAGAGACTGTAATTACAGACTTCTTTCTTGGGTAGTGATAGCTGTATGTTTCTTACCTTATTTTCCAAAGACTAATCAGTGTACTGTACTCCCATATTTTGGTGCAACCTTGTATTCATACCTAGTGTATTAATTGTTCTCATATTTCCTGTTTCTTTGCAGCTACTTCAAGAAATACATAAACATTATCCTTCAGTTCATTCCAGAAATGATTTTTATTATCTCTCTTTTTGGCTACCTGGTCTTCATGATTATTTTCAAATGGTGTTATTTTGATGTACACTCATCCCAAAGTGCACCAAGCATCCTCATCCACTTCATCAATATGTTTTTGTTCAATTATAATGATCCTTCAAATGCTCCATTATATCCGCATCAGGTATGAACCCAGCAGTTTAAATTCACCATAGGCTGTTTTGCATTCACAGTAGGTGTGGTGGAGAATGGCCATAAAATAGGGAATAGGTTCAGAAGCTCAGTCACAAGTACCAGTCTCAGAGAAGCTGTTTCTTCTAGTATTCATGTTTAACTTGTAGATAGATAGGCCAGAGAAGCTGCTAATCAGTGATGCAGAGGAGGTTTCCTCTTAATGTCATCCATTCAAGAATGATGATGCAATTTCTGATACTTTTGGGGAAAAAAGGAAAGAAGATTTAGAGATGCAAAGCTGGATATTGCAGATCTACTGTCCCTTGGCACAATGCTAGTGACTAAGCAAGCCTGTCCTTTCTTTGATAATTTGTTATTTTTTCTTTGTAAACCTTGAAAAAAAATATTTTCAGCCAACATTAGAGGTAGGTAGAGGATTTCCTGGCAACTTTTTGTCAGAAATATCTCCTATGGGGAGTACACATAAAGAACAAACAAACAAACTCCAAACACATAACAACAATGAAAGCTTCTTTCAAAGTAATCTCTATTTATTTGGCCAGAATTTGGATTTTTTTTTTTTTTTGCTTGATTTTACATCTGCATCATCAATGAAGAATCTGTAAGCACATGCTGTCTCCAGCCACATGAATGCATCTACATGTCAGTTGCACACTGATTCTTCCATATGAGCTCAGTTTTAGGGCTGCTGGTGAGATAGAGTTAGTAGAGAGTGCAAATCAGTTCCAAACAACTCTGTTAAGGCTGAAGGGCAGTTTGGGAAAACACCTTCCAAAAGTCATTAGATAATGTGTTGCTTTGTAAGAATCCAAAGCCTTTCAAGATGTTTTTTTTTTTTTCTCATATTTCTATCCATCTTACCCCACCAGTGACTGTGCCATCCACCTGGGTAATCTGATATCAATCAGAAGCACATCAGAGATCTGATTCCTTCCAAAGAATGCAGAAATTGTATTTTGGAGTATTCTGGTTTTGTTTTTCCTAAAGTACCAACAGTTATGCAATAGGGGTGGCATACTGCAACAAGAGCACTTCATATTGTGGTGACAATGTGTTATCTAGCCTAAGCGATGGGGATTCAGTTCCCTTCTGTTGAACATAAGGAGGGAGTTCTTCACAATGACAGTGGTAAAATACTGGAAGAGGTTGCCCAGGGATGTGGTTTAGGCCCCATCCCTGAAGACATTCAAGATGAGATTTGATGGGGCCCTGGGCAGCCTGATTTAGTTGGAGATGTCCCTGATCACTGCAGGGGAGTTGGACCAGGTGACCTTTGAGGGTGCCTTTTAACCCAATGCAATCTGTTATATAAAACCCACACTATTTTATCTAACGATAGAGGTAGTTGGATAAAGGAAGTAACTTTTTTGCTCTTCTTGTTGTTTCATCTTTTAGAAAGAAGTGCAGAGTTTCTTGGTCATATTTGCACTGATTGCTGTTCCCTGGATGCTCCTGATTAAACCTTTCATCCTCCGAGCCAACCACCAGAAAGCGCAGCGCACGGTAAGGGATGTGGGTCAAGCAAAGGGAGATTGAGTACAGCAAAAGCAAAGCTGAGGAGACAACCCCCACAAAAGATTTGCAGTGCTCTAATTCTGCTTTGCTCTGATCTCAGAGTTTCTCCAGTGATTTCAAACTGTTTTTCACAGCACATGCACTGAGCATGTGCATGGACATTCAGCTGAGCCATCTTAATGGGAAGCAGGAGCTTGGTTCACAAGGCTATGTTCACAAGGTTTGTTGGGAGAAGCTGACACTGAGCTCTTCCAAGTGTTCTATCAAGAACCAGAGGAGGTTTAGAGAGACTGAAGTGCTAGTAAAGCCCAGACAGAGCAAAGACCTCCCTTCCTCATCTACAACCACCACTAACCACTGGTTGGCTGCTCTGTTAGGAGTGAGGCACTTGAGATAGTCCTGGCCTTGGAGAGATCAACACTGCTTGATGGAGATGCTTGATTTAAAAGCTGCTTCCCAGCAGTGCTTTCTTCCTTAAGTGATTGCCTTCACATTAACAGAGCCCTCCTTCCCATGGGCTCTGCGGTTTGCCCAGCTCTTTAGCACATAACTGTGGCTGCAGTTTCCCAGTTGTTCATTAATTTTCTCCTTTATTACACTAACAGGACTTTACTTGTCTGTGAGGATTTACTTCTCTTTATAGTTGGAGTTAGTGCCTAGAGTACCTTTTACAGGGCACAGATGCTTTCATTTGAAGAAAGAGATGCTGGTTGTGCTGTGTGACCTTTTCCAACCCAGTCACTTTTGACCTATAATTGAAAGCCAGGTCCCTGGGAGACCTTTGCAGCCCTGCCTTTGCACTCTAATTTCTTATTTTGTCATTTCTTCTGGGAGTTGGATGAAGGCTTGACGTGGCTGACTCCATCTCCTGTTTTTATACTAGTAACATCTGACAGCTTTTCCCCACCTCCTATTATGCCCCTGTATTTGTCTTCTTAATTTTTATGTTAGCTGTCTGATCGCATCTTACATTTACCCAGATTTATGTTTGCAACAAAGTCTGTTCTCTATGCTGACATTCAGGTAAAGCAAAGATAAAGTGGGTGTGACAATGCTGCAGTAGGAAACAATATGTTATCATGAGACTTTGCCCATGAAACCTGCTGGAAGCTATAAAGAGTGATAGGACAAAAATTGACAGAAACTGTGAGGTCCAAGCTTAGTTATACTGTGTAATGGGACTGTTATAGGCATGTATAGTAGGGCTGTTTTTATGCTGTGCTGTCATTTCTGGAGTGAGGCTCAGATCAGGTTGTTTAGGCCCCTAGAAAAGCTCTGTAAAGAATGATTACAGATAGAAGCTGGGTTATTGTGAGATTATCAATTTAAAATGAATTAAGAGATCTGAATTATATTTCTGTCTGTATCCCAGGAACTGTGGACTTCATCAAGCTACCTGATCCTTTCAAGCTCTATTTCCCTTTCATGTGATGCTAATTCTTTAGATTTGCATCCATCTGATGAGGTTATCAGCTTTAATGTACCTCATTTTTCTCCTTTGCCAAAAGTGACAGATCTTTTCATGGTGTGTATAAAGGGTGCATTGTGAGACTAGAAACTAGCTCCAAAATAGTTTGAATCACTGGAAAATGCTCTAGAATGAAAAATATCTAAGTATTATTATCCATTCAGCAGGAGAATTTAGTTTCTGTGGTCCGAGATGACTATTATTGACATTTTCCTCATGTTCATGATATAGTACTCCATATGTTACTCGTCATGAAGTTATTGATGCAATTCTGTGCCATGGTCTGCTTCAATTTGATATAAACCTGTAGCGTGACGCAAAAGACTTAATAGATTTTGTTTTGGAAAGATCCGATCTCAAGCCATGTCAGGAAACCCTAGAGGTGAAAATGAGGTAGATGCCCCAGAGACCAATCACTCCAAAAAAGCTTCCCCAGGAGACCACAGCGGTGGCCATGGAGGACATGAGGATGATGATGAAGAGGTAAGAAAATGTGGGCAGAAAATCATTCACCCAAACACGATAGCAGAAAACACAAAGTCAAGCAGCAGGATTTTGAAGAGTTGCCAGCCTTTCTTTTTAACAAGATACTGAGATGCACCGTTGCAGCAGTTTGTGTTTCCAAGCACAGTAAGCATCACATTTTGATAGAATGAATTCCTCTACATTTTTCCTGGTGAGGGCAAGCTTCTACAAGCCCCAGGCTCTTGTTTCCTGTGGATGGTTGCTTCACTTCCACATTGCACCCAGTGCATGTCAAGCCTTCTCCAAGAGTCAGTGAGTTTTCTTTCCCTTGAATTGCAGACAAGTATTTAAAAGCTGGCAGCCTGCAGTGCTGGCTAGGGAGAAAGGCTTTCCTTTGACAGATATTTTAAAGGGCTTCTGCAATATGCAGTAACACACTTAAAAACTAACAAAAGTGTTTGTAGCAGTTGGGAGTACCAACACTATTGAGTCTGGATATGACAGGCTGTTCATAGAATCATAGAATCAACCAGGTTGGAAGAAACCTCCAAGATCATCTAGTTCAACCTATCCCCCAGCCCTATCCAGTCAACTAGATCATGGCACCAAGTGCCTCATCCAGTCTTTTCTTGAAGACCTCCAGGGACAGTGCCTCCACCACCTCACAGGGAATATTCACAGTCTTAAAAGATGAACTATTTCATTGATACCTACCAAAACAGATATGCCAATAAGCAGATAGTCTGAAAACCCCTGTTACAGACAGGAATTTCTGTCTCTGTAAGAAATGACAAAGGTTGGTTGATAATAATTGGATTAACATCCAAAGGTTTGAAATTTTATGACTGGAATATGATCTGGTTGCTGGACAATTGTTTTTCACTGGAATTGTATTTCTGTAGGAAGAATGTATTGGAAAGATGATATAGAACTGACACTTTTCAGAGCAGCCTCTTTATCTGGGAAATATCTTTGTGTTGCTCAGGATATAACAAGGAAAAAGGAGGAATATAAAAATCCTGTCATGGAATGTTGCTCTATTAACCAGGAAGCCCTGAACTAAGAACTAACAGAATGCATCTGGGTTTACTTTGTTTCAGTTCAACTTTGGTGACACATTTGTCCACCAAGCTATCCATACCATTGAATACTGCCTTGGCTGCATCTCCAACACAGCATCCTACTTGCGGCTCTGGGCACTGAGCTTAGCCCATGCACGTGAGTGATTGACTGCCTGTTAGTTACCTCACCAGCAACTCCATGCTGGTCATTGCTTCTGTTGGTGTTTACTGCTCTGAATTTCTCCAAGAAGAAAAAGTTCTCTTTGTGGATGTTTGTGTCTCAGCGTGTTTTGCTTCAGGTCAGATCAAACCAAGCATTTCATGGTCACCATCTTAGTTTTCAATGGTGGTGCCTGCCAGCTATGTATCAGGCAGCTCCTGACTGCATTTAGTAGGTGATGTCTCTACCCCCATGCTCTGTGTAGCATGGTGAGAGGTGCAGTCCAGATGAGTTTTCCAGGCCACAGAGGTAAAGCCAGAATGGGAACCAGAGCATCATTTCCTAAAAGGCACTTGCTGCAGTCTTAGGGTATGTAGGTGAATGTCAAAATTACGTGAAGCAGTTATTTTGATTTGGTTCAGCAAACTAAAAAGGAAACTTTTGGTTCAAGAACTCCCAGAATTTGTCATTTTCACTGGAGATTTTCCTACTGACATTTAGTGGAACCTTGTATTCTGTGAGAAATGTGCAGCATTTCAGTGTTTTTTGTCTTGATTTGAGATAAAACCAAATGCTGAAATACTAGGCATTGCCTCAGGCAGGAACTGCACATTTTTAACTACTTTAATGTTCCAAAAATATTTTTAATGAACTATTGCTGTACTGCCTCCCCTAAAGAACTGGGCATACAAAAAACCAGAAGGAGACTCATGCCCTGGACTGACAAGAGTGATTGGTATTTCTTGGCACAGAAATGAGTTATTAGCAGTTGTGTAGAAGCTAATATATATTGTTTTTAAATGCAGGACAGATATCAAAATAAAATAAAGCAGCTAAGAATTTTAGCTAAGGGCTAAACTCCTAAGATTTACACTAGAATTCTGCCTGTAAAAAACACCATACTCCTTTGCAGCCTTATAAACTGGCACCAACAGGATTATTTTTCCTGAGGGCAGCAGTTGCAAGGGATCCCTTTCATCTGTAGTTACCTAAAGTAACAGGCCACTGAATTTAAAAATAGCTCAAGGACCAGTGGCTGGCAAAATGAAAGGCTGAGCTAATGGCCGAGGCATTTGCATGGAGAAGAGGTGGGCTAAGATCCTGCTTTGCCTGTATCACAGCAGTAAAGTTGCTTATTCCTGAATTTATCTTGTGTGACTGGGGTAGCTAAGTTGGGAATATGTCACTGAGCTGGCAGGACACATCGGATATACCAGTGGTGTGAATGTTTGAGTGTTTGCTGGGCAAGAAAAAACCCCACCTTTAAGAGCATGCAGCAACTGAAGCACTAATACAGCCTGCATTGGGTAGGACCAACCACTTGTCTTTTTTTCTGCACCACAGCTTATCCTAAGAGAAGTGGTCTGGAGAACAGATGGGAATTACGTATTTCCTGTGGGTCTTAGCTAACATCAATCAATACAACTTCTAAACTGATATATACATGCATTGACTGTGTTAATTGATCATGTTCACTGAGATTTAGCAGCAGGTAGTCCTAGAAGGCTCCACATACTGCTTCTCTGCCATGTTAACGTGCTGTAAATTAAATTGACTGTGTTGTGCCAGGATAACAGCATTGACTTGTGATGCAAAGCCAAGCCAAAACAGTGCCAACAGCTTCTAACACAGTGAAGAGGAAAAATAGAAAAAAATCTGCATCCACTTTCCTTCCTTGGTGGTCTTGGAGAGGCAGGGTGGCCATACATGTTTACTGTCAGGTACATTTTATCCTAGGCCACCTCATCTGACTTGGAAAAATGGGTGAGCTGCCAGACTGCACATTGTCTTGTTCACAGCTGTTCATCAGCACTGATTTCCCTTTATTTCCTTTTGCAGAACTGTCAGAGGTTCTGTGGACCATGGTGATGCACAATGGGCTCAGTAACAGCAGCTGGATAGGCCTCATCACCATCTTCATCATCTTCGCAGCATTTGCAGTGCTGACAGTGGCCATCCTACTCGTCATGGAGGGGCTTTCAGCCTTTCTGCATGCCTTGCGTCTGCACTGGTAGGTGGTGTGGTTGTCTGTGCCTTTTCCCAGAGCAGTCTTTGGGAGGAATCAGGCTGTGGAACCAGAGGACCACACCAGCCAGTATTAGACATGCTGTGCTATTACCTATTGATTAGAGCATCCGTCTTCTTTAGTGAAGTGAGGAATGCTCCTCCAAAGAGAGGTCAGAGCACCTTGCTTCATCTTTGAGCAGCTCCATGGAGCAGCTTGCCTGTCCTGCTGAGCCTATGGTGTCTGCGGGCACATGTGCAAATGGCAGCCTGCAGGTTTGCCCCAGTAAACATGCTATGCCACCAAGGTCACCTTGACCTGCATGATAAGGCATATAGGCACCAAAGCCACACCAATGGTTGTGTATCCTGCCCAGAGGCACCAATAAACAAGACAGCTGGAGACTACCTACTGCAGGAAGAGTTCAGCCAGGGCTGGAGCCAGTGCTGATAACTTTCACCTAAATTGAGCAAATTGGTCTCATGTTAGCCCATGTCTAGACATCAGTCCAGACAAAGACAGCAGTGCAGATGCACCATCAGAGTAGAGTGTAAAACCAGACCAAGGTAACAAATTGCTTCTCACCACCATCATAACTTGACATCCTGTCTGAGCTCACAAGCTGTGGCCTTTCTCACTATTGACATTGTACATGGAGGGGGGGAAGTCTGCCTCTCACCAGCATGTGAAGTCTATCTCTCACCAGTGTGTGCTACCAACAGGCAGTTATCCCAAATCTCAAAGCTACTAGAAGCAGTTTAGCTGGTGGGCAAGGTTCTGCCAATTGGCCTTATGAAACTTATTAATGTTAAGTCAAAGCTGACGTGTTCTGGGTCACTCCTGGGGCTGCATATGTCTCACTGCTGGCTCCAGAAAGAGCCTGTGTTTCCTGCTCAGAGGCCACCATCTCTCACGATCTCCCTTTCCCCAGGGGTGCCTTTTCCTTTTTCAGTTTCTTGGATGTAGGTCTTGCCCACCGGCTGCTCTGATGTCTGCCTCTCTTCCTCCTCAGGGTGGAGTTCCAGAACAAGTTCTATGTTGGAGCTGGGTACAAATTTTCTCCATTCTCCTTCAAGCACATCATTGATGGCACAACAGAAGAGTGAAACCAGTGCATCACTGCTTCACCCCTCACACCAGACTTTATTTTGTTGTGGTCACTTCCCCACAGAGTAGGGTATATGAAATGGAGCAGAATGGGATATGCTCTTGAAAGAAGAGCAACTGTAGATGAAAATATCCTAGCTGCATGCACATATACTGCTGTATCAACTGAGAGCTGAACCGCAGCAGCTGGGCAAGCTAGACCTTTGGCTGAGTATCCCCACTGATGTCTTTGCCTAGTGCCAAGTACCTGGTCCCCTTAGCATTTGATAGGGTCAGCTGCCTATTGCTTGGTTGAAGAGAAGAAATGTGACTTTGGAATTAAATTGGTTGTTAAAACTCAACTCACATGTGTTTTTCTCCATTTACTGCCTTGTCTTCGAGGCATCTTTCTGAAGCAAATATGTTTTGGCTGTTGTTTCTAGCTGTGGTTGATCGTAAGACAACAATCAAGTCCCTTGTAAAATTGCAGCCTTTCATTTAGCACGCAATGCAAACCAACCCAAAGACAGATCTTATTGCAGGCTTGCAATTTTCTACATGCCTTACTACAACAATCTTCTTTTTATCTGATTTGCTCCAGTTCTTTACAGCACCGGGTTATGGCCATTTGCACACATCATCACTTAACAAAAGTGTTCGTTTTGAGCTGCATAAACAAAGGGGTGCACCAATTTCTACGTTTGCAGGCAACTTATTTCTCTCTATTGAATTGTTTCTCACTGGAGACTTAAGATGACTCTCCCTGTGCTGTATTTTCAAGATGAGTGGTTAAAGCAAATTGTGTAGAAGTGCTAATATGTGATGAACAGAAAGAAGAGAGGAATCAGAAAAGGTGAAATGAATTTGAAGTATCGATGTATTGTGGTCTTTCCTAAGCACCTGTGAATTACTAATCTTTGAATAGTGTTAATCATAACAGGCTCTTTTTTTAACTACAGTGGACATAAAATCCCAACACAGCACACCAGTGGATTTGGAGGTCACAGTGCTCTCTTCTGGGGTGTGTGACCAAGCAAGCTCCACCCAAGAAACTTACCTGGGAGTGTCTCCAGCAGTGGACACAGTAAGTGTGCAATAGTCAGGCTCGAGAGCCACCTTTGCAGTGATGGAGAGAAAATGCAGTCCCAGGCAAAGCAGTTGTTCTACTATTTCCCTTGTGGTCTCAAGAAGCTGTAGTGGTGTTGGGCACTATTACCAATGGAGCCATGAGCATTTTTTTTCCCTTTTAACAAGAGTTTGGGTTGAAGCTGCAGCTAGAGCTGAGAAAGGATGTGAACAATAGTGTGTCCACGACTCACATGTGGTCTCCTGTTCTTCAGGCATGGGTACATACAGTACATACAGAAAACAGCCATGAATGCAGATGGTAGTACACTTGTGGTGTATGAACGTCACCTTTACTTCTTCCTTCCATCCTGTTTTGTTTATTCCTATTCAGGAGAAAAGCTGTCTCGATGCATGAAAGGACAAAGGAGTTTGATGCATTACCAAAGGCAGAGAAAACCGTGGGAGGTTTTTCTGCACAAACACATATTTTATCTTTATTGTGCCCCTCCATGTAATTGCAGTGTAACTGAGAAGGCAGTTACCTGAAACAAGATATCCTTTCCTTGTAGAGCTTCTTGTGGTTTGCTTCTTTGTCTGAGGCTTACATTTTACACAAGAAAAACAAGCGGCCCTGTGAATACTGCAGGTGACAAGATGGTCTGTTGTTTACTGTACTGAACAGCCATTCAGACATTTGACTTAATTCTGTATTCAGCTCTCCCTTTCTGTGTGTGAGTGAATAATCCAGCTGAGTCTGTGGCTCCCTTGAGCACTTGAGATATGGGAATGGCACTTCCCCACTGCATGAGAGGACTCAGCCCGCTTCCAGTCAGAGAGCATTCAGAAATAATGCTGCTAAAAAGGCAAGGTTGTTCTTACACACTTTGAGAAGAGCCCTGGCAGTTGTTTAGAATTCTTTAAAAGCCCAGAAATGTTCCAGGGTGCCTCACATATAAAAAGTTTTCCAGCAGAGGATGAGGGAGATTTAGGAGCAGAGCAGTGACTTAGCACAGCTACTGAGCTGGGTGGGACCACGTGTTCTCGCTGATGCTGTGAATGTGGTCATGAGATGTGGTCAGATCCAGCAGAGACTACTGTTAACAGAACAGCAAACCTTAGTATGGTCCTCTGGTGTCTTGCTCTGGAGGAGTTATGACTTGCAATCACCTGAGTGGGAACTTTGCAAAGCTCAGTGTGCCCATCCAATGCAGACTTGGGATTGGTGACTAGGGAGAAATGGGTGTCTCTGCATCCATTGGTAGAAAGAGGTTTGTTTCTAAGACCTGGTGACATGAGTTATATAATTTTGTAGGAAACTACTGTAAAAAAAACTCAGTGAATGACCATGTAGGAGAGGAAAAGGATAACAAAGTCAGTCAAACTGGTTTCAGTCATTCATTCTCTCCTGGACTTCTTATTCTATCTCATGAGGGCCATTGCTATAAGTGGCCAACTTCAGTGATGTAGAAGGTATGTAAAAACCAGTATCAAGTTTTTGTCATGTCTCTTAGATCCTCTGGACTGGTGATGATGAACTGATTTTTGGACTGAGCTGTCATAAACCTCAGGAGCCAATAGCTTCTTGGAGCCTGACCTCTGTGTCTCGCAGCAAATGGGATTTTCCTCATCCAGATGGTGACTCTCTATCATATTCCTAGCCAGCATAGAGACCGTTCTTCCCACCCTCTCTGCTTCTCCTGGAGCTTTCACATATGTAGAAGTTTCTATTAGTGCTTCACTCTGAGCAGTCCTTACATTTCTGTGAGAACTCCACTATTGTGAGGTGTCGGGGTACGGAGGCTGGCGAGAGGCGAGATCGGGGTACTGACGACTCGAGACAGCAGCTTCTAGGCATCTGTGCATCAGTACATCAGTACAACTTTATTAGGGTAGTGCAGTGTCTTATGTAGTGCTCAGAGGAGGTGTTTCCAGCCAGCCTGGGGCTGGCAGAAGTGGACAGTACAGATTGGCCCCAAGTTATGTGTAAGGCAGAGATAGGTTACCTGTGGTAAACAACCTGTGAGTACCACCCAGGGGGGCTGGCCAGGGTCAGCCGCCCTTGGGGCTGCGTCTGCCCCGGGGGCCGGCAGTGAGGTGACTAAAGGAATATAATGGACAGTATCCCTTTGCTCAATCCTGAGCCCGAAACCTCATCTCTGTGGCTGAGAACTGCTGTTTTGGCCACTTTTTCCTTTCTGTGCTGGGAAGCTAGAGCACCAAAACGTCTCTACCCTCTTGTGTGCACACACAAAGAAAACATAACGGTATGGATCTGGCAGCCTGAATCATGCATCATGTTCAGCAGATGACAATAACAGCTGTAGCTGAGTATTAGATAATATTAAGAATGTGTGGAATAAGGCTATGAAACTGCATATGTTGGATGGTAGCAAACATCTTCCTGATTCTTGAAAGCATGAGATTTGGCATGGGAGTTAAATGCTTAGATAAAACTATTGCAATATTGCTGCTAGCTCATTGTATGTATTACAAAACAGAAAGGATTTTGGGGAGAGAGACAAGAGAGAGACAAAAGAAAGAACCATCCCATCATCTTCATCAGTCTTCCTCAATGCCAACACACTTGAGTAGTAAAGGCTGATGTATACAAGTCAAGAGCACATAGCCATTGTAGCTCATCTTCACTGGTCAACACAACTGCAGCACTGAGATTTGCTGCATAGTGAGGATCATTGTGGCAGTTAAAGCCTCAAGTGCTACCTACAGTTTGGTATGCGTTCAGGAAATTTAGGTGAAAAAGCCTGAATTTTCTCATGGTGCTGGGACCTGAGTTGCCTTCATCTGGCCTAAGAGGGGCTGGTGGCTGCAATGCCCAGTCACTGCTCATGGCTTTGCAGGGAACAAGAAGGGAGCCTTACATGGGCAGTGATGCTGCCAGACCTGTGTCTGCGACCTGCCTGTCAGCTAAAATCTTGCTGATGTAATAACAATGTCTCCCAGGTACCCTTTCTCCATCTTACTGGAGGGCAAAGGGATGGGCAAACATCATCACCAGAAGCAGCATAGGTGAGTACTG
This sequence comes from Pogoniulus pusillus, assembly GCF_015220805.1. Classification (NCBI taxonomy): domain Eukaryota; kingdom Metazoa; phylum Chordata; class Aves; order Piciformes; family Lybiidae; genus Pogoniulus; species Pogoniulus pusillus. The sequence continues at coordinate 15,099,813 of NC_087278.1, forward strand.
GGACACCCCACCTGCAATACCTACTTCTTGGAGGTGGAGGCAGTGGGTGGAGAGGGACCTACCTGTACTCAGCAAGCAGGAAATCTGACTCCCAGGAGTTAGATGCCAAACCCACAGCACCACCAAAGCTGTGAAAAGAAAATAAGAGAAGGGAAAGAAACATTTAGAAAAGAGGAAGAACTTGCTTCTCTGAGCCTGAGATACCACTGCAGAGGTAAGAATGCTTCTGTCAAAAAAACCATAAATGGATCAGGTCTTGACTTGCTAGTGATGTATCTGATCACTTGTGTCTTATGCAGGAGTTCTCTGACTTTATTGACAAAATTCCCAGCTGCTCTCACATGCAGCATTGCACAGTGTGAGCCCTTCCTTGTGGCCTTGCTGCTCTCTGATGTGGGGTTGTAGTGTCCTTCCACCGGGCTCTCACAGGAGTTTCACTACACTCTTGTTTGCTTCCTTCAGATGAAGGAGCTCTCTTTTCCCTGCTAGCAGCAGCTTTGTCACTGCTGCTCTTTTGGCTCATGTAATTGGCATTTTGTACTTAGAGTGGGATTTACAAGTAGCAGGAACCTTGCAGCTCCTCAAAGAGGCGTGATAGACAATAGCTACTCCATCAAGGCAAACAGAGCTGCAAGCATCTGGGAAGAGCAAACCGTGAGTTCGGTAGGAACAATTACTGAAGTGATGCATCTAAATCTCTGTCTTTTGGACATAAAAGTGGGAGCAGAGCATACAGTGCCAGAGACCTGGCTGAACGGTGGTTTCTTGCTTGTTTCAGGATGAATTTATTTTGCTTCCACTGCCCTAGCATCTGGACAGAAGGGCATGAAAGTGCTGCACAGATTTCTGGTGTTGCAATGCAAGAAAAGACTGGATGAGGCACTTAGTGCCATGGTCTAGTTGACTGGATAGGGCTGGGCTAGGTTGGACTGGATGCTCCTGGAGGTCTCTTCCAACCTGGTTGATTCTATGATAAGGTATCCTGCATACTCACCTGCTGCTGTCTGAGAGCAGTGTGGGTCTCCCACAGGTGTTAGCTGCCATCCTGACACCTCTGGGGGTGTCCTGGATACTGTGGGGTGTTAGAGGTGGCATTGCACCCTTCTACTTGAGCACCTAAGACTCATTGGGGAATTCTGCACAGCAGCACTAGGGATTGTGTTTTTTCTCCTTTTCTGGAGTAGCTGCAGTGCTCCCCAGAATGGTCACACATGGTCCAGAGTGGGTAAGCACTCTAGCACCTCTCAACAAAAATATCCCAGAATCAGGATGCATGGGCAAGGACTCAGAGCTTGATCTTTGTCCTGGGAAAGCCTCAGCCTGGCTTTTCAGTGTCTGGGCTGTGTCCACCACAGGTCTTGGAGGAGAGTGATTGTCTAGCCAAACACAGGTGTGATGTAGCAGCTTAGAGCAGAATGTGTTTGCAGATCTCTAATCGTAAGGGATCAGAAAAGGAGAAGAACAGGGCTCCGGATTTTGTTGTTGTAAAGCCCTCTGTGTTTCAGGCACACAGTAAAGTTTTACCTCTTTTAATGGGCTCTTCCAAGCACCTTGTTCTGTTGCTCTTGAGATGGTTTCACTTGGAAATGGGCCATAGCTTTTGGCCATCACAACCATCTGGTGGCACTGCGTGCTGCTGGCACCTACTGTTGCCTCTGAAGGCACTGCTGAGAGACAGTTATAAGCAATATCCTATGTGCTGTCTTGGATGCTGGCTTGTAATGACCTGTAATCTGCCATTAGCCCTTGATGACCTCTTTAAAACTGTACCTCACTATAATGCTTTTAAGGTATCGAGTCTGGGAGCACTGTAGCTCCATGCTTTCCCGTGTTCGTGCTGCCCTCTATCTTAGCTGGGATTTTATGTCTTTCATTAGATGCTCTCAGTCATTAATTCCCTAAAGGCTGGGTAGCTGTGATTGCTTCCTGGACCAAGGCCAATAGCCCTGAAGGGAGGTCATCAAAGGAGAGGGTGTCATGCAACTGAAGATGGGCTGACACCCCCCCGCCATGTCTCAGCATGCACTTTGCAGGAAAGTTTGCAGATTAAACCAAGCAGTGTGCTTAATTCCAGCCATGAGATTAAGATGAGCTTTTCTGAGCAGGAAAAGCAGCTGTGATTAGGCCAAAGGATATATAAGAAACCAGAAGCGCTGAGGAAGAAAGGCAGCTCTCCCCTGTGGCCATCCAGAGTGTGCCACTGCATTTTTTTCTGACCTGAGAGAATGGAGATTAGCGTGATGGGGGATGAGAGAGAGGAACAGGCTTGCAGCAGGAAGCGCTGTGCTGGCAAGGTACAGGCTAGGTGAGGAGAGTTCAGTGCTTGCCTCTTACTAGCCATGCCGTGCCAGAGCAGCAGGGGTTAGGGAATCCCAGCTCCCAGGGGATAGCAGTATCTGCCTCCAACAGGGGCAGTCTGCTGATGGCTCTGTCATGTCTTAGCTCTTAAAGATGCTTTGTCTTTTGGCTGCCTCTGCATTTTACTCACCTCCAGGATGGAGTAGTAGTCACACATTCTCTTGTGTTAGTGAGTCTCCAGTCTTTCCTAAAGTAGTCCCTGGACTTTCTATAAAAACAGCCAGTGCTGCATGTTGCCTGATCTCATAGAATCATAGAATCAACCAGGCTGGAAGAGACCTCCAAGATCATCCAGTCCAACCTAGCACCCAGCCCTAGCCAATCAACTAAGACCATGGCACTAAGTGTCTCATCCAGTCTTTTCTTGAACACCTCCAGAGATGGTGACTCCACCACCTCCCTGGGCAGCCCATTCCAATGCCAATCACTCTCTCTGGCAAGAACTTCCTCCTAACATCCAGCCTAGACCTACCCCAGCAAAACTTGAGACTGTGTCCCCTTGTTCTGTTGGTGGTTGCCTGGCAGAAGAGACCAACCCCCACCTGGCTACAGCCTCCCTTCAGGTAGTTGAAGACAGCAATGAGGTCACCCCTGAGCCTCCTCTTCTCCAGGATAAACAACCCCAGCTCCCTCAGCCTCTCCTCACAGGGTTTGTGTTCCAGGCCCCTCACCAGCTTTGCCACCCTTCTCTGGACATGTTCCAGCACCTCAACATCTCTCTTGAATTGAGTGGCCCAGAACTGGACACAGGACTCAAGGTGTGGCCTGACCAGTGCTGAGTACAGGGCAAGAATAACCTCCCTTGTCCTACTGGCCACACTGTTCCTGATGCAGGCCAGGATGCCATTGGCTCTCTTGGCCACCTGAGCACACTGCTGGCTCATCTTCAGCCTACTATCTACCAGCACCCCCAGGTCCCTTTCTGGGCTGCCCTCCAGCCACTTTGTCCCCAGTCTGTAGCGCTGCTTGGGGTTGTTGTGGCCAAAGTGCAGAACCCTGCACTTGACCTTGTTAAATCTCATCCCATTGGCCTCTGCCCACCCATCCAGCCTCTCTAGGTCCCTCTGCAGGGCTCTCCTACCTTCCAACAGTTCAGCACCTGCTCCTAGCTTGGTGTCATCTGCAAACTTACTATGTTTGTTTTGTTGTGGTGGTGTTTGTTTGTTTGTTTGTTTTAATCACTATAGTAAGACACATCCATCATGGATGTTTATGTTTGACACAGCTACTGTTTAGCAATAACTCAAACTTCATTAATAGTATGAAGTAAATGAAAAGGTTGAAGTTTAGCAGTACTCAGTGAGTGGCCAATCTAAAGATTAACAAGTTATTCAGTAGAAAATGTTACTGTGAAGCAGCAACCTGAGTACAGATTCGAGAATGACAAGATTCACCTTACTGCAGAGAATCCTAAACTGAAGTATGTACGAATGTACAAACACAAACCATGCAAACACAGATGGATGGGAATATTTCTATCCAGCAAAATATATACACACTCACACTTGTGAACTCAAACATGTGTAATCAAGCACCAAGATAGAGAGGTGGATAGAAAAGGTTAGCCTATAGTCAAAATTTCCCTCTTCAAGCTTGGACCCACAGTGCATTGGCATTCCTCGACAGGGAATAATAGTTGAGACTCAAGGAGGTTGACTTGCCCTGGCCTTCCAATGACTTTGCTGGCTGGTGGCACCTCAGCTTAGAGGACATGCTGGTCACAGCCTGCTGTCATCCAGGAGAGCTCAAAGAGTGGTGTTCAGGATCATGATTTATGGGTCACATACTTTTCCATATTAGCCAAACTTCAGTGATACAATGTTCTGGTACTTTCCACCAGTCGCACATGCCCAGAACTTGATAGATTATGGTTTTCTGATATCGCTCCCTTTGGGCCATGACCCAGCTGATACAGGAAGCAGGAGCCCTGTGAATTGAGGGGGTGCCTTAACACTCTGGTCCACTGCTTATGATCTATGCTAGACTGTCTGGAGGTAGTCCCCAAAGAGTAGGGAAGTAGAAGCCAGGTGCCTCAGTGCTCTGGTGCACTGCCTTTTACAATGCACACTTGACTTTCCAATGGATTGTTGTGTTGTTGTGTTGGGAGGGGGAGTTGCACCATGTACCAACTGGCCCAAGAGTGTGGGAGGGAACTGTACCACCACAGCACCTCCCAGCGGCTGCCTTAAAAGAAACCCAAACAAGTCCACGTTTGAACATAGCAGTTCCCACTCCAGCATGGGATGCCGCTTTGCTGGCTGATTGCTCAATGACTTTACGCCTGTTCAGAAGTTTCACAGTTGGGTTTCAGCCTTGCCTGGCAGTGGCAGCAGATCCCAGCAGGAGCTGAAATGGCTGCTCCACCAAAAGAGTCAGAAAATGCAACTGGCTTGGAAGAAATCCACATGGAGAGACAAGAACCCCCAAAAGGTAGGTTTGCATTGGCAGCATGAGAAATACGGGTCCTCATTTAGCCAAGCTAGAGGGAGGGTCCCCAGCCCTGGAACTTCAGCTGCCTAAATCCTCTGTATGTGGAGCCACAAGCATTAGCTTCGCACTGCTCCTCTCCCATCAGAGCTACCAGACTGGTGGCTGCTACTCAGAGCCCTGGGGAAAGCTGGCTGGCTTGGTTTTCCTCAGGCCTTCACTTTGTGTAAATATTTTATTATACTTGCAATTCGAGGATTCTTTCCATGTGTATAATGCATGTCTTAAAGGAAAAATATGCTATTTCAAAAGCATTTTACAGAAGATGTAGAAAAGCATGAAAAAAATAAATTCTGCAGCTGAAAAAAAGCCAAAACACAGAAAATGTCTCCTAAAACTGCAGTATGGTTCTGCTCCATTTCAGAGGGAATGCTAATGGCTTTGAAATTGCTTAGTTGGGAGACAAACAGACTGACAGAAAAGTGTGTGCAGCTGTTATTATTTACTTAATGGTTTTAAAGTATACATACATGGAAAGCTTTCTACCAGGTCGGTTTATAAAGCCACCCATGCTCTGATCTTCAAATGCTTTCTCCTGAAATTGGAGGGGAAAGTCAGAAATAAAGGCTTTGGAGATGGAACTGAGTCCAGAGTGCCTGGCTGGAGTCATCTTGTGTGCCTGAGACCTGGGGCAGGCCCCAGCTCACACTGTCTGTGCTGGGAGTGGGTTCGTTCCCCACGCATGCAGTGGGACAGAGCCTCTCAGCAATTTGGGCAGAGGAGGATGGTTGAATGTTGCCCAGATGCAGTCCCACCCATGAGTTTCCAAACAAGCTGGGCTAACTCAGTACATGGCTGTCCTTTCCCCATGCCCAGCCTGGCAGCTTCCCTGCTGGCTGCTGTTTCAGCAGCCCCCGGACCAGCGACGTGCCCAGGGGCCGGTCAGTGAGCACAGGACTGGCAGGCATTTCCAGCTTTTATCCTACTGCAACATGAGAAACGCTGATATTCATAAGGAGAAGGTACAACTTGACTGGTGATGTGATTCTTGTCTCTGTCTTCCTTTTGGTGCTCAGGGCAGGAGACATTTACAGTGGAAGAAGCTGTGGAAACCATTGGGTTTGGGAAATTTCACATCCTGCTTTTCCTGATCATGGGAAGCACTGGGGTAGGTCTCTGCAGCCTTCAGTGCTGGCCGGAAAAAGCACTCTTCTCTTGTTCATAGATTGATGAAATGGTTTAGGCTGGGAGACAACTTAACTATTATCTAGTTTCCAATCCCCCTGCCACTGGCAGGGACAGCCAGACCAGGTTGCTCAAGGCTTCATCCAGCCTGACCTTGAACACCTCCAGGGAGGGGGCACACATGACCTATCTAGGCAACCTGTTCCAGTGTCTCTCCACCCTCACTGTAGAGAATTAGGTCCTAATATCCAGTCTAACTCTATCCTCCTCAAGCTTAAAGCCACTCTCTCTTGTCCTATCGCTATAAACCCTTATAAAAAGTCCCTTCCCAGCTTTCTTGTAGGCCCCACCCAGGTGCTGGAAGGCTGCTGTAAGATCTCCCTGGAACCTTCTTTTGTCCAGGCTCAGCAGCCCCAACTCTCTCAGCCTGCCCTCTAGACCCTCTCTGGCAGCTCAGTGTCCCTCTTACGCTGGGGACACCAGAACTGGATGTGCAGTACTCTAGGAGGGGTCTCAAGAGAGCAGAGTAGAAGGGGAGAATCACCTCCCTTATCCCACTTCTTTTGATAAGGCCAGGATATACTTTGCCTTCTCGGCTGCAAGCACACATAGCTGGCTCACACTGGGTATATCATCAGTCATGTTCCTTGTTACTTTATAATAACATTGTTGTGAAGGGGTTCGTCTGGGCTTTGGGGGAATGAAATATGAGGCCAAATTTTAAAGGGTTTAAATAATTTAATATTATATACACAAGGAATTCCCCCTCCCCAAACTTATTTACAGCTACCCCACACAAGTTCTTTGTATGTGGTTCTGAGATTATATTACAGAATGGCTATATACAGCAAACTGGGAATTTAGCAGAGGTTTGAAAGGATTTAGGATTTAGTCTGTGGCATGAAAGTGCCACTGGTAAGTTACTGAAAGTTTATGCTGTCTTAGATCGAGTTTGCTCAGTTACTCACTGGCTGGAGTCAGTTTGGATGGTCCCAAATATCGTGGGTTTGAATAGTTCAGCTCAGGGGTTATTGGGGCACTCTGTCTGGAGCCTCCACGGGCACAGTCAAGCTGGGAGCGGCGGCTTGAGCGGCGGCTGGCCGGGAGCGCCTTGGTCGGTTCCCTGGGCTGGTGCCGTGGGCTGGAGTCATGCAGCGGCTGTGGTCCCCAAAGGCGGCTGGAAGCGGCTAGCAGCAGCGGGTGGAGGAGGGTGGCAGGAGAGGAGCGAGGTGCGAGATAGAGAGATAGCAGGGACACTGAACTGTCCCTTTTATGAGTTTTGATTCCCAGATTGTTGGTCCTTGGCCATAATTCTGTCCAATGGGGGCTTGGCAACAGGCCAAAACATACCAAATAAGGTGAAGTCTGGGGGTCTGGTACCCCCAAATACTGAGAGGGCTCAGGTGGATTCCCCACCCTAGGCGCCTGAGCTTACACAACCTGTTTGCTTCAACCTTCAAGCAGGCAACCCGGACTCAAAGGCACCAAGGCTATTGTGTCCCTTTGTCCCCCTTGATGTGTTTACCCCAGGTATAAGCAGGGCAACACCCTTTGGGAGGACAACATGTCCGGGCATGAATAGGTTTGTAAACACAGTCATTTAAGGCCGGTGCAACCCTCCACCACAAACATGGCCAGATATTGCAGCCCACTTTTTACACATACTTTCCCAAGCACAATTCCTGCTGTTGTATCAATATAACAATAAATCAATACTGGTCACAGCTGATGCTGGACTTATCTAAAGGCAAAGCTGAGCAGGTTGGCTCAGAGCATCCTAGCCTGGCCCCTGCCCTGTAGGAGCATCCCAGCAAACAGCACTAATGGAGCACATCTTCAGCAGTGCCTGGGGCGTAGGTTCAGTCTCCTGACTGCATTTTTCAATGCATCCTCAGGGCATCCAGACCTTGTGCAACCTGGCACAGAAGGACTACCTTCTTCTCACTCTTGGCTACTTGAAAAAATCCCAGCTGGCAGGATCTTGTGTTAATGTTTTGGGAATTTGAGGCCAGGCTAGGGTAAAGACAAAATGAGGACATATTCATGAGGACGACTGTGGCTGAAGTGTGAAAGCCTCTAGCTATGTATAAATGATAGACTTATTTCTTAACTGAAGCCAGTTGCTGAGGCAAACAGCCAGTGGAGCAATGAAGCCTTTAATCAAAAACAGCTTTAAGAGGTCATCTTTGTGTTAGATGCTCAAATTCACAGCTGGGTGCCTAACCAAGCAGTTTAGCTTTCAGAGATGTTTGGAAGACCTTCCTCTAGCACAGCTAGGCTCCTCTGCAAAGAATGAGGATTTCAGCTTTCCTATATAGAAGTACACTCAGATATCTGCTTTCTGTGTGCATCTTTCTTCTCTCCTGTCTCTATTTCCAAGAGCTCATGTCTTCCAGATCAGGTGCACAGGGCTCAGACCTTTATGGAGGTGCCATAGCTTCACAGGGCTGTTTAGACATGATGGGACTGCCACAGCTGAAGGCTTGGTAGAACCAAGGACCTTTTCTCTGTGGGCTCCTCGTGGCTTCTCTTCCTGCTAATGTTTACACTCATCCCCAAAGGTGGCTGAAGCTATGGAGATCATGCTAATAGCTGTTGTGTCCCCTCTCATCCGATGCGAATGGCAGCTTCAAGACTGGCAGGTGGCGTTAGTCACAACGGTGAGTGGCTTACGTTTCCCTCATGCAGGTCATCCACCATTGTGGTCATTTCCTGATGGATCAGCTATGTTCATAGGGCCACCTCTCAGGGACAAGAAAGCACCACAACTGTAGAAAAAACAATGATGTGAGTACGCATCAGTGTCCAGAGCTGTAATGCCAAAAAAAGTCACCACTTTCACATTCGTATTTCCAAAGTCTTTTCCATCCAACCACCAGCTTCAAGGGTTGAAGCAGTGAGTGCCTACACAAAGTCAACCCCTGAAAGCCACCTTGCTCATGGTTCTGGGCACTGCGAGTCCATCCTGCTGCTAGGAAAGCATTCAATTCACCCACAGTTCAAACTGCTGAGCTGCCTGGTGAGTGGACCCTCCACAGCTCTGTTTCAATTCCCCCTAGATGGTGTTTTTTGGCTACATGGTATTCAGCATTGTGCTCGGGCTCCTGGCTGACAGGTATGGCCGCTGGAAGGTGAGTGAGCACCACTGCCTGCACAGCCTTTTGATGAAGCCCATGGGAGGAGCACAGCTGTCTGCACCTGCGGTCTGATGACCCTAATGTTTTCCCTTTTGCAGATTCTGCTGCTCTCATTCCTCTGGACATCTTATTTCTCCCTGCTGACTTCCTTTGCCCCATCTTACAACTGGTTTGTGCTCCTGCGGGCCATGGTAGGAGGCGGTGTGTCAGGCCATGCCTCATGTCAGCTAGCATGGGCAGTGGTATGCCAGCCCTCCTGGAGAGATTAGCAAAGGCACACACAGACTCAGGGCTCATTTGGCTGACCCTGGCAGAGTGCCCAGTTTGCCTTGTGGTGAGCCTGATCACCCACGACTGCACAGAGAGGAGGCCTCCATGGGGGCTGGAAGTGGAAAGGGGAGCAAATTCCCACACCACCTTGAAGTGAAATGCTGTTCTCTAATTACTCTGAATCCCCATTGGTCAACCTGCATTGTGGCTCCCAAGGACTCCTGAGCCCTGGAATAGAGGGGGCAGCTGGTTTACATTAAGCCAGTGACAGAGGCATTATTAAGCACATATATCATAAAGCCCAATTAAACAGGTAACAGATGAGCCAAGACTGCATCCTCATAAAACAGTCACAACAATTCCACTTAAGTAGCAAATTCTTCTTGAACTGATGTAAAGCATTCCCACTTAAATGAAACGTTTTACCCTGTTGGGGTGGAGAGGGAGATGTGAAGGGGAGAGCAGAAGTCCGCAGTATTAGCAGCCATTTCCCTCACAGCCCAGTGAAACAGAGTGCTTGTTTTGGCTCACACTGGGAAACAAAGGCAACAGTTTGGTGTCTCCCATGGTTTGTCAAACCTTTATCGCTGCTCACACAGGAGATCCCCAAACATGCTGTGTTCGCCCAAGAACACTTTGCCAAAGTGAAGAATAGGAGGGAGATAGGTGGGAGGAGAAGGTGCCCTGCACCTGGGTTACACATTCACTGATCTCCTGGCATTGCCTCCCTCACAGAAGGGCCCATGATCCCTGGCATAGAGGCTGCCGCTGAGCTTAATGAGGGCAAAGAGACAGCGCATGTTTTATAAGATAGCCTAGATCAAGAGGCAATGTGGGTTTCTTCCTGTCTCTCTCTTTCCAGACAAGGAAGCACAATTCTCATGTGTGATCCTGAGAGATGACAGTGCCAGGCCCTCCCCAAAGGGCTTTCCAAGCAGTTGATAAAAAATGGAAGACAGTTTTCTGCAGGGAAAAAAAAAAAGCCACTATTCTATATTCATTTTTGCAAACATATTCTGTCACTGTACTGATACCCCAATTACCCCACAGGACCTTTGTTGTGGAGGCAGGAATTAATGTGTGGCCGAGTCGGGAATTTTTATACAAAAAAAGTGATTTTATTTTCCCAAAAACCCGCCCCCAAAACTATATATACAAAGATTAATTTAGTTTAATTAGCAGATTCAGTCGCATGAGAATTACCTATAGGGATACCATCGATAATCTGACTATTTTGGAAGCCAGAAGTTGGAAAAGGCTTTAGCTATTAAATTATAGCGGTTTTCTTACTAATAAAGTGGAGCTGAGCCAAAATAACTTACAATCAGGCTGACTTCATCGCAGCCTGTCCCTCTTGTTCTCCTTCAGAAGCTGCTGAAGAGTCGTTAAGAGGCATTAATCTCTTACAAAAGGTGTCAAAGCAATCCTTTTGGAGCAGAGCACCAGGCAAGGGGGGGGGGAGAAGTCTCAGGCAGGCACAAACTTCCAGGCAGGGACAAACTCCAAGGCGGGAACCCCCAAAGGTGGGAAGCCCCCCAATTTATACCCTCTCTAGACAAAGGGCAGAGTTACCACACCTTAGGTGTGAAAGGCACAGCCAATCCCAGCCCGATCCCAGCGCGGGCACTGCACAGGGCACTCCTCGTGCGGGCAGGACCCCTTTGCTCACCCCCTTCACGCCTGTGGGGCAGGCGAGGGGGGGGAACCAGGTGGCTTTCCCCCTCCCATTCAAGCCACAGAGAGAGAGGAATTTAGGGGTACACAGGACTTCCAGGACAACCTTCTCACAGGTTTTCTGATGCACAGACTGCAACATCTGCCTGCCTGTATCTTACGGCCATGGCCTGCAGGGGATTCGTGCCATACATCTTCCCTACCATTTTGTATCGGTTCTGGTTTGGGCTTCCCAGAGCTCAGAGCTTAACAGAACAATACAATAATAGGATGCCTTCCCCTCTCCCCCCTTTGGAAAGAAAAAGAATTAGATGTAGGGAGTGAAGAGAGGGGAACCACCCAAAGAATAGTCTTGCTTTGATTTGGAAGTTAAAAGGAAAACTTTAACAACAAATAAAAGGTATTTAAGGTAAGGGGAGTTACAAAAAGGTATAGGGAAGGGAAACAAGATACAAAATATATATATAACCAGATCGATGGTGATGGGTGGAGGTAGATTCAGGCGGTGGTTGTCCCACCATGTGGTAGGGTGGCAAAACAGGAGCAGCAGGAACCAGGGTTCTTCTGGCAGGCAGGGAGGGCAGAGAGAGAAACAGGAACTTCCTCTGGTTTTTATAGGGAGTCTAGACAGGAGGTGGGAGTGGGCTAACGATTGCACCTGGGGTCAGGTTCAGACCACCCCCAGGGAGGAGTCAGGAGGACCTGGGGTCAGGTTCAGGAGGGTTAACCCTTTAGACATTTGGTGCTTGCCTAAGTGGAAGGCATATTGAGCAGGGATGCCCCATCTCTGGGTGCTCACTGGTGGAAGAGGGGTGGTACTGTGTCTATGGGCAGCAACATCCAGCACAGACTGAACTGCTCCTTGATTAGTAGAGAAATTCTCTTCATTGCTGTATTTCTGTACTTTCTGCCCTTTCTTTTGCCAGGATTATCATAAAGACAGAATTTTTGCCTATCAAATACAGAGGATACATGTTGCCTTTATCTCAGGTAGGAGTGAGCATGTTATTCTTTCTCCAAGTACCAAATCCAGGGAGACTTGTCCCTTTGCTGTTTGGGAGCTGGGTCTCCCACAAACCAGCCTTTCTCCCAGACTACTCACACGTGAATAGCAAGTGCTTGTTGCCTCCTGCACTCATTGTTATTAAAGATGCACACAGGCAGCTGTCTGCAGGAAAGAAGCATCATCTTCTTAAATAGTTGTATGCTTCAAACATTGCATGGGGACTTTGAGTGATGGCCTCTTGGTTGTCCTGTTGATAACTGTGCTGCCTGGTACCAATGGGGCCTTCCGTAAAGCACTGGGGCTAGAAGCATCACCAACCCCCTCCAGATCTGAGCTTTTCCCTCTTCTCTCTGGACTTGTTTAAAGACAATTTATTAATAGGGTGCTTCTCATTTGAGGCCTCAATCTGCACCTCTCCATGTCTTTACTTAGGGAAGGCATGAGGCTTATGCAGGATAGGATTGGCGTAGATAATCTCAGATTCTTCATGAGACATGCCAGGAGGATTGTACTGGGTTCTGGGTGAAGACCACAGCAAGCATGACTTAGGTTGTTGCTTACTCCAGATTTCTGCAACGGGCACTTGCTGCACATGCAGACAATCTGCAGAGGCCTTGTCAAGCATGCAAATTCATCTGACTGTTGAATGAAGAGTTCTTAGTGGCAGGGATAATTTGCTTTTCATTACTGCCTGTTTGATCCCAGGGCTTCATTACCAAAGTGTCATCAGAAATGCAAAGGTTTATTTAAAAAAACAATCTCACATTTCTCCCAACAAATTCATTTTTTGTGTCCACATATTATTCATGAACTTGGTGTGACTTCCATGTAGTTATGCTTTGTGTTGGCTGAGTTCCCTTGGGTGGCCCCCTGGATAGGGACACATCTCCTAATAGCAACAGGTGAACTTGGTGGAGAAACATACTTGCAGATCAGAGGGCCAGAGTCTTCATTAGTACAGCTTGGCATTGTGTCTACTAGAGAGCCACTAACTTCCAGCAGTGGAAATCTGGACCATTTTTGCCTTCAGTGATTGTAAGTCTGCTGCTTCCCCAAGGAGATTTAGCCAAGAGGAAAATTCATGGGCATGAGCTAGTGGAAGGACAAAACAAATAACTTTAAATACAATGCTAGTCACAGCAAGTTATCTGTTTTCATCTAGAACTAATTAAGACTACATTTAGCCATCCCTCCCCAGATCCTTGGCTTTCATTCCCTTCTTCCTTCAACCTAAGCTCAGCTTCTTAGAAAGTCATGGGATGGCTCAGTTTGAACAACAGCACTCCCTAGCACAGATTCCCAGCTAACCATAGAACAAGATCAAAGGGTAGAAAATTATCAGATCATTGCCACGTGTTCATGTTTTAACCCCTTCCTTTCCCTGGAAAGGTGTTTTGGTTAGCAGGATCCTTGTTAATCATTGGCCTGGCATCAGTGGTGAACCCAACCATTGGCTGGCGGTGGCTAATCAGAATCGCCTCCATTCCTGGCATCCTTCTCATCCTGGTGTTCAAGGTAGAAAATGCTCCCTGCTGCACTGCCACTGACCAGCTGTCTCCCCAGGCATTACTCTCCACCTCCTGAAAGCATGGGGCTGTCTTTGCTTCCTCCTTTCACCACTGCAGTCCTCTCACCTGGGGAACTTGGAAAGACACTGATGGCCTGGGTGTTGTCTGCAACTGGGGAGATTTCATCCTGTGGGAGATGGCTTGGCTTGGCTTTACAAATGCCTCTGAATTTACTGCTATGCTGTAGCTCTCTAGCACCCAGTTCCAGTGTCCAGGCTGCCAGTAGTACCCAGGGACCATGATGATGGGCCAAGCATTGAAAGGAAGACACAATAGTCAGGGTATGCAAAAAATCACAAGTAATATCTTCAGTCTAGTGCTGACCACAGCACATCCTCTTCAGTCTTTATATTGGCTGAGGAAAGAAGCCTCAGTTCACAGAGCAAATAGGTGTCAAGGCCAACTGCAGCTTCCCCAGGTTTACTCATGCCCCAGAAATACCAGCCTCAGCCTCAGGCACAAGGACCATCTTATTTTCAGGGAGTGTTGTGCTTGTGACCACTGTGGTGCTAAGCTGTGGCTCGTGCAAGCTGTGCTGATGTGAAAGCCCTTTCTGCAACTAGACAAATGCACATGTCTTTTTGGGGTGCTACCTGGACAGTTAGTATTGGAGGTTAGGAAAAGTTGGTCAGGCACTGGAATAGGTTGCCCAGTGAAGTGGTGGAGGTGTTAAAACAATGTGTATCCATGGCACTTCAGCATATGGTTTAATGGCCATGGTGGTGTTAGGTCAGTGGTTAGAATCAATGAGCTTAGAGGTCTTTCCCAACAATTCTATGACTCTATGGCAAATGCAAGGTTGCTGTAAACATCCAGCCATATCACTTTGACGTGTGGGCTCCTTGATTACTTTTGCCTGAAAAAAAAAAAAACAGGTAGCAGAGGTTTCTAGTCCAGAGGAAAAAAATCCAGAGAGCATACATCCCTTTAAAAGGCAAGTCTGTAATTCATATTTCAGTGATAGAGATGTAATAGTTTAGAATTTCATAGAGCCATCATTCAATAAAAAGATATTTTATTCTGGAAGGAGCACCAGGTGTGAGTGAAGATTGCAAATGCCAGTGATGAGTGACTTCATTGCTAAATTTCATTCATGTCTTCCTTTTTTTCTTTCAGTGGCCTTGTTGAGTCTCCCAAGATTTTTGCTTAAGGGATATGTGCTTCATCTCAAGTCAGAATTTCAATCAATTAAGGCTTGTTTTTGTTAAATCTGTGTCTTTGGCTTCCACCTCTCCCTAGTGCTTGTCTCAGATGGTTTGGTAGCAGACTCCTAGAAGCTGGATCAAGAAATGATTTTTTTTCAGTGGAGTGAACCCCCCAACAGGCCATATGGGAGTAGGAGTGCCCCAGGACACAGCTAGGGAGGAAAATAGGCAAAAGAGTGCTCAGGTGATGCCCCTTACAAACCTGACCAAGCTCTTGGGCATGACAGGGAGCTGTCAGTGTGGTTAAGTGGACAGAGAGGCACAAGTAGGCTTTCTGATGCCAGTCTGTTTTCAGTTCATCCCAGAGTCTGCACGGTACAACGTCTCCAAGGGAGACATGTCAGCTGCCCTGGCCACGCTGCAGAGCATAGCCAAGATGAATGGGGCAGTGATGCCCAAGGGGACGCTGAGGGAACCTGCCAAGGTAAGTGGAATGCACAGCACTGCCTGGCTCCTCTGTCTTGGACAGGGCTGCCAGCATTTGGGGAGCAGGGAGGGAGTGGAACTGCCAAGCGTGTTTTGCTCTGCCTCTCTTCCCCTCCTTGCCTTATTTCTTCCCAGGTAACTATTGAATGTGCTGATGAAGATGTCATTTTTCTTTTGGAGACCATAATCTTGGTCCTCAAAAAGGAATTGAGGAATTGAATTTTCTGCCTTTTTTGCATTCTTTTGTTTACTCAGCAGAATATTGTGCTGAGAAAATATTAGTTTCCTTTACCACAGAAGTGGCTGCCAGCAATGTCTTGCTTTATTGCCCATCCATTCCCCAGATAGCTGGAGTCTGCCCCTCAGGGTCCTTCTCAGGGTTTTTGATCAGTCAGGCTGCAAGTGTCCTTGCTGTGACATCAACCCAGCACTCCCAGGAGTTTCTCCCAGTTGCTGGCTGGGCTGGTCAGCTGGGTCCCTGAATGTGAAACCATGCTCCAGCAGAGGAGGGTCAAAGCAGAAGAAGCCATTTCATTAATGCCACCATTTCTACCTTTAAGCAGCTGAGCAGCTCAGGAGTTGATCAGTACTGGGCCTAAATGCCCCAAAACATGTGTGGTGTTACAGATGGGGCAGGAGAGAAGCTAGGGGCCAGGACCCCCAAAGGCTGCTCTCCCTTACCCTCAGTCTGGGTCCTGCAGAACTCAGGCTGGGGGACTTATTAGGGTGGCACCTTTGACCCACAAGAGAGGAAGAATGGACACAACTACTGTCCAGAGTCTCAAAGTTATTATCCAGCTTTTGTAAGTCCCTTTCCTGGACCTCTTTGTTGTCTGTTCAATCCCACAGGCAGCAAGCATTGTCCTTAGCAATTCATGCAAGATGGTGCTATTGTATTGGAATTAGTTAGGATTAAAACTTCCCTGTAGTTTAATTGAATTTATGTAATGCATCCACACTGACTGGGGGAAGGGTTCTGTTAGTTGTGCACCCCCTCAGGCTTATGCAGTGATGCAGAAAATAAAAGTAAAGGCTACTCAAACCATTTCTGTGATCTTGTCTCCCCGTGGTGGTAGCATGCTGGGACAACTGGTGGCTCAGGCCCCTCTCAGTGCCTGCTTGTCTCTCTGTGCATTGGCATTTCAGGCCTCCCAGCAAGATGTATGTGGCCACAAACTTGCTTTGCAGAGAGAGCAGTGGCTGCTGGGCCATTCCTGCCAGGCTGGGGCAACAGGAGCTAGTAGCCCTGGCAGTGCTGACTCCCCAGCGGCAGCCTGGTTCCCCTCCAGTACCACGATGGAGGCCACGCTGGTGGGAGCTAGAGAACCTGGGAGTGCTCTTCTCTCTACCCTTTGCAGCACACCCTCCTGTGGACATCCTTTGGAAAGAGGGGCTTTCCTCTCTGAAAGGCTGAAGGGGTGCTGTGTTGTACCATCTGTCAGTTTGTCTGAGCCCCCAGAGGCCTGGGGTGAGGGCAGGTGATGGCTGCTCCTGCAGAACATTGGCCCCTGTATTAAATATGCCTTAGGTTTTTTTTCTATCCATGATTTGCAGGAAAGGAGAGGAAGATTCAAGGACCTCATCCACCCCAAATACCTCAGAACCACTTTGCAGATATGGATCATATGGTACAAAAAGCTTTTTGCTCTTTTGCTTATCAGCTCATTGAAGATGTTGAACATGTGTAGGGAGCATAAGTCTTCCACTGACTCTGCCGTTACGAGGCAGGTCTTCTGTCCCGGGAGGTGGCTTCAGATCCTTGTGCCCACAACGAGGGAGTATGTGTATATATAGGTCACCATTGGCTTGTCCTGATCTCAGACACCTCTTACTGATCAGTGTTAACACAGGCAGAAAAAGACTGGGCATCCAGGATGGTGCAGGGCACTGTCAGTTATTCCTCAGGACAAGGCTGGACTTAATGATCTAAGAGATCTTTTCCAACTGAAAACATTCTATGGTTCTATGGGAAGGCAGCTCAGGGAGGTGGGCAGAGAGCCAGATGAGAACCGCGAGAGAGAACCCATGCCTGCTTGTGGTGCACGCCAAAGATGTGCCTGTGGCTCCATTTCTCTTCTTGGTGTGAGCTTGTTCTTCTCAAGAGGAGGAGAAATGCACCACTTTTGCAGGCCAGGCAATCTATCAATGGTACAGGGCTTCAACAGAAACTCATTAACCGTTACCAGTGGCTGGGGAAAATTAAGACTGAAGAGCGATGGGTTTCATATGCAATGTTCCCAGTAGCTGCATGCAAGGGTAATACATGTTTCATTGAATTTTCTGTCTGGAATGGAAATGTATAAATAATGGGTCTGTGGGAACTCATTGACCCAAAATGTTGTGAAGTCAGGCTTTGAATTTTTTATGTTTTTTCCTCTCCTCAGCATAAGTGTTATGAAACAGCTCTCTTTTTGGTTTGGGTTTTTTTGTCTGTGTGTGGGTTTGTTCATTTTGGTTTAGTTTGGTTTGGTTTGATTTTTAATATTGTTTTCTCTCCTACTCTTCTCAGGAGTTGCTGGCATATTCTCAGGTTTGCATTTCCAAACCCCAGGGCTCTGAGCATCCACCACCTCCACAGGCAGCTCATTTCCTATCCCAGATTCTGTTGTTCATTTCTGAAACTGCTGGGGGGAATAAAAAAAGTGAAAATTATTTCTCAGCCTGCTTATGATTAGATGTTATGTTGAATTATCTGCTGATGACACAGCCAGGCTGCCATCACCAGTGATGTGTTCTTGACAGCCAGACAGGGTGCAGAGTGAACCTCTCCAGCCAGTTAATGAAAATGCCTTTTGAAAAGCCCTGAGCAGGATGGATAAGGCCTGAAAAAGGGCAGGAGTGGTGCTTCATGTGAGCTGCAAGTCTCATGTGGAGATTCTCTGGTCCTCGAGGGATGGGCTGGTTTGTCTCCACTTCCAGCCTGGTATGAGGAAAGGGACCAAAGGGGCATGCTCTCCCCGGTGTGACCACAGCAATTCACCTGCTACAGAGCAAGAAACAGCGCTAAGAAGCAGGGAGAAGACAAGATATGAGGTGGAGCAGGGTCTCCCAAGAAAGAAAGGCGCAAGCACAAAAGACAAGATATGAGTTGTGACGTGGTCCCCTGAGGAAGAGATGTGCATGAACACAGGTGGTAGTGGTGTGTGTGTGTGCCGGGTGACCAAATCACTGCTAGGCTCAGACTAAGGGTGCACTGAGTGGAGGGCCCACAGGCCACCCTAGACCTGCTCTGTTTCACTTGCCTCACCTTCCCTGCAGCTGCTGCTGCTCACTGAAGTGTTTCTGCCCCCAGGCTTGGTACAGCTTTCGCATACTATGGCGTTATACTGGCCAGCGCCGAGCTGCTGGAACGGGACCTGGTCTGCGGCTCTGCAGCACCACTGGTGCAGGACCCTGGCGACGACTCCGAGGAGAGCCGCAGCCCTTGCTACTGCCGCTTGTTTGGGCCCCTCGCCTACAGGACCATGATCATCAGCACGGTCGGAGAGATCTCATGTAAGCTCCCCTGGCCCCTGCCCTGCCGTTCCCTTTCACAGCCAGTCACAGCCTGTAGTTTCGCATGCATTTAGTGATGCACCGGAGCCCAAAACGTCCCGCAGCATTGCTGGCAAGTGCCAGGCACAGGCTTTTCAAATGCCAGTTTGGGGGATACAGGTCATGAGCTGGTGGCAAGGGATAAGAGAGGACATTGCTCCCCGGGTGAATAATTCAGCTTTCTATGAGAGCAGAGGTCCTTCCAACATCAGAGCCAAAGACCTCCTTTGCAGTTAGTCTTGGAGAAACTGTTCCTAACTTACCAGAACCAAGCTGAGCTTCCCAAATTCCCAAACATGTAGTTTTTGGAAAGCCACAAAAACCCAAGGGTTGCAAAGTCAGATTGCTGTAATTGGATGCACTACATGAGCTGCCCCACTTGCCTCAGGAGCAGGTCTTGTGCAGAGCACTACAATAAAGCAGCACAGAGCACTACAGCCAGCAGGGCAAGGAATGCATGGCAGTGCCGGGGGAAGGCAGAATGTCCCAAAGGCACCCACATAGCACCTCTGACAGAACGGAGCGTGTGGGTCTAGTATTGCAACACACATCAGACATGAACATTTTCCCTGGCTCACAGCTCAGCAGCTGAGCTACAGAGCTACTGGGTGCTGAATCTTGCAGGTGCAGCCAGGCTGAGACCAGACCTCACGGAGGTACTCAGTGTTTAGCTGGGTTATGGCCAAAGGGAGCAGAACCACTGGGGTCTGCAATAGTTACCCAGCAAGTGCCTTCCTCACACGGCTCATGACAGGCATTGCTGTCCTGCCAGTGCAATTTCAGTGAAGAATGAGCTCCATCCTCTGAGAGGAAGGACAAACATGGGGCACGTTACAAGGTTTGGGTGTGGGACAGAAGTTACAGGGTTTATGCATTTTATAGAGCAGTTGGTAGGCACTAAGGGTGCAGGGAGGTATTTTTGAGGCACACTGTGTAAGTGCCTATCAAGACAGAGGAGCATTGTGGTTAGGTCATCTAACATTTGTATGATTTTCCTGTTTATCTCCAGTGAATCCTTTGAACGTTCTTGGCATCAATGTTCTTGGCAGACGACTGAGCTTATGTATCACCATGGGATGTACAGCCCTATTCTTTCTTCTCCTTAATATCTGCACCTCAAGGTAGCCTGGATCAGCATGTAGGTCTAGTTTGTGGGGGGAGGGGTGTGAAATGTTGGAGGAAGAGAGCAGTACCTATGGTATTCTCAAGTCACCAGCTGGTCAGGGCATAATATCTGTACACGTGAAAAAACCTCCTCTGTCTGGCTCCCTCCTCTTGCTGAGGAAGCTGTTGCAGGAGATGCAATTACCAGGCTGACTTGTGAGGATGTGTAAAACAGACCACTCTCAAACTGCCTTAATGCAGTGTTTCTAAAAATCAGGATGGCTTCAAGCTGAAGCTTCCTCTAAACTGAATAGTAGCCTGATAGCTGCTCCTTGCTGGCATACACCCCGATAACTTGCCCTAAGGGCCATTGGTTCCAGAGGCTGCTGAAGCATTTGAGAGCTGCAGTGGGAGGATGAAAATGGTTGATAAGCTAAAGAGGACTTTGTCAGTAAGCTTACAGTCTTGGAGTAAGGTATTGGCCTAGGTACTGTATTGGCTACTAATATTTTCAGTTTTCCACACAATGGTTTTATAAACGAATGGAAAGTGATGGCTAAGCAGAAAGTCAGACCTGACTGCAATGCTGAAGGCACCAGCTGAGTGAGCCACCCTGTCCTGTTCAGATCATTCCCTCCAGCTTCTAACACAGACCTATAAGAAACTTTACACACAGCAGTCCATTGCAATGGACTCAGGAAGATTAATGTCAGCTGTCACCTTTTCCTTATACCTTCCCTTGTATCAAGCTGGTAAAAGCATTCCTTGGGCTGTGTCTCTGCAGAGCTCTGTTCAGTGATACACTCCTTGTTCTGCATGGTTTTCTCTCCAGCACAGGTGTGACTGGGTTTCTCTTCATGCTGCGTGCCTTGGTTTCAGCAAACTTCAACACCATTTACATTTACACAGCAGAGGTAGGTTCTCCTGAAAGAACATTAAGCTGCTGTGGGATATGACAGCTCACTTGCTCACCCAGCAATGCTGCCGTAGTCACTGACTAGTTAGCACAATCTTTCTCTGGTTTCTTTGCTACACTGATTTCACATGAGATATCCAAGAGGAAATCGGGTAGCTAATTGAATACAACAGGAGCAGATATCTTACTGAACAGGTAAAGGTTCCTTTTTCAGCACTTAGGGAACTGAGGTTACATGTAAGATCTTTTTTCACATAATGAAAAGTACTGCTTTCATCCTTCAAAGAGTTTGTCTTTCGTACAACTTTGGAGCCATGACTTCTGCAGGTTAGGTTTTTCTGTTCTTCTTTTTCAAACACTTGGGTGGAGTTAAATGTGTTGCCTGCAAGCTTAGGTAAAAACGATCAGAAGGAACTCCCTGTATTGGCCCAGTACTTCTTTTCAAAACACCCTATTATTTAAGCATGTGCCAGGCTTGAAAAAAATACTGTGTTTCAGTAGTCCTGAATTGGATGTTGTCGAGGTAAAGATCATTGCTGCAATGGCTGTATCATCAACCAGTACTACTCACTATTTAATCATTGATCAAGATCAAACTTGGAAATCCTCTCTCTGGCCTCACCATGCCTTGACCTCTCTGAGAGAATTACCTCATCCTCCACTGGCTCAGCCCACTGAAGTACTTAAACAAAGGCTTCCATGAGTATACTTGCTAAAATAACTTTAGAAAGTCCTATTAATGCAAGCAAAGTACATGTTTATGTGTTCTATTGGCACAGATGTTAAGGAAATGTGAGGGAGAAAATACACAAAGCACATTCTTCTAAGCCAGGAAAACAGCCCAAGAAGAAACCTTTTTTCTTCTCCTTCTAAACAAAAGATTAGAAATGCTGTGAGGCAAATAAGCAGGAAGTTTTGAGGTCTGCTGACAGTATCCTTTCTTCCTGCTTTCCGGATATGGGACCTGGCAATATAACTTGAATTCTTCCTTTAGCACCCAGGTTATCCTCTGTGTCTTTGATGTGAGCTGCAACAGCACAGCTGGGAGAAAGGTGTTGGTAAGGGTGATAAGCAAATAGCAGGGCAATTGCATCCTCCTTTGATTGACTTGCTCTAAAATTTTATTTGGGGCATAAAATGGCAGATTTGTAATGGTATAAATGAGATGCTTGCTTTCCTTTCATCTTAGCCCACTAGCTGCCCTTGACAATGCACTGGCTCTCACCACATTAAAACCACAAAAAAACCCCAACAA
This sequence comes from Pogoniulus pusillus, assembly GCF_015220805.1. Taxonomy (NCBI): domain Eukaryota; kingdom Metazoa; phylum Chordata; class Aves; order Piciformes; family Lybiidae; genus Pogoniulus; species Pogoniulus pusillus. The sequence goes on from NC_087278.1 coordinate 15,121,878, forward strand.
CAAACAAAAACTCCCTGCACCCCTCCACCACCACCCCCATACCATTGTTGCACTAACCCAATTTCTTTCTGTCCTGTTTTAGGTTTATCCTACCACAATGCGAGCCCTGGGGATGGGAGTAAGTGGGTCATTGTGCCGCGTTGGAGCTATGGTAGCCCCATTTATATCACAGGTAAGAGCACCCTTCATCATGTTGACAGTCAGTGTGCCAATCGTGGCTGTCAAATACACAGCGAGATGGCACTGAAGTTTACCAAAGAAAAAGTATTCATTTCCTCCCTCAACTTACTATAGAGTACTGATGTAGTCCTTGCCAGGTGCAGACCTGTGAAAACCTCTTCCCAGAGCTCGTTGTGCTTGCATTCATTACTCTCTGAAACCTTAGATTCACGAGATACTGTTCTTCTGTTGCCGAGCATCGCTGCAATGTGCGCTCATTCTTTGATTGCTGATTAACTGCCAGCCCCAACATACCACTGATCTGATGTCTGAACTGTTCTTCTACCTCCAGGTTATCATGAGTGCTTCATTTGAGGGGGCTCTGTGTCTTTTCTCATCTGTGTGTGTTGTGTGTGCCATCTCTGCGTTCACACTGCCCATCGAGACCAAGGGCAGGGCACTGCAGGTTTGTATTACCACGTCAGGAGCTCCTCCCTGTCTAAATGCTATTTGGAAACCAGCAGATCGTGATATAGTTAGAATCCAAACCAAGGTCTCCTGAGGCCCGATAAGCCAAAATACAGCCCAATAGGAAAGCAGAGGAACGTGCTGTTGCAGCAGCATCCAAACTACCTAGAGCTCACTTCTCAAAAGAGCAACCAGGCCTGCCCTAAATCCCTGCTGCTTTGTGCCAGCATGAACCAGCAGTGTGCCCAGGTGGCTGAGAGAGCCAATGGCACCCTGGACTGCATCAGGAACAGTGTGGCCAGCACTCACCCTCACCTTGAGTGCTGTGTCCAGTTCTGGGCCCCTCAATTCAAGAGAGATGTTGAGGTACTGGAATGTGTGCAGAGAAGGGCGACAAAGCTGGTGAGGGGCCTGGAACATAAACTCTATGAGGAGAGGCTGAGGGAGCTGGGCTTGTTTAGCCTGGAGAAGAGGAGGCTCAGGGGGGGACCTCACTGCTGTCTACAACTACCTGAAGAGAGGTTGTAGCCAGGTGGGGGTTGGCCTCTTCTCCCAGACAACCAGCAACAGAACAAGGGCACACAGTCTCAAGTTGTGCCGGGGAAAGTATAGGCTGGATGTTAGGAGGAAGTTGTTGGCAGAGAGAGTGATTGGCATTGGAATGGGCTGCCCAGGGAGGTGGTGGAGGCACAATCCCTGCAGGTGTTCAAGAAAAGACTGGATGAGGCACTCGGTGCCATGGTCTAGTTGACTGGCTAGGGCTGGGTGCTAGGTTGGATTGGATGATCTTGGAGGTCTCTTCCAACCTGGTTGATTCCATGATTCTATGTTAGTTTCAGCCAGTGCAAGTCCCTCTCTAATAGTATCTCTAGTCCTGACTTGAAGTTGCTATTTCATGGGCATACATTTTGCTTTGTCTGTGCTGCAGGGTGATAGGGTAGCATCTGAAACTACTAACAGCATTTCTTCACCAAATTCAATGCAAAGTCCCAACTGCGTTAGCCCATTAGCTAAGCCCTTGTGGGTGGTGCTTCCTAGAAAGCAACCAGTCAAAACACAAGAGATGCATGGGGAAGTTTAAATTCCAACAGCCTCCCATGCACAAGTTGCACTAGTTTAATTACAGGAGGTGCTGAGCAGTTGTATGATTCCAGTTGATTCAGCTGTATCAGCATGGAAATCTTTACATCACACATGTGGCATACCCACATATCCTGCCTGTTACTCTACAACCTCACCATATAAACCAGAGGACCATGAGCTAAATAATCCACATTCTTTAGCAGCCTAGGGCAAGATGGATGTTTGTTTCACATGGGCTTCAGAAGCAGAATTAAAACCAAAGACAAACAAATAACACACAAACTGCCTGCACACACTGTTGTCTTCATTAGATCAGATCTAATGCTTCCCAAAGGTACCTGGGGCAGTCAACCTCAGGGCTTTCAGAAAAGCCACATAATCATTGCCTGCTTCTTTATTTTAGAAATGCTTTTCTTATAATTTAAATGGCAGAAAAATATAAATGGGGGGGGGGGGGGGGGAAGGGAGACTGTGAGAAAAAAAGATTAAAAATAAAAGTTCAAGTGAGAAACAAAGTAACTCACTGTTCCCTCCTGAGTGAAATTCATCCTCATGCACAGAGGCCAGAAAGCCACTTAGCCCTTCAAAAGGATGAATATACAACAGTTACTAAGCAAAACACTTCCTTACAACTACTTTAGATCTAAAAGGAAAGCTTTGATTCAGCTACGGTTACACTAACTTTGGCTGAGATGGGATTGTAATGATTCATCAATGACATCCCCCATTTTTCCTTGGGACTTAATAGCATTATTATCCTTCTTGCTACAAGTAAGAGTCCTAAGCTCCAGCTGCTGGCCTTGACACACAGAAGGCATGAAAGGAGAAGAAAAATCTACAGAAGCAGTTGTGTACTCTGAGATGCCACCATTAGACTTTAAATTCAACTTGCTAACTCTTTATCTCGTGGTCATTTAGCAATGTAGCTGTTCAGGGATTGCTGAACCATGACCAATGAACACATTGTCTGAAGGCCTCATAGAGGAGTCACCCAATCCATACAAAGGTTTAAACAGAGGCGGTAAGAGCCCTTTGAACATGGCAGTATTCAGTCCTATAGCTCCAGGCAGTGGCTGTGTTTCTTACAAACAGGTCTACGTGAATCAACTAAAAGAAAAAAGTAAGTAACTTTTTTGGAAATCCAGGCAATTACATTTATAAAGCATATGGCTTCTTGTTTCAGTTTATGACAGCATCAGGCTGCTCTCAAAGCAGCTATGGGGATTGCCTATCAGAGGCAAGGCCTTTCAAACACATCCAAACAGATTATTTCCCCTGTATCCATTTCTGTTGGGTTTCATGTGCTTACTATTAATTTTATGTGTTACTTTCTTTTCCCTTTTTAGCAAGTGAAATGAAAGCGAGTGTTTGATGTCGGATTGGGCAGGAAAGAAAAACAAACCTTTGGCATCTTGTCATTTCCTGTCAGCTACATTCGATGTTGACTGCTTCTCCATACCATTCCTATTATGAAAAACTGCAACCAAACAGTGCAAGAGCTATGATTTGTATAGACAAATGGCACATTTCTCAAGGACATTTCTTTTCCTATGATTCAATAAAAAAGATGCTTTCTACCTGTCCTGTGAAGCAAGATGGAGGCTCTTTAATATTAGTGCTGCTAGTAGCATAGCAGTGCTACTCCATACACCCACAAAAATAACAGTAAAAAAAGGAAAACAGGCAAAGGTGGGGAGGATACCCAGAATCACAGAACATCAAGGGTTGGAAGGGACCTCAAAAGATCATCTAGCTAAACCTTCCTGCCAGCATAGGTCACACAGGAATGCATCCAGGTGGGTTTTGAATGTCTCCAGTGGAAGAGACTCCACAGCCTGAGGTTCTTCTCCTCTGCTCTCCAATAGGTCAGTCCCCAGCCTATTCTTTCCCAAGTGCATGACTCTACACTTGGCCCTATTGTATTTCATTAAATTTCTCCCCATTCAACTCTCCAACCTGTCTAGGTCCCACCCTGAATGCCAGCACAAAGTAGAGTCTTTGCCAGAGCAGCTTGGAGTATGATGCTTTCCTCTGAACACATAATAGCATTCCTCAACTATTAGTGCATGTATCATCTGTTATGGTTGCATTTAACATCTCAAACCTCATAGCAGAGGCAGTGTCTGAAGATTATTAGGGTGACATTCAAGGCCACAAAAGGAAAATCGTATTTTTCCAGTGAGGTAGTGAAACAGATATTGTCAAAGTTTACAGACAGTAACTGGACTGTGCTGCAACACCTACACTCCTCTCCCCTGTATTTTTCACTGAGAGAACAGTTTGAGTGTGAAGCTTTATAGGTCTCAACCTTTGCCTCCAAGACTCCTAACACAGCACATTCTCCTGGAAGCACTGTTACACGCAGTGCAGTAGCTGCATTTAACAATGCAAAAGGACATCTGCTGGGCCTTCTAGGCATGACTTCAAACGCTGCAATGGCTGTGCCTCTTGTTACTGTAGTGTGGGCACTGCTAACACCTGTTTTGTTAGAATGGTTTCCCTCACCATCCAGTTCTGCTCCTTCACCTGTCTGCTTTTTCATGGTACTCTGGGATGGTAAAACTCCTGCTACAAGCAGGTACAAGGTAATAAACATTTATACAAAATCACAAATCAAACAAGTCCCTCAGAAAACTGAAGTTTAAAACAGAGAAGGGAAAAAGCACCTTAAAAATCAAGCACATCATTGTGGCATTTCAAAAGCCATGTCAAAGGCTTGCTGCAAACACAACTGTCTACTCTTTTGAAGTGTTCACTACATACGAGTGCGCAGTGCCACCCTATGACAAAGGCAGGTGGGCAGCATCAGATCTGGTGAGAAGCAAAGAAAAGGCCTTTTTCTGAGAGTGTGCCTACATACCAAATAGGCACAAGCAATGCTTAGTCTCAATAATCTATCAACAGCACCATATAGGTGCCACACAGCAAGTCAAAAGCAGGCTTGTGTACACTTGCTGTCTTCACAATTCCATCTGCAAAATTCTGTCACAAGCAGAGCTCCATTAATCTAGAAGAGTGCCTGCTCTCAGTTATCATTTAAGATTATATAAATTAAAAGTACAAACTAATAGCTGGCACGAATATAAGCAAGTACTTCTCTAACTCTGCAATCTCTGAGGACACAAACAACCATCTATATTGTCATCAGTGCTTCTGGAAAGAAGACAGAACAGAAAAGGTAATTTGTTCTCCTCTTCTGTTGAATTTAACACAGATAGATGCAGGGTTGAAGAACAGTATCTTGTGTACTTCCAAGTGAATAACAACACTGGTTGCCTTCTGACAACAAACTATGACATCTGGAAAATCAACAAGAGCTTGTGGACAGAAAGAATGTTTGCTTCTCCTCTCTAAATATGTGCAAACTCTGATACAGTTGCAAGTAAATATTTTTCCCCTCAAGATTTTGCCATCAAACTTGAGACACCTGTTAAATGAAATGTACAGGAATACCACTGTTCCTTGCTTGCTGGTAGTGAGAGAAATGGTGCAAAACAAAGTATCCTGTCCTTTACTTTCTTCATTAAAAACTCTCAAATTATTAGGTTTTTCTTAAACAGTTGTTTTTAATACACTCTCCCTTACATTTTTAAAGTACCAGTAACTTCTTTGGGGGCAACTACACTTTCATTGTACCAGTCAGTATTGCAGGACAGTAATATTACAACATCTGTTTTCATGGCTTGTGTTAAATACAGTACAAAGAAATCAAATTATGGCCAGCCACATGCCTTTGGTAAAATTAGAAGTCTGGTGAGATCACATTTTCTTCAAACTCAGAAAGCCACATGTTGAACCCATGTAATATTTTGAAGGTCAGTTCTACACAAACTTTTCTTTTTCAAACTTAAACAGCTGTCACCCCACACAAAAGGCAATTTCTGTGCTGCTCCAGAAGCAGGACCAAAGTTTGAAACTTCAAAGAAGCTTGCCTTGACGTCTATTAGCTCTGTGTTTCAGACAAGGAGTAGAAAGTCCAGTAGCTATCCACAACGCCACAAGTCAGAGCAGTCAGGTTTTCCCTCTTGTCACAAGTAACAGTGATAAATATTCCTAGCTTTTGAAAAACGTTCTGCAGTAACACGTGTGGCTCATTTCAGCAACTGATGCTCTTCTACTTTGAGACGCTTTTTCCGGGGCTGTACAATGTCATCATCAGAGTCATCAGTAAGTTCTGGATTATCTTTTTCACTCAGGCAGCTGGGCTGTACAGGGAATTTTCTCTCAGGATAAAGGTTCCTCAGAAGTTCTTCAAAATACTCTTCAAGTTTCATGCCAGCATCAGCCACTTCTGAATCAGGCTGTTGGGTGAATTAATAACATTGATGCATCACAAAATAGCTTTGCAACTTAGATCACATTCTGTATTTAAGGTGCTTTTACAGACTACTAATAAATAAATTAAACAAACAAAATACAAAAAACAAATGAAAACAACCAATCAGCACTAAGAACAGCAGCTGTGGAACACAGGCCCAAAGAGCACAAAGCCTGCAAAACAGAGAGCCAAAGCAGATCTTTTGGGCAACATGTCCAATTACTTATTTCTCAGATGCATTATTATAGAAATCAACTGTGAAAGCCATTCTGCCTGACTCCTGAAAGCTCTATAAAATGATTCTAAAAGCTCCTAACTCCTCACTGGAAAAAAAACCCACAAAAAAAAAAAAAAAAAAACCCCACCCAAAACACCCAAACCAAAATGCCAAAAATGTCTGGGAGTGCTGTGAAATATATAGCATGCCTTCAGGGCATGGAAAGTGTTTTGGAATGACAGTTTGAAATGCGAGAATGTCTTCTCTAGGTTATAGGTTAATTATGGTGAAAATACACTGGGCTAGATGGTGACTGTAATCTGGAACACTAGGCAGACCTAGAGTCATTCACAGCCACCATGGCTGAACCGTTTCCTGAAGTGGAGGTCACCATGATAGGAAGTATTTCCAGCAATTCAGGATGACTGGAATGGAGTCACACTGGGGCCACTTAGAGAAGTCTTTATTCCCACTGTAATTCTGTCTTAATTTAAGGTTCACTCAGTACCTGCATCCCTTTTTCAGTTACTGTCCCCTTACGTGCCATGATGGATAACGATAATCACTCAACACATCAACTAGAAATCGTAACAGTGAGGAAAGACCTCCTAGAGTGAAAATTCCACTGAATTTAACATCTGAGGCAAGGAGGATTAAACAATTTTTTTAATCAACTATCCACCATTAACCTCTGTGATAATCAAATGCCCCAGTCTTTACCTGCTGTCCTGCCATCCAGCTAGCATGTTTGTTACATTTCTCATCCCTTCTGTGGAAGGATGCCCTCTGCATAGTCATCTACTCCCACAATAGTTCCAAATGTAATCTATATTTTTCACTGCAGTCTCATCACCAAAATAAGTTTAAGTCAAGAAATTCTTGTGTTGTAAGTTGCACCCCCCACTACATTTTTCCTGAAAGTGAATAAGCCCCCAAAATCCAGATCCAGATAAAGTATCTAATTTTCTAACCTCATTAAATTCAGCACAGTTCTGGAAAATCAGTCTGAAATCAGCAACAAAATCTTCTGGCTTTGTGTAGCATGAATTGGCCACTTCAAGTCTTTTCTTGATGGTTGACAAGTCCATAGGCTTTTTGATTATTTTGTAGTAATCAGGAACCTAAATGGAATAGAAAAAAAATTGTTACCCAATGCAGTCACGTTCATTACTTACTGCCCTTTAGCTCTGAGGGAGGGGGCAAGATTTAGTCTCACCTTCAAAGCATAATTCTAAGACCTAGACTTGTACTTCTAACATGTATGCAGTCCATTTCTGGAGTAACAGTGATGTATGCTAGTTTTGGTGGCTACAATATACACTTTGCAATGTTTATTTCTAAATACAAGGAAAACAAATTAAAAAACCTCACCCACAATGACTACAGATAAGAGTGCACACAGCTTGGAAATTATTTCTGGATGGAGTCAAATGATCCATCTAGTAAGTGTCACTCTCAAGGCCACCACCTAAGTTCGGCAACCCACTGAAATGGAGGCAGTACACAAGTTGCTCAAAGTGAACTTTGGTCATGAAACACATCCCTGGAAATGGTGGGAACTTTCAGAGATATCAATGATTTGGGCACCTCAAATTACAGGATTAAGAGTTAATTCTTTCTCTAGGAAAAAAAAACATCTAAAATTAGAAAATAATATAAAGAAATTCAGTGAAAGTATTTTTGTACTGGAGATACTTAAGACCTGCCTGAATGCATTCCTGTGTGATCTGGTATGAGTGACCCTGTTCTGGTAGAGGGTTTGGGCTAGATGATTTTTGAAGGTCACTTCCAGCCCATAACCTTCTATGATTCCTCATTACATTCCCATTCTAAGAGAAATGCTCTAATACCTGAATTAAGTAACATGTGACTACCAGATGTTTAATCAATCCCTTGTGCCACCTCTTGTTATTAAACTCTGTGGAATGTTGTTCTTCTTCAGAAGGTTTATTCCAATGGAATAAAAAGGATGCATAGGAGCCCACTTACTGATGAATACTCTTCCCATTGACTTGTCTTGAAGAACACAAAAGAGGTATTTTTCATCTGATCACAATGGTAACTCTCCTGTGTATCCTTGGACTTCTAATGCACCATTTTAAACCAGTAAATTTCAAGCCAATAATAATACTGTGAGCATCCTAAGTTTCAAAACAATGTAACTTTACAAAAACCCAAATGTATCAAAATTCACCTTTTTAGTGATATCACTCACCACTGTAAAACCAGGAATTAGAGTTAGAAGTTACTCTTTGTGTCTATTTTTAAAGCATCAAAAAAAATTATTTCTTGGGAAACTGAATGTTAAATCCCCTTCCAATTCACTGCTTTGGCTTTTTAACTCCCTTTCAGGCAGTTTTAATAAAATCACACATCTTTAATAAACTCACTGTCTGGGAAACTTGACTTCTCATAATGGGCCGTGATAGAACATAAGATGCCATTAGAAACATGACAATTATGCTGTTAACATGAAATAGAAAGAAGTCAAATACATACTGTGGGAGGAACTGGATCTTGAAAAGCAAGACTCATTTCATGACAGTAGAGGTATAGCAGCAGTCTTTCGCACTTCTGTGTCAAGAAAAACAGATACCCAAGCAATTAAGAGAACCCTGCATGATTTGGACTACAGAAAATACAGTTGCTCAGTAATCCCCTAAGCAGAAAAGTGATCAGGAAAAGTGCATTTGGAGGCACGATTAACTGCTGTAACTATCGGACTACAATATACTTTCTCTGAAATAGGTATTATCAACTCTGAAATGCATCCTATCAAACCTCATACAGTTCCCCATCAGTGTTATTCAGCATTTGCTGTGCCAAATATATTTCAGGGAATAAAACCCCTTGCATGGCTCTTAGTGCTTTACTAATATTCAGAAATATCAGTAATATTTTTCCTGATCTGGGTATAACTGCTCTGTAACTGCAAAGTCGACAGTACTTTGTTAGCAGCAGGAAGGAATATCTTTAAGTGTATCTAAATATATTAAACTGAATCTTGAGCCTTGAAAGAGATTGTGAGTAGCTTTGTTGGATTTTATGCATGGTGATTTTTTATCAGAATTTTTACAGGACTCACAACTTACAATCTTGTAAGTTAGATTTAAAGCAAAATACAAACAGAGCCAGCTATTTTCCTTTTAGCTAGTGGCACATGGAAACAATGGTTCTACAGGTAGACCAAGACTCCAAATAAAATACTCATTTCAGAGTATTTACACAGTTGCCAACTTAAACCAAGTAAAACACTACTGAAAGTTTCCAATACAGCTAAAAAATGCTTCAAAAGTTTAAAGTAATACTAAAACAACTGCAAAGAAGTACGCAAAACAAAAAAGGCAAGGAAAAAAAATCCAAATCCCAAGAATCCCAAAGATTCTGTCAAGCAATTGAAATGTCTGCTCAAAGGCACAGGTTTTCCCTTTTAACTCTGAGGTTTCAGGAAAAACCCAGAAAGGTGGAGAGCCACTGCTTGCTTTCTAGTTTTTTTCACTAGAACTCTCAAAGCTGGAAAAGGACACATTTACTCCCAGAGACCTGAGTCAATCTCTGGAGGCAGTATGGAACCTCTGTGTATCTTCATTGTGAAAGAACCACCTTAACTTTTCAGGATGATGTTAACAATGTCCTCCGAGGTGTAAAACCATTACTTGATAATGTTGATCTATGCCAAATGTGGAAGGCATAAAGAAAAACATTGTCCATGCAAGGCCACTGTGTGTGAGAGCTTTTTTAAAGCTAGCACTGGCTAATTGCTAGGGCACAGCCCCAGTCTGGAGCACCAGATCACCAACAGCGAGTCATTCAGCATGCATTGCTCCACATATTTACATGAAGGCTGCTCTGATCTCTGCTTTTTATCATCAACTAGACCATGGTACTAAGTGCCTCATCCAGGCTTTTCTTCAACACCTGCAGGGATTGTGCCTCCACCACCTCCCTGGGCAGCCCATTCCAATGGCAAATCACTCTCTCTGCCAACAACTTCCTCCTAACATCCAGCCTACACCTCCCCTGGCACAACTTCACACTGTGTCCCCTTGTTCTGTTGCTGGTTGCCTGGCAGAAGAGACCAACCCCCACCTGGCTACAGCCTCCCTTCAGGTAGCTGTAGACAGCAATGAGGTCACCCCTGAGCCTCCTCTTCTCCAGGCTAAACAACCCCAGCTCCCTCAGCCTCTCCTCAAAGGGTGTGTGTTCCAGGCCTTGTTGCCCTTCTCTGGACACATTCCAGCACCTCAACATTTCTCTTGAATTTTAAGTGATACATTTCAGAATACAAGCAGGAGCAAAATAGTACTCATTTTATCCTTACCCTACGGTCTATTGGTGCCAAACCCACATTGTCTTCAAGTTTTCTTTTTTCAGAGCCGTGAGCAGGTTTATCACAGTCATATTCAACTTCTGGCTTGGACAAATCCCGACAGAATGTACAAATCCACTCTCCACTAAAGACAACAGACAGATATATTGACCTCAGCAACATTCCAAAATTGTGCAAAAGGCTTTCCACATATTTGTGGATAAATTCTTCATTTGTGGGGTGTTTCTTTCTGCATCATGTGTTAGTTTTTTTTAAACACTATAAAAGGTAGGGACTGCTGGCAAATATGCTTTATTAGAGTGTTCTTTCCCTTTAGATGACACCAGTGTCATTAGGGGTGTAACATAAAAATGTTTTTTCCTAACAGGTAAATGGTGCCTGCCTTTATAAGTACAAAATTTTTCACTTGAGCTCATAGGAATTAAGAAAAGCACTATTAAGCGTTCTGTTTCTTAAAAGCACAGTTAAGTTGATGCAATTGTATGGGCCAAACACAGGAAAGGTGTTAGTGCTATATGGCAAAAGCTATACATTCTCTCTACAAGACTCATCTATAACATATTACTTCTATATATTGATTATCCTAGACAAGATTTTTTGAAAGCTTGAAATTTTTCACTCTCTAAAACTTTCAGGTGTTCCTGATACTATTGGCTGGTCCTGGAAAACCTGAAAAGGACAGCATAAGATTAGTTTGTTGGTTTGTTTGTTCTGTTTTGCAGAACAAAACTAGACCTGCAAGCTATGGTCACTCATTCTCTAATACAATTTGTGAACTCCAAAGGTTTTAAAAACCTGTGAAAGTCCATGTTATTAATACAGTTCTGCCAAAAAAGTAAAAACCTTATGTGCTTCCAGTTAGCCACAAGAGGGCTGCATTGTACTTCTTACACGGCAGAGCTTAGCAATAAAACAGTAAGGAAACCTCATTTACTTAAAGGTACCTACTTGGAGATGGGTTACAAGATCTTTGTGAATGGGAAATAGTTTCTGAGCATCTCCTAGTTCATTTTGTGTGGCCGTTTGAGGCACAAGCCTTTCCACGTTTTAAACTTAAAGAGAATATTAAAATAAAATATATTACTGGCTTTCATTCATGGTGATTCAAAGATTTCCACCATCTGCTAGTTGCAGAATACAGTAGTGAATAATAATCATTCTCCTTCAGAGAGACCTTCTACTGCCTTAACTTGACAGTTATTTATATGACACTGTCACCTCGTGTCTGGACTAGCATTAGAAAAATGTGGTAGATATAAAAAAGAAAAGATACAGGCCATGATCTAATGGTACAGGAAACATATGAAAGATGGAGAAATTATGCATTTAAATATCCAGGAAGAGTGTAGTGAATTGGAATGAAGGAAAAAAAATGCAGCCACCTTGTGACTACAGGGTGAAATTTTTCTATCCACCAGAAGCAAGAGCTTAAAAAAGCAGTCACAAAAGAAGTAGGCCAATGCTGCCGTTGTAACAATAAAGGAACTATTTTGTATGTTTGAAGGAACTCATGATAAGAGACCAAAGTTTGTTGAGCAGACTGTTACAGCTGCAAAAAAAATATACTCCACAAAAAACTGATACACCTGAATGCAAGAGGAAAATTAAGCTAACTGTGGTTCTGAAGTTCTGGAATCCAGTGCATTTGTATTAACATGCACATTTATAGGTTTGAACATGGGCCAGACAAGTTGGTTTTGGTTCCCTTGCCCCTAGACATCATGATCTCAGTTTCCACAGAATGCTCCATTAAAAAAGAGAAGTTTTGAAGGCTTAATCTTGAAACTAACTTTAACAGAAATGAAGTTTTGTTATCTAATTGCTTAGAGATACTTTTTTTGTCTTGTCAGAAAGGCACAAACATTTAACTGCCTACTGTGACTTTACTGGGTTTTTCTTGTGGCACAGTGACGTAATATACCATCATTTCCCTTAAAACAAGCAAAAAATCCCATAATTTGAAGTTTCTAAAAGACATTTTGTGCCATTGCCATTAAAAGAATAGACATGTTTGCAGAAATCAGCTTGTTCAGAGTAGCACAGCAATGATCCATGTACTAAACTAAATTGCTATCCAAGTGTTTTACACCAGCAAACTAGCTGATATTTAACAAGAAAACCTAATATTTATAAAAGCATTAAATGCTAAACGTATTACAACAGATGTTTTCATCTAATAAGCTTATTGCATGGCATTTCCAAGTTGGAACACAGCAAAAAGCCATTTATTTTAATCAAAGACACTAATTCCAGAAGGAAATGCCAGTAATGCTTATAATAGCAACAACATATTTAAGACTACATATTGTGAAACTCAAGAAACTTAGTCATGAGTAGTGGCTTTGTAACAGCCAATCATAAAGCACACTGCTTGTCTCAACACTGAAGGAGGCATTGCTAGATGATTTTAGTCATTACATCCCAAGCTTGAAGTATAGCCATAGATAGCACTATAGTAAATAATATATTTAATACTACATTAGCCCAGATAAAGCTTTCTATTACCATTATGAAGGAATTTTTTTTCTGTCATCCTTAAAACATTTTATGACAAGCTGGTAATTCTGTGGCCCAATTTCAGAAATAAATGACCTAGATGTAAGTGATTTTGCTTATTGCCAAATAAGTGGAAAGTTTTATTACTGTGGCTGCAGACCTGCAATTTTAAACTGCAGATTTAATACAAATTTATATTTTCAACAGTTACTAAAACTTTTCGGTTCAAGATGCCCTTTGAGGCAGAAACTTTTTGTGCTAGGTTTCACAACACAAAGCTTATGTCTTTTCATGAAAGTTTAAATGGAATTGAAGAGCTCACAATTACCTTGGAAAGCTCATCAGTGAAGGGACATGACAAGAAAGATGGAATACTTTAGGACACTTCTCACAACAAAGGAGCTCCCCTCCATTTTGACATACTGCACACCAATCTTCATTGGGATCATCCTCTTTTCTGCCCTCCCCAATGTGAGAGGGACCTATCCATCCTGTCTTTCCACTGGACATCTTCTCCTGCTGTATCCCTGGTTGATCATCTGTGCTGTCTGGTGCATCTGTTCTTAAGATGGTTTCAACAGAAGCAGAACGATGACTGCTATCTAACAACAATGAAGTAAGTATGCTTCCTGAAAAGGTGGTCTGTAAGAAGAATCAAAGGAAGGCAGATTATAATGTTTTGTAAACTAACAATGCCCTAGCAACAAGTAAGCCAACCACAACATCAAATTTGTGCCCAAGGAGCTGTGTGACTTGCAACACACATGCAAAACTTTGTATCACATTATAATATAGAATCAGCCAGGTTGGAAGAGACCTCCAAGATCATCCAGTCCAACCTAGCACCCAGCCCTGTCCAATCAACTAGACCATGGCACTAAGTGCCTCATCCAGTCTTTTCTTGTATACCTCCAGGGATGGCAACTCCACCACCTCCCTGGGCAGCCCATTCCAATGGCAAATCACTCTCTCTGTCAAGAACTTCCTCCTAATATCTACCCTATACCTCCCCTGGCACAACTTGAAACTGTGTCCCCTTGTTTTGTTGCTAGTTGCCTGGGAGAAGAGACCAGCCCCCAGCTGGCTACAACCTCCTTTCTTGTAGTTGTAGACAGCAATTAGCTATGAAAGGCTATTTAGTGCTCCACTAATAAAAAGTAATCTTTAATGCCCCAAAAGTCTAGCAATCTTATTTATGTATGCTACTCCAGTGTGGTTAAAAATGCTTCCTATTACCAGAAGAAAAATTGTATTTTTGCCAGTGATTGCTTGTCTTCCTAGGTTTTCAGTGGATGAAAGCAGTCTGATCACATCACTTATTTAATTGAATTGGCAGTAGATCTAGTTTAATTTCGCATTTCACCTCCTTTCATTTAGATTTGTAGCTTTCCCATGAAAAACTCCAATGGAAGATTAAAGAATTATTTTATTCTCCAGAAATGCAAAATACCCTCTACCAAGAAGAAAAGAGCTATTTTTAACTGTTAATATTACATTCTGAGGCCGAGGTTCCTCCTCCGTTTCTTGCTTCACTACAACAATTGGGAAATCTAAGTTCTCATTTGGTGTACTTGACTCCTGTTTAATTCTGATCGGCTCCAACATAACAACTGGAACTTTGTGTGTAGAATCAGCTCCTGGTGGCCTGCTAGATGAGCCAGAACTGCAAATGACAGAAAGAGTCAAGAAGAAGGGAAATCAAGAGTCAGAACTGCACACTTTTTGCATACTAATGCTTTCAGAGAGCTCAGATGCTAATCCATTTGGCTGCTGTGAATTCTGAGCACTATGGTATTACTTTTCTGGAACATAATATCCAAGTTACATCCTTTCATGTGTACTGAAAAACCATTGCAATAAGGGAATGTTTTAACAGTGTAGTTCCATAACTGGAGCATTACTCATGGTCTGACTTGCCACTATGACAAGATTTGTAAATAATCTGTTTCTTTTAGGCCCTACACATACACAAAATGCACTTCCACTGAACATTACCCCACTCTGAAGGAGATGCAGCTGCATTTTTGGGGAAGGCCAATGTTTCTCCAGAGCTGCACTGATCATTGTAAACCATACAAGCAAATAAGCCAGATGAAACATATTTATGTTGCCCCTGAAGAGTTTCTTACAGCTGCACCAAAGCTAGGCTCCCATTTGTAGGCCTAGATCTGTTTTTTCATGTGTTTAGTTGTAACAGGATGAGACTGGACAACTAAACTCAAAAATATCAGGTTTGCCATTTGCATTTCAGTGCTTTGGTTGGTTGGGTTTTTTTTTATTTATAATAATGAAGAGTTAGGAATGTAACAAAACTTAACAAGCAGCAGTAGATAAATAGAATCACTTATTTCAAAAAATCAAGTAAAAATGTCTTCAGACAAACCTGTCAGAGTTTGTAGGAGTCCTTTCACACAATTTACTACATAAATGGAATAGAAAAAAAGGTATTTAATATTAAACAGCATCTGCATTTCCAATTCCAGTAGGATCAATGTCACTTAATTTTTCTCTGCATGAAAAATTAATCTTGTCAGCTGCATGCTCTAATTTATTGCAACATAATGAGTCTGCACATTTCAAGCAACATTGTGCAAATCTATTTTATCATTAATATGCTGTCACTAAGGGATAAAAACATTTGTGTAGACTCGGTAGATATCTAGTGCTCACTTAACTGTGTTATGGCAGAAAATTCTTAATAACCCTCTTTGTAACATCAGTTCTTTAAACCTGATGTAATTTATAGTTTCATGAGGACTTCCAATGTGCAACTCTTTCCTTTATCTGATTTTTCTGATTTTAAAATCTAATTTGGAATTGGCATTCTAATGCCAACCTAGCCATCATTTACAGAGCTAATACATTTTTAGATTCACTATTAATACATTTAGAAATGAAATTACTACTTTGGAAATGCAGACAGTGCTGTAATAACCATCAAATCCTGGCCTGTTGAGAAGGTGAGGCAAATTGTCTTCTACGTGCATTAAGGAGAGTAGAGATTAAGGCATGTTCTGTAGAGGTGGAAGTTACATTTTCTTCTCTCCCACTCTTTCCTTACCTCTCTCTGCTCCCAACACTGGAGGCACTGGGTGAACGAATTGGAGGGTGTATGTTTGTCACACTGACTCCTCCTAGGATAGAAGATTCAGATTGGAACAACATACAGGCTTGTGCCAAGTCTAAGACATGACACAGAAGTGCACAGGTTTTGGGGAAAATTTCTCTTGCAGTGTCATTTATTTAACTCATACCTCATTTAATACAAATTAATGAGAGGAAACATAGGATAAAAGAGAGGGAAGAGGATGACTGGAAAGGGGCCTAATGCATGTAAGCAGATTGACAGGGTCAACACCCTTGCATGCCTGACCCCAGTTTTTACCTACTGAAGTTTGTTTTGTCAAACTTTATTAGCTCCCAGCAGATATCTCAGAAGATCTAGTACAAAAATTTAAGCTAGATAAGCTGGTGAATAGGAAGAGATCTCATGATTTGAGAGAGCGCAAAGGTCTGGGGACCAGACAGTCAAAAGACTCACAAAGAACATTTTCACTAAGCATTGGTCCTGAGAAACCAGAGCGGGATGCTTGTGCTGCCTGTGAAGGCATTGTCCACCTGTCTCAGCTTTTATCTGCCCAAGCACATGAATGCTATAGTGAGTGCACAAACACTGCACATGTGCTTACTGGGAATTCATGTCCATTTAGTCCCACCACAGCCCACATTGGGAAATGAGAGTAAGGAGCAGCTGCTGTTTGCCACGAGGCACGGTGACAGGAGATTCCCAGGTCCTTCAAGTCCACCACTTTTAGCTGCCCATAACAGTAACTTCTCTGGTCAATCTGTATCGGTGCTGCACTACCCTTCCAGTGAAAAGATTTTCTGATATCCAAATTGAACTTTCCAAGTGATAATTCATAGCCACTGTCTCCTTTTACATCCTCCTCCTTTGCTTTCTCAAATACTTGTCTCTTACTGTTGTGGTAGGCCTCATAGGCTTGTACATGTCCTGCCTTGCCTAGGCATGTTTTTCTGCTCCACCAGAGAGGCAAGTGTGGGAAACGGACACAAAAGGACCTGTAGCCACTGAGTCTGGCCTGCCCAAGGTCCTGTGGTAAGGTACACACACTGAGCTTGTGCCTGCCCAGTGCAAGGCCTGTGCCTTTCCCAAATTAGGGAAAAGTGAGCCTGTGGCTTTGCCTAATATGGTAAGGTTCGGCTAACTGCCATCCTGATGTGCTATTCTGTGTCCAAAGGGCAATGAATCTCAGCCTACATTGATAAAAGGAGATATGCAGGGAAACAATGTGCTTTGCTCCCCTGCTTTTGCTTCCCTGCTCTTTGCCGTGCTTCTCTGCTGTGCTCAGCCGTGCTTCTCTGCCATTGCCTGCTGCAATTGCCTACTGCCTTACTGTTTGCTTGGTAAACTCCACTGCCACAAGTTACCAGGAGCAGACCCTGGACGCTTGCACACAATTGGCCTGTGTGGTCAGCGTGGCATCATGCTGAGACTGAAAGACATCCTGCCTCTACACCTGAAAGTCCTGCTCAGAAGTCATGGACTTAACAGACACATATCAGAAGAAGCCAGGAGACAAGGTCAGAGATTGTCTGCCTCTTTCCCCAGAAGCCAGGAAGATTCAAGTCTCAACACCCAACAAGAAAGAGTTTCCTGAAAGCACTTGGGCACTGCCTGGGCTGTGGCTAGCTGCCCGCGAGTCAGGTAATAATAATTTGTGAGTAAATGCTTAAATGCCTCTTTGTAATTCTCCATTGCCTTCTGCCATGAGCAGAAAGAGCTCCTAGAGCCCATCTACTGGGCAAGGGCATATTGACCACAAGTGGCATTTGACCGCAGGAATCTTCTCTTCCAGTTCAGTCATTGTTCATGTATTTTGCTGGTTATTACTTGCTCTAGATATTATCCATAGAATGTTTCCATGACCGTGTAAGAACTGAAATATTATTAAAATTAAGGGTTGGGGATGCTGAGAGTTCTGAATAGCAAAATTAATAAACAATATTCATTTTGGAAAAATATCATCTCGCATTAATTAATTTCCCCTCCATGACACTTACCACAGCTTCTACAATTTCATCTGGTATAACCCTTAGAGTGAAATTTCTCCACAGATTTCTCTGCAGTTTGCTAAAATCCACTGTGTTTTTCCCTCCATTTTTTACAGACCTGGCCACTTCGTTTTCACAACACAAAAATATTGTCTCAGCTTTACCTCCTACCAGAGTTTCTACAACTTTGCCTTCTGTCTTCATATTTCTCATCTTTTATATAAAACATAAGTAACTAATTCTGATAGCAGTGTTAACATTGCTACATGATCTTTTACCATTACACCATTTAAAGAGGAAACTACACCACATTCCAGTTACCTGAGAGGCCTGGCGATGGTACTGATGAATTTGGTGACTGCACAGTTCTATTTGAAGGGAGCTTTGACAGATTCTGCTCTGCAATGCCATCCTTTCTTACAACATTATCCAGTGTAATGCTTCCTGAACAATCAATCTAGAAGAAGGGGAAGACAAGGGAAGCTGCTAGTGTAGGAGTGGGAAGAGAATATACATATTAAAACTCCCCCCAAAACAAAAATAAAACCACAACCCATGCCTCTGTCATGCTGGTATTTTGAAGGTGAAGACCAAAATGCACTTCACCAAACTTCAGTCATCTGAAGAGCAAGTCAGTTATTTTGAAAGAGGTCATTTTGCTTTCTTCAAAAGAAATGCCCAAATCTGCTTAAGATCTGATGACTCTCTTAAGTGCCAGTTTTAACTTCAGCAGCTACAAAGAGAGCTTACATCAAATATGTAGCTTTCACTCATAGAAGTATGGGCTGAATTTTTTCTCTTCATACCTGTTTTTGACAGGCTCATGTAATACACTCAAAAAAAAAAAAGATAGTAAACAATACACAATCTGTCCATTAATCTATTGGTGTTTACACAGGACCTGAAGCACCTAAAAGAACACTCAGTTCCATCTGTCCCACACAGGTTCTGGGTAGGAACCAAAGAGTGTTAGTGAATGGAGTTAAATCCAGTTGTTGGCTGGCCACGAGTGGTGTATTCCCTAGAGATCATTATGGGTGATAGGAGAACAATATGCAGAAATAAACAAGTCCAATTACAACTGCAATGTTATTTTTCTTAGTTGTCCTAACAGCTCTCTCCCAGAACAGCTCTGAATAATGTCACCAACATGTAGGCAATCCTGAATTGTTGTTTCCTGAATTTGTCTCGTTTGGACAAACAAAGCAAGAATTTCAGTCTTAAAAGTTTCCATTTAACACAAACATTAAGACTTGCTTCAAAACAGAATCCATAAAACACTGCTCTTATGTTACACTTACATCAGGGAGAGATGGTAGATTGTAAGAGCTACCCGTTGGAGAACTCAAATCTATCACAGGTGGACCAGATGTCTTCCCATCACATCCTACAGCACTAGTGACTGTTGGGCTGGATGGAGTAGATGTTGTGCTGCTTGCAGTTGAAAGGGCAGCTGAAGTTTGTCCACTACTAATTTGCCACTTAACAGAAAAGAAGATAATCCATAATTCAGATCTGTTTTCTCCCCTTCCAAAAGAACACATCTACTGATTATATTCAAGGATTCTGATTCAGTAGCTAAACAAGCAGCTTAGTTCAAGAAGCTGAATTCAAACATGACACCCCAATTTACTCTAAAGTTATCTCATTTCCATTACCAATCTTACAAGACAGGGGAAGATGACAAGTAGTTGAAAACTACGAATGGAAGAAATAGATGTTGATTCTTAAATTCAAATCTCTATCTCCATGTTAAGTATCTATTAATACTTCATGCTGCATTGACACTATTGTGGAAGCTATGTAAGAGTTTCAGTGAAATGAAAGCACTACAGATAATAGGCTGAATGCACAATGGCCCCACTGCTTCATTAAGTAAACAGCTATAGTGCCACGTGCATGCCATCGAGAATTTGATGTGGTGCTCCCCTTAAACTAAAGTGATTAAGAAAGAACTTGAAATGCTGACTGGATCTCGACCCACATACAGGTTTTTAAAACCATCATATGAACTGCACAGCCAAATCAGACTACATTTCTTTCGCATTTAGACATACGCAGTTTTCACTGACTTCAGTGGAATTTCAGGGCAACTATAGATGAAATTTTACTCTGGCCGATTCTTTAGTCAGTCATTCTATTTACTGGTTTCTTGTTTCAGAAAGACATTACCAGGTAATGAAAACACTTGACAGGCTTGCCAACAGGACAATCTTCTTTTCAGGGGCACAAAACAGAAGTGGCTTAGATTTGTTACTACAGCTTTTCTTAAATATTGTACAGTTTTCTCCAATTCAATTGGAATTAGTTCTCTGACATCATAAGCACTGCAAACATGAACCAGGTCAAAGGCTAGGTGAATTTGATTCTTCCCTGTTTGCCTCTTGTGACATTATTTTCTCTTTTCTTCCACACACCTCCTAAAAATTCAATGTTAATATGCCTTTTAATAAAGATTTGCCTTCCTGAACATCCATACAACACACAATGTGTTTGCTTCTGCCCCAGGTCTCAACCAGTGATTAGCTAGATATTGACCAGTCTTACTTAGCAGAAGTCCTAAAGTTGTGGTCTTTCTTTTCTCTCACCTGTACACATTCAGATTTGGCATACTCTGGAGAACGGTGACAATAAGGGCTTTTAAGTCAAGGTTTTATCTGGTTCCCAGTCAAGTCAGTAACATCAAACTAGAGTGGGATATTCTGTTCTTCTATTCACTGCTTGTAATGTGCAGACCATGACCATGTTAAGTTTTGCATAAATGGTCAGAACTCACAGTAATGGCAAATGAGAAAACGAAACACCCACATAGCACACTCAGTGGATCACATCTGTAATGCTTCAGCTGCTTACAGCTGCCAAAATGAAAGAAACCTGGCAGAAAGCTGTATCTTGTCATAAAGTGCAATCACTGTTCTAAATGAAAAAGAACTGTAGAAATAAAACATAAAAATAAGACGATATAAAGCATCCTGGATGTTTTACTTCTATGTGGCAAATGAACAGTAGAAGAAACTCTACCTGTTTTATAGCTTGCTGTGCCAAGAGTGCCATTTGCAATGGGTTGGGCTTTACTGCTTGCCTTGGTAGGTTCTGATTTTGGGGAAATCTCAACTGTTGTGAAGGAAGAGCTGAACCATTGGTCTTGGGACTATGATTCTGAAAATGAATCAATCGTGGAGGTGCCTGCATGAAAACAAACAAGCAAGAGGTCTGTGTATTACCTGATGCCTGTTAAATGTTCCAAGGGGCCCTTCTAAACTTCTGACTCTTCACAAATTAGATGCAAGCAAATAGTACCTCACAGATCATTTATCTGACTGATCACAAAACACTTAACACACGGTTTTAAATATTCTAATATAATATATGCAGATACAAGAACCAGTGAGGGTATTTCCAGCTTTGAAAGTTATGTGGGAGAACCTCAGTTTCACACACACAAAAAATCGTTATTTAATCATTTGACAAACATACAAAATATGCAGCTCAGCACTATATACAGGTGGAAACTATATGATCTTTTTTTAATGAATAAAAATGGGCTGAGTGCTACCATGCATTCTGTCAGCCAAGTTTAAAGCACCCAATCAACCCTCAGTAAAGAAAATGGTCCCTAATACATTTACAAAGCCATGTGTTAGAGATTAAGCTACCTGAAGCATGCATCTACACCTTCCTTTAGTGGCACGGAAAAACAAGAATCTTTGTAACTAGTCACAACTTACCTGATGAGAAGCTGGAGGCTGCTGCATGGCTCCTGGCATTCTTTGATTTGGTAAACCCACTGGACCTGCTCTGTGTTGAGCTTGCTGTCTCTGAGCCATGACCTGTTGCTGCATGTGCTGGAGGCGAAGCTGTGCTAAGCTGATCTGTGTTGGAAACTTAGACAACTGGTTTGAAGGTAAGCTGCTTGCTGGCTGTGAGTTTGTTTCCATTACAGGGCTCTTAGGCATATGCGGTGGGGTTTCCTTATCTTCAATTACTAGAGAACCTAGTTTAAACAAAATTAATACCAAAACATTGCAATCAGTAGAAGGCTTTCTTTCATGATTAGTTCCTTTTATACCACATGGTCACTGTTTATTACAGTAAAGCAAGAATCCAAATGATAGGCTTCCATTTTGTTTGTTTCTCTGAAAGAAAACTGTCACATTTTATAGCACACTATAAATGTGCTGCAGCCTGCAAGCTGTGCTGCAGACTCCTCTTGAAGTGGGCTTTATAAGAAATCACAGAATGACAGGGGTTGGAATGGACCTCTGAAGCTATCTGTCTTTAGTTTTCTTGACAGGAAGAGCTGCCATCCTCTACTCCAAGCAGGTAACTATGAGTTATCTTCGCCATTATAAGAAAGACTGGACTGTATTTTCAACAACAATATCTGTGCTTTCTCTGTTTCAGGATTTGATAGGATTCCCACTCTCTTTGGCTTCCTATCCAATTCAGTTTGCATACAAGGCCCTTTAGAAACTTGCCAAATCATATGAATTGTGTTGTCTTCAAGGTGTAAGCACTCAACACTGTATTGCTTGTGAACAAAAACTTTCTGTAGCAAACTTTTCTGTCAACTGCCTGATAGAACGTGGGTTTGGATGAAGATCAGCGGACCAGCATTGTCAAGATCACAGAATTTCTTAGATTGGAAAAGACCTTCAAGATCCATCGAGTCCAATCATTAGTTTCACACTAACAAGTCCTTGACTAAACCAAATCCCTCAGCACAACATCTAATCACTATGAATCGCTATGGTTGGAAAGCATTACCAGGATCATCCAGTCCAACCTTTATCCCAGCATCCTTAATCCCTAGATCGTAGCCTCAAGTGCCACATCCACTTTTCAAAAACACTTCCATGGATGGCGACTCCACCACCTCCCTGGGCAGCCTGTTCCAGTGCCTGACCACCTGCTCAGTACAGAACTTCCTCCAAACACCCAACATAAACCTCCTCTGATGCAATGGAGTTAAGAAAACCTTTGTGCCATGAAGGAAACATCTGCAAGAGTCAGTTGATGAGTATCTGATTCCTTACTCATGTGTTCATAGCTGTGGTGAAGTCAGAGAGCTCAAAGATTGATACAGATTGGAAGGGACTTCTAAAGATCATCTAGTCCAACCCTGCCCCGCCAGTGAAGGTCCTACTACAGCAGATTGCACAGGACAGCATCCATGTAGGTCTTGAACAACTCCATGGATGGAGACTGCACAATCTCTCTGTACAGTCTGTTCCAGTGTTCTGTCACCCTCAGAGTAAAGAAGTTCCCCCTTCCATCTAGACACAACTTCCTACATTCAAGTTTGTGCCTGTTTCCTCTTGTCCTATCATCTGGCACAACTGAAAAAACTGTGGCTCATCCTCCCAACACCTGTGTTTTAAGTATTTATAAGCAGTGATAATAAGATCCCACTCAGCCTTCTCTTCTCCAGGCAAAAGAAGTCCCAAGACCCTCAGACTTTCTTCATAGAGAGATATTCTGGTCACCAGATCATCTTTGCAGCCCTTTGCTGCAGCCTCTCTTGAACTGGACATGAAAACTGGAAAGCACCACAAAATACAACATGGCCAATATATATTCCTCAGGCATCTGCTTTTTGCCTACTGGTTTCTTCAATGGTCTTTCCCCTTAGCTCCTGTTTTAGGAAGGTGTTCTAGTTGGAAAGTTTCAATGGGAAAGAGTATCTTGATCCAATCATCTGATAAAATATTTTAAATCTATCATAAAAAAATGAAGGTCTTGTGATCCTTAGCATCCTGAGTCAGCATCATGGAATACTCAAATGATATCCTTGGTTGCTCCACAACACTAGTTCTAGGATGTGATGGGCATCTCCAGGAGATATTTTCCCTCTCTCCACTGATTTAGAAAGAAATCTGACTAGACAGGCAACTCTTAGAGATTAATGGTGGGTGAGAGATTTTATCTGAAGAGATATACAGTGCGATTATACTAAACTGTCACGTAAAATTCTGGCTACCTCATCTAAGATGCATGAATTACAACTAGAAGAGACTTTGATTTGATTTACAGGAACAGCACACTGTTTGTACAGTAAAAGATAAAGGCAGTTTCTTTGTTTCAGAGTAGGGAAAGTTCTGTTCTAAGACTGAGAGTTAGTAAATTACAGTGATTGGTAGAATTTTGCACAGCAGCATTTTAATACAAATGGGAGATAGACATCTCATACTCCCTTCTCTCTCCAGAAATCTGAGGCTGCTTCCTAGAAGAGGTCACCTCATGAACTGGGTATGTCACACAACAGTTTGAGAATCCCTGTTACAGAACCTGAAATCACCCTCTGCCACCTCTCTTTTTATATTCTTCAGTCTCTGTGGATCATGTGCAGTTTAGCAGGGTTCATTTTGAGGGTGGGTTATCTAAAGGAGGAAACTTCCTGCATTTCATAATTCCTCTTTTTCATCCCAAGAACTGAGAAGCTATGCAAGAAGCACCATTTTAAGCCCTTATCTTGACATTGACGCAGAGTCTAGGTCAGGCAACAAATGCAGTATAGCAGTGCAGAGAAGGGCAAAAAAACTAACATCAACAACAATATTTTCATACTGCCACTTGCAATTTTGATGTTGCAGACAGTTAAATAATGATTCTACCACATAAGCCTTTTTAAAAATTAGAAAATATACTAAAAAAAAAAAAATTAAAAGCCCCCCACCAAACTATTACCTGACAATCTTTATTAAGCCTGTAAGAGGTCTAGTCAATATTTCCCATGAAGTGAGCAGAGAAAAATGCGAATGAATAACACAGCATTTCCCCATATAGGACTGAACTAAATATTTTACTGCAGTCAAAACAGATCTATGTTATTTTTTTTCTCTAGAAAAGGAATTACCACGACAAAGAATGGTATTGACTATACTACAATCAACTGTCAGTCCCTACTGCACTTTTGTTCTGTAATCTACAAGTCTAATTACAACTTCAAAAATCTTTCCAGACTTACTATCTGTATAGCTACTTATCTAAAGGTACTACAAAGAGTGATTTCCCTTCCATTGTTTTTAGAATCATGGTTTATTATAAATTTGTGGTATTAAAACACTTTAAATGTATTTTTTTTCTGAAATCCATAGAACAGCTATTCTATTAGTGTACAGAAACTACCACATTGTCAGCAACAGGCAGTTTGACTAGGATTCAATTCATTCCCAAAGTAATTTGTGTTTCTTTACTTACACTCTCTTAATTTTCCTTCAGTAGTTCTTAAATCCAGCTAATGTATAGCGGTTGAACATGTCTGATTATAAACCTAACAGCCTAAAAGTTGTGATTTCTGAAAGTAGATGGACGGACATGATCTGGTTTTACTTATTACTTGAAGCAGACATACTGTTACAAGAACTTCTATGCTAATGCTATTTCTATTATAGAATCATGTATTATACCACTTTTCTAAATTTAAGGAACGTATTTCAGCAGCTCATTAAATAGATACACAAATAACAAGAGCCCCAAAACCAAACATGAGAAAATGTTTAGTCTTAAAAAGCATCATTTCAGTTGAGCAGGCAATTCACCACACAACTTGATAGTTCATTTCTAGAAACAAGAAATTCACTTCCATTTCCCTTCTAGAAGAAAGTAATTTACAAAGAAGGAACTTGTAGAATTTCTTTGCTACCATCCAGTGTCCCAGTGTGTGAGGAAGAGAGCTTGTTCACCTTATAGCACTGCCACAACACTTTCTTTCTGACTCTGTAGTGAAACACACATTTTGGAGCTGACTACCCTTTCTGATGAAAGCCAGAAAAGGTCCCACATGTATCTTGCAAAGCATTCTGCACATGACAGAAAACCAAAAATGCCCATAAAGCTAACAGTGGAGAGAGAAAGGAAGCATGAAAGCAGCTAAAATCCTTAAAAAATGCCCAACCCCTGTAAACTTCAATTCCTCCTACAAAGCCAATGAATTCCTAGGATGCTTATCTCTGTTAAACTTTGGCTTTCAGGCAATCACAGAAGGCAACTACCTGGGAAGCTTCCAGATTCAGGGATTCACCAGTACCATGAAATCCTACCAGCTTACATTTGTAAGAAAATAAAGACTAATTTGGAGACTAGATTAAATTCCATTAGGATAATGAAGATGAAGCACATTTGGATCTGTTAAAAAAGTGCTCTCTATTGAATTCCATCCCACAACTTCAGGAAAGATGATCTCAAAGCCAGGTAACATAAAATGCAGATGTTCTCTTCCTCATTCTTTTGGGTTTTATTTGACATTCTCTTCTCCTCTTCATCTCAGTTCTTAATGCATCTTGTTCAGCATAAGGGAGAGAATAGGGGTTTTTGAACATATGCTGCTGCTATTGGTTTCAGTGTGGGAAGATGGGATTGAAAAAGAAAAAGATAGATGATGTAGAATGTCACTGACTTCTGGAATTCTTTCTTAGGATATGAAGTAGAGTTACAGATTGCTTTCCTCATTTCAAAAAGCAGAAAGTGTACGTTTTGCCCAGGAAACTGAAAGCTGCTACTCATTATCACACATACCATTCAAACAAGGTAAGTTTGTTAATAATTTATTGTAAGTATTCATAAATAACACTTTTTCCAATACAACAAACTTTAAATGTCTTCTACAGGTAAGGAAAGAAATCTAACAAAGTAAATCAAGAAATGAATAGTGGGTAGGCTATTAATCCTCACAAAAATAAAGCTGATTTCAAAATAGATGCCAAAGAGCAAATAAAACTTTACCATACCTAGATTAAAAATATTTTGAGCCCAGAAGCTAGGATCACAGTGGAATTGGATGGTATTGTTAGTCACTGGTGAGGCATCACACCTTGCTCTGAGAAGATACCGTAGTCGATACGTAATCTAAGACAGAAACAAACCAAATGTCTTTTAATCTGAGGCGTATCCAAACAGCACAGGAAGTCTTAGCAAAAACTACAGAAGCCTAAACAAAAAAACCCAAACACACACACACACCCCCCAAAAATATCCCAAATCCCAAAAATGACAACAGAGCCCTAAACAATGCCCTAGAGAACTGAGGTGAAGGAGAAATTTGTCCAAGTTACAAATAAAAGAGGCTTTATTTGCATCTTCCCCTTATTCCCAAATTATTTTTAGATAGCAATTAACTACAGCCTAAAAGAAAAAAAAAATCCTCTCCCCTATAGAAACACATAATCCTTTCATAAACTCATTCATATTCAATGACTGGAAATACTTTCAAGCAGGAATCACATAACCACCATTGAGTTTGGGTTTTTTTATTTGTTTGGGGTTTTCTCATTAGTTTGTTTTTTTCCCCAAACCCAATGCTAGGCCATTAATTTTTCTGTCAAAATACCCTATCCTTTTAATCTTCAGTGCCATTGTGGCATTGCAATATTTAACTTCATATCTGTTTGCACGGACAAGCAAAAGCCACAGCTCCATTTTTATCAAAATTTGAAGACTTAGTGGAAGGTAATGTCTGATAGAGCAATGCATTAGGTTTTACAATAAAATGCTGGACATCAGACTTTATGATATATAAATATTAACTGATTGTGAACTCAAAACCTGCAACAAGTATTGAAAAGAAGCTCCATGATGCAATATACCTTTTTTGTAGTGTTTCATGTTCCTATTTCTGCAGATAAACAAGAATCCTAAGGTAATGTAATGGGAAAGAATCACCACCAGAGAGCTAAATATTAGAAACATTTTGTACGTCTATTTCAGAGAAAATCATAAAAAATGACATAGAAATACCCTCATTAGTAGGATGTCACTAAAAATTCTGATTCCCCAGTATTAATGTCAAGCACGAGCCTATGAATCCACCTCACGTATAGTCTCTAATTAGAGAGAGAGATATCTTTGTAACCTTACCAAGCGCTTACTGTACAGTAGTGCTGTGCTGCTCCCACTGGAAACTGCCCACTTGGAAAAATTCATTACATGTTCCAGCTGTTTAGAGAGACCAGCCACCTCCTGTTGTTGCTGGAGAAGCTTCATGCGATGCTCTTTTGCCAGTGTCTGCAAGCAGAGAACTAATTCTAGCCAAAGGGTTCATTTTACAGTTAAGAGACATTAGCCTTTGTATTTGTAATTGACAACAATCACATAGTTTCACTTAGCTCTTTTAAAAAGCACCCCTTGCTCTCTGACTGCAGCTATCAGTTAAGTCAGTATTTATTTATTCAAGACATTGGGACTTTCTGTGCAGATTCCCATTTCCTCTTATGATACACTTTCATATATATTTGTGCCTCTGGGCACACACACTTTTTAAAATACAATTGGAGGCAATATTTTTCCAGATATCCATTCTAGACAATTCTCTCTTTTGATTTTGCTATTGGATTGCTGAATTTATGAAAAATTCTGATGGACTTTTCACACACATGTTATGGAGGGCCTGTGGGCCCGAAAATAGGCTTGTTTATGCCTTGTCCTGCCTGAACATGTTTTTCTGCCCAAACCAAAGGTAATCCTGAATGGATAAAAGGGGCACAACAGACCTGGTGCAATGAAGTCTGGCCTGCCCAGGGTCCAGGTTGTATAATGTGGTTGTAAACATGTTTGTGTAAGCCATGCGCCCAGCTCATGCTGGCTGGGTGCTAGGCCTGTGTGTTTACCATATTTTGCCTATTATGGTATTGCTTGGCTGACTGCCAACCTGACTGGTCATTCTAGTGGCCAAGGGGCCATTAATTTCAGCCCACATTTAATAAATGGGGGTACACAGGTAAACAACATGTTTGCTCCCCCACATTGCTTGCCTGCCTGCGTACTCACTTGCAGAGCTCACTTAAGCCTGCCTGTATATATGTGGAGCTCAGACTCCAGTGCAGTCATGCACCCTATTGCATGCCCACTGCCTTATTATTATTGCCTGGTGTGCGCCACTGCCACAAGTTCCCAGGAGCAGACCCACGTGATCGGCCTGAGTAGCCAGCGTTAAACTGTGCTCAGACTGCACGGCATCACACTTCCTCTGCACCTGGAGATCCTGCCTACAAAGTCAGCAGCACAAGGTCAGAGACTATCCTGTCCCCTGAAGCCGGAGGATTCCAGTCTCAATGTCCATGGGCAGACTGGACACCAGTATAGGCTGTGACGTAGCCTCAGAGCGTGATCGATAATTAATCAAAACTTGTGAGTAAATGCTTTAATGCCTCTGTAATTTCTATTGCCTCCTGCCATAGAGCAGAAGGATCTTTCAGCCCACCCTTGCTGGGCAAGCAGTATACTGACCCCAAGCGGCATTAAGTCGTGGGGAAAAATCCTCTCTCTGTTTAATAGTTTGAATGCATGCAAGTTATTAACAAGCTACTGTTTGAGATATTCCCATAATGTCCTCCATGACCGCGTAGATCCTTTTAATATTAAAATACAGTGGTTGGGGGTGGTGAGAGTTCAAAATATTGAAGTTAATAAATATATATTTTTTTATAAAATACCCTCTTGCATCAATTAATTTCTCTCCTGCATCACAATGGGCGTAGGTGGCAGATTGCCCCTCCATGACAACACGATGCACAGAATTATGCACATTCCACTATGGAACTGCAAAAGGATATGCAAGAGTAGCTAACGCTAGATATAGATTTTACTTTAATGTGAATCCACACACACAAAAAAAAGACTGACGTTTTTATTTGTTATGACAGAAATGAAATTACCTCCAACTGATGCAGCAGAGCTTTTCCCTTTTTGTTTATTTCTACCATCAATGTAAATATGGCAACTTTAATATGCTGTTCCACCTGCTTTTGATTCTGGTTCACTTCAAGAATTCTGTAAGCAGATAGTATAGAAAATTATCTTCTTAAGCTCACAAACCCAAACAGTACCAAAAAAATCTCCCCTCTGTTGCCGGGACTATTAATATTTCTTGGTCATATGCAGCAATTAATACATATAACACCACATTCTTGTAGCCATGATAATTACTGGGAGAAACAGAAAGAGCAAGTATCAGTGGCTCTATGACAGATTAATTAACTGACAGGAAATTCTGATGATTAAGTCTCTAAAATTACTGACATTTGCCACTGAAAAAGAAATGCTCATTGTAATTAAAATTCTTTTTCGTTGTCTGGCACATTTCTGGAATGGTCCATAGCAATCAAAACTGTTTCATTTCCACCTAAGGTAGAATGGCACTCAAAAAAAAAAACAGTTTTAATTTAGCTATTTCAACACTAGTGCTCAACCTCATAACTGCAAAGCATAATCTTGCAGTTTGAAACAGACTACTGCTAATATGCAAGGGAGAAAACCACTTAGATGTAATCAAGGAAAGGATGCCTGCTGCTGGTTTTCTTTTTTTTCATCCCCACCACCCTCAAAAGAAAGCCAAAGAGAGACAAAGAATTCAAGTTGCACTCAGCGTCCTGCACTGTGTTGAATCTTCCCGGGTACTGCCTTTGAACTCTGCTGACATAAAGGTCTACTGCAGCACACATTTTGCAGATTTATTTTTCTCCTAGGTTTGTAGTACTGAGTGAAAAGCCCCAGGCATAAAATTATTACATAAGTCTTCAAATGTGTCACAAGCATTATGAAAACATGAGTCATAACCTTTCACTTTCTAAGAGGGAGCTATGCTAATAAAATAAGTGTGCCAGTGGTGGAGAAGAATATAAGACTCCCTTCTACAGTCTTTACTGCATAAGTTGTTTTGTTGCAACTAAGCTATTGCTGCCCAATTAAGTCCACAGGCTCAGCAAAACAGTTATTTAACACTACCAAGTACATTAAACAGCAACAGCCACTATGGCAAGAGTGAAGATTTAGGAATTCCTTTTTCTGGAAAGACAAAAGGAGAGGTACAAAATACACTAATTTAAACATTTCTAGAAATTACAGTGTATATAATGTTGCCCTCTGTCTAAGTCTTAACCTCAAAACCTGATACATACCTGTTTTGGATCTGCTTCCCTGTATATTTTATGTACTTAGTCTTCTCCATTAATTTGGTGATTAGTGTCTCAATGATAACTTTCTGGTTCTGAAAAGCTTCTTCTATAAATTGGTACCTGTAGCAGGAAACAGTGATTACTTGCACACATACAAAACCTGTCATATCCTTGCTAGAAAGCAGAATAGTTTAGAAAAGACATCTTTAACTGAAGAATGATGCTGCTTAAATACAAAATTTAACTGTCATGATGTCAGCAAATGATGATATGTTTTGCTTCTATTTGAATATATAGCAACTTTTTTTTGAGAAGTAATGTTTTTCATATGTACAAAGGGATATTGTGTGACTATAGACTGATTTTAGCAAAAGGAAAATTAATGTTGTGCTGTAGTCATCGCTTTGTAAAGGAAAGTGTATGTAAGTTATTACATCATGCAAGATCAGAACGCAGAAATTGAAGGGGGGGAAGTCACTGAGTCAGCAGAAGTCAGCAACACTTTACATCAAGGATCTGAAATCGCAAACACTTTGAGAAGAGGTGGCACATTCTGAAAGAAATATAAGGCCTAAGAAGAGAAAAATTGAAGAAAAAGACTTCAATTCTGCAAGAGCAAGGTTTAGTCTGTTCCAAGCAGCCAACACTTCTCCACCTGTCAATATTCTCTTGGTCAGGCATGCAAACTCGTTGAGTGGCTGCATTAACTACAGTGAGCACACTAACTTCAAGAGTACTTCTGTCCCAGATGACTATTGTATGCATTAGCCAGCAAGATTGTCTTGTACTCAGTAGTTGCATATAATCTTGCTTTTCATCTCCTGTGGCTAGTAAGAGATGACCAAATAACAACAATCCAAAGATCTCAGTGTTACATAAATAGCGTTGTCAAAGTTCAGCATAGCCAAACTTTAGAGCTACTCTTCCTTTTATAGTGCTCTTCACAGAAAAAAATGCCCATTTGCTCTGTTTTGAATTTGCTTGGTAATGTTCTGTTATATAATCATCTTAAAGGACAAAAGGAAAAATTACACAGAACTGTATAGTTGCATAACATAGCCTCTGTGCTTTCTAAGGACTCTCTGAAGAGCTGCATGGCAAAATATTCTATTGAAATAACTTGACAGTAAACAAAGGTCTTCTGCTTACATCACTGAATTCAGAACTAGAAGAACTAGGTTTTATTCTAAAGTATTGCACACTCATCAGCCACACCCTTTTGGGTACCTTCTCTCTTTATTTGTGAGTTTCATTTCTGAGCAGAAACTGCTACTTTACACTTTCTTTACCTGACTGTGTTTTACACAACTAGACCTACAAACAACTTGAAGCTACCTTCCTAGAAGTGATCTGCACAAAGCATATACTATGTTTTGATACCTGTGCTCTTTGTGCTCTAGTAACTGGCAGTCTCGGCAGGTCAGCTTGTCACAGGTTTCACAATACAACTTCAACTGCTCCTTTTTGTGGTATGGGCAAAACACAGGCCGCTGACTGGTCACACCAACTGCCTCTGTTGAATAAAGGAAGACATCAGTTTGATCGCATGAAATTATTAAAGATTTCCATTCCCCTGTTTTTCTTTACCATATTCCTGACCATGATGCTAGAAGTCTGAAACTGGAATCACACTTCATCCTAGCTATGTGAAAGTCTGTGCTTGTCTGCCCCTCAATTGACTGGATGTGAAGGAGGGGGTGACAGTTCTTATGACTGCACAGTTCTGTTGTTGCCCTGTTCCTGAGGTGCTGAAGCACATCCAAAGAATGGCAATAAAGCTGATGAACAGCCTAGATCACAAGCCTTGCAGGAGACTGAATTGGGGTTGTTTAGTACTAAGAAAGGGACATTTGGGAGAGACCTTATCACCCTCTAGAACTACCTGAAAGGATGCTGTAGTGAAGTGGGTAGGTTATCTTTTTTCCCAATTAACTAGTGATAGGAAAAGAGGAAACAGTCACAAGTTGCGTTCAGAGGAGATTTAGATTAGTCATGAGGGAGTATTTCTTCTTCACTGAACGGACTGTCAAGATCTGGAACAGGCTGCTCAGGAAAGTGGTTGAGTCACCAGCCTTAGAGGAATTTAAGAGATGTGTGGATGTGGTGCTTAGCATCATGGTTTAGTAGTAGACACTGCAGTGTTAGATTAACAGTTCAATTGATCTTACAGGTCTCCCAACCTAAACAATTATATGACTCCAAGTACGCATCAGGCCACCTAATCAAGGAAGTAACAACTTAAACTGTAATGTCTCACTCTTGATCAAGTATGGAGCTAAAACTCTCTCTCATTGACAGCATGGAGAATATTTTTTACCATACCTCATTATGGCCCCACAAATGTATTTACAAAACAAGAAGTGAATACTGTTGCAGTTGCAGAAGATGCTGCACAATCAGCAAGTTCCTTTCTTAAATGAAATGAGATTGCTGACTTAATTTGTTGCTCTGTCTTCTTTCTCAAACTGGTGAAAGGCAATTTGAGAATACCAAATCACAGATATTCAAAAGTGTAAGATATGCAGCATATAATAACCAGATGTTACTACTGTCCTTTCAGTAGTGAGTAAGAATATCACTTCAGGTTCTAGTGAGCAAACACCAAAGAGAGTAGAAACACCACTACATGATAGAAATGAAATCTGTTGACAACTTAATTTAAATCTCTTCTAAGTTAGGTTGGACTCTGAGTTCATGAGGGCTACATGACCCATAACAAAAACTGACTTCACACTGCAGCACATCCTTCACTGTAGAACAGCAAGGTCTCTTTTCCATATCTATTTTCCAATTCGTTTACTTGTTTTCATAAAGCCTGCACCAAGTTATTTTCAGATCTGTATCCTTTGATTTCAAATAATTTTCACTGCACAGCAGCCTCTGAGGAGGCTTGAATAAACAGAGAGCATTCCTGCCACAAAGTCACGATCAGCATGTCTGACACTTTTACCTATGACTTTTCTCCTCTCCTCAGTATTCACTCATCATTAATCACATCTGAAAGTGGAATATAGAACATAGTGTGTATCTCCTAAGTCTCATATTGAAACTACCCTTTGAGCATTAAAGATTACAGAAATTAAATCCCATAGTATCCATAAAATTCACAGGGCTAGATATGGTAGAAATAAAATAAAACACATTGTTATACATGCATTGATAATAATACATAATGCTTTATGAAAATTATTTTTACAATTACAAGTCATGCAAATCCAATGGACTTAATAGTAACTGTCAGATTGTCAACATCCTGTTATGTTTCATTTTCCTACAATGCCACTAAAAGACACAACTGGCCTGAACTGAAACAAAAGAGGTTCTTGATTAATAAAAGTACAACCTTTTTTACCACAAAACCAGTCAACATTTCTCAGAGAGGCTGTACTGTACATCACAACCATCACTGTTGGTTCTCAAGGCCCAAATGGATAGAGCCTTAAAGAACTTCATCTGATCTCATAACTGACTGATTTAAAGAAGAGGCTGAACTAGATTTCCTGAGGTCTCTTCCAGAATGAATCACAGAATCAACCACGTTGGAAGAGACCTCCAAGATCATCCAGTCCAACCTATCCCCCAGCCCTAGCCAGTCAACTAGACCATGGCACTAAGTGCCTCATTGAGTCTTTTCTTGAAGACCTCCAGGGACGGTGACTCCACCACCTCCCTGGGCAGCCCATTCCAATGGCAAATCACTCTCTCTGGAAAGAACTTTCTCCTAACATCCAGCCTAGACCTCCCCTGGCACAACTTCACACTGTGTCCCCTTGTTCTGTTGCTGGTTGCCTGGCAGAAGAGACCAACCCCCACCTGGCTACAGCCTCCCTTCAGGTAGCTGTAGACAGCAATGAGGTCACCCCTGAGCCTCCTCTTCTCCAGGCTAAACCACCCCAGCTCCCTCAGCCTCTCCTCATAGGGTTTGTGTTCCAGGAATTATAATACATCCTATTGAGAAAAAATATCCCAATTCATAGCACATTTCCCTTTAATTTCTAAGGCAAAACATTTCAAACTTCAAATACACTTAGCTGAAATGTGAATTTTGTTATGCTTTACTGCTAAGACAGCAGGCTTTATTATCAGAGTGCTGGAAAAGTATAATCTATTAGTGCACCTTTTCCTGCGATGTATGACAACACAGTTCATGTAAATCATTTGGTGGATCTCTATAAAAAAAATGAGAGAAGCCAAGCATATAAAGTAGCATTTTTAATGCACTTGATCTCTAAAATCTAGGCAATAATTTTCAATCCTTTCAGGTGAAAGATAATGCATATTTATGTTTTTAAAAACACTTTGGATAAAAAAAATAAATGAAATATCAATCTGCAAGGCTTCTTAAAACTACAAAACATCTGACAGAAAAATTTTCCAGCTGTTTTGGTGCTTTGTCATCCAGCCATGACAAAGTCTCCCTTTTCAATAGGTATTATCTAAAGCATCAAAAGCTTAAAATAAAGTTTTCCTTTTTGTGAGCTGGATCGTTTAAGAGATCCATTTAGACAGTGAGCAGGTAAAGAAACACAGAATTCATTTAAATGTTTACAGCATTCAGCAGATTTTTTTACCACAAGGCAGGAAGTTATTAAAGCATATCTATTACCAACCAGAAAAATAACGTCATTTTACGGATTCATATACACCAAGGGGTTGCATCATAATGAATCTGTCCTTTCACATCTGGCCAGTACCTGAAGGAAGCCTACAGGATAGCTGGAGCTGGGTAGATTCAGATTAGACATTAGGAGAAGTTCTTTGCTATGAGGATAATGAGACACTGGAATGGCTTGCCCAAAGAAGTTGTGGACACCTCATCCTTTGAAGTGTTTAAGGCTCCATGCAACCTGGTCTGGTGAGAGGTGTCTGTGTCTGTGATAGGAGGGTTGGAATTAGATGATCTTTAAGGTCCCTTCCAACTCTGGCCATTCTGCAATTCAATGACTTAACAGAATTGAGGAAAACATTTTTTTGTATTTATCACGTCAAAAAGAAATGTGATGGTCTAATAGACTTGCAACGCAGCAAATATTCTTTGTGAAAGTATAAACCAAGTGTGTTACCTGGAGATACTTCCTCTTTCTGTCTTACAGTATGATCCTTTGTGAATTTAACTCTCTGGTGGGCTCTGATGCAAGTCTTGCATAACCATTCTACACATTCCACACAAAACCCATGGGCTTCTGCATTGTCTTCACAGCTTGTACAGACCTGATATGAGGAAGAAAAGGCAGCTGTTAAAATAAATATGAAATACACACACAGGCTATTATTTATATATAATCAGTGCATTTTTACACTTTTCTGAAAACAGTGGAATGAGAACACTACATTAACTACATAAAAGTAACTGAACTTGACTTAAAGTGGTCCATTCGTCAGTGTTACTGTAATTTATCTATCATCATGAAAATCAAATCATTATTTTCTGCCCAACACGGCACACTTAGAGGCCACATAATGTTTACTATATACAATATGCTCGTGTGAAATATTTACTAAAGACAACATGACCAGCACTGCTCTAATTTTAGAAGCCTCCCTCAGTCCACAGAGAAGCTTTAATCTTTGTTTCTGTTCACCTGCTTAGTTTCAAGAAGAACATACACTATTGAACAGCAGGATTCTTCTCAGGAATCTGTCACCACTTGAAGACAATGTTTCAGTTAAGCTAATCAGTAAAGCTATCCCCAAACAAATGTGCAACCAATGCATACTAATTTTCAAACTGTGGCTTGTTAATTCCTTGGGCTCTTTGGACTATGCTCAAGAAATCTGGGGGAAAAAAATATTACTTAGGGAAAACAAATCTGATAGCAGACCAAAACCTCTCTGCATGGAGTCAACGAACAGACAAGAAAAAAAATTTCCTACAGATCCACACTTTGAACAACAGGTTGAAAACTATGCATGAAGGATAACATGTTCTTAACATTATTTAAGTCCTTCTTTACAACACCTCTATAGTCATACTTTCTATGTTTTTTTCGTTCTTTGGTGGACATGTTTATGCAGATACTACTTCAGGTAACCACCACCCATTTCTATCAACATTTAGCACTGATGCAAAGAGCCTCAATATGTCTACAGATCATAAGGATAGAATTTTGCTAGAAAGAGCAACAAGGAAAAAAAATTACAGTCAATTCCCAAATTAAAAAAGAAAAAAAATCCAAGTTCTGCACCCACACAAAATAAATATAGAGTAAGTAATTATTTATATCCTAAGCAGTAAGATAATATATATGTGGAACTATGTCCCAGCTTCCCCTCCAAGAAAAAGAGGAAAATTAGCACACAACTAGCCTTAGGCCACATAGCAAGTTACTGACAGAACTGGAATTTGAACACAGGAGTTCCAGATTCAAAATGTTGTGCTTGTTCTTCTGGATTATGCTGCCTCTGAAAGTATCTTCTGAAAAATGATGATATAATACAAGGGTTGTTGATCCCTCTTGGAGTTTGAAGCAGATGTTTTTGATTAAAGGTGATCTACAACAGGAAAAAAAATAGGGCTTATGCCCCTTTTTCTGTTTCTTTACCAAAAGGAGGAATAATTTTTTACTTTAAAAATCTTAATTTTTGTGGTTTTGTTGGTTTTTTCTCTTTCTTTCCAGACTTCTCTTAACAATAAAAATTCTAGTCATATCCAGAATAGTTGACTAGAAGTCAGAACATCATAAAAAATGAAAGTAAACCAATGAAAGGAAGTGATTGGTAATCAGGAAACTGAAGATTTTTACTTGTTCTTCACCCCTCATTTCAATGATGTTTTGTAGGAAAAAAAAAGTATTCTTAAGGACTCAGCACAGCTTCTTGAAAAATATTTAGAAGAATCAAGTATCACTGAGGCATTACTTCAACATTACATCTGGCAGAAATTCCCTCCCTTCTGCTCTGCCAGTTGTCTCCTTCTCAGGTGTGCCTATGCAATGCTCTGCAGGGCTGTGGTGTAAAAAAACAGATTCATTAGATCACTGTAGCCCAAGGATCAGTTACAGCAGCACTGCTGACTGGGCAGTGAACTACTGCAGAATGAAAAGGAAGTCTTGTTGCCAGATTGATATGATCATGCCGAGACTCTAGATGCCCAGAGGTCTTTTAGCAAATTACAAGTGGAAAATAAGAGACTGAATATTTATCTTTCTACTGTAAAAAAAAAAACTCAAACAACAAAACCAACAGTAAAAACAAAATAAGCAAAAGAAGAAACAACAACTGAAAAGTCTTTCAGGTATTGTTGTGGAGGGCCTGTGGGCCTGAAAATAGGCTTGTATATGCCTTGCCCTGCCTGGACATGTTTTTCTGCCCAAACCAAAGGTAATCCTGAATGGATAAAAGGGGCACAACAGGCCTGGTGCCATGAAGTCTGGCCTGCCCAGGGTCCAGGCTGTATAATGTGGTTGTAAACATGTTTGTGTAAGCCATGCGCCCAGCTCATGCTTGCTGGGTGCTAGGCCTGTGTGTTTACCATATTTGGAAAGTCCAGG
The DNA here is from genome assembly GCF_015220805.1 of Pogoniulus pusillus. Taxonomy (NCBI): domain Eukaryota; kingdom Metazoa; phylum Chordata; class Aves; order Piciformes; family Lybiidae; genus Pogoniulus; species Pogoniulus pusillus. The sequence continues at coordinate 15,160,402 of NC_087278.1, forward strand.
CCTGTGGCTTTTGCCTATTATGGTAAGGTTTGGCTGACTGCCAACCTGAGTGGTCATTCTAGTGGCCAAAGGCCATTAATTTCAGCCCACATTTGATAAACAGAGGCACACAGGTAAACAACGTGCTCAGGCCCCCCTGCTCACGCTCACTTGCTTGCTCAGGCTCCCTTGCTCGCTCACTTGTGCATTTATTAGGCTTAGATTCACCAGCACTACTTATGCCTATTTGCTTTGCTGTTATTACAGAGACAGGATCTCCCATAGTCTCCCAGCCAGCTGTGCACACTTGCACGCCACTGTGGTGAGTTATCAGAACCAGATCCTGTATTGCCTGCCTTTACCTAGAGAGCTCAGTCTCCCAGCCAGCTGTGCATCCTATTGTATGCCCGCTGCCCTATTATTGCCTGGGAAGCGTGCCACTGCCGCTGAGTTACCAGGAAGCAGACCCTGGATTGTCTGCATGCGATTGGCCTATGTAGCCAGCATGAGACCGTGCTGACACTGCACAGCATCGTACTCCTCCTGCACCTGAGGTCCTGCCAAGAGTCCCTGGACAGAGTGTCCAGAAGAAGCCAGGAGACAAGGTCAGAGATTGCATCCTTTGCCAGGAGAACAAGGTCAGAGACCGTCATTTTCCCCAGAAGCCGGGAAGGTTCTCCTTTCCCCTGAAGCTGGGAGGATTCCAGCCTCAAAGTCCATGGGCAAAGAGTCCCCTGAAGTTTGGACAATGGTATAGGCTGTGATGCAGCCCCGGAGGGTGATTCTTGATAATTAATAAGAATTTTAAGTGACTGCTTTAATGCCTCTGTAATTTCTATTGCCTCCTACCATACAGCAGAAAGAGCTTTCAGCCCATCGTGCTGGGTAAATAGTATATAGACCCCAAGCTGCATTAAGCTGTGGGGAAACTCCTCTCTCTGTTTATAGTTTGAACTGTTTGCTAGTTATTAATAAGGTACAGTTTGATATTATTCCTAGAATGTCTTCATGACTGTGTAAGATCCTTTTAAAATTAAATACTGTGGTTGGGGGTGGTGAGAGTTCAGAATATTGAAGTTAATAAATATACATTTTTATAGAATATTATCTTGCACCAATGACTTTCTCCCCTCCGCCGCCACAATCGCCGCAGGCAGCAGAATACCCCTTCGTGACAGGCATTAAGGCAATTAAACACATTTAAAAGAAAAGAAAACACATTCAATGACTGCACAATGACTGCCTACACAAATCCCAAGCAACATCCAAGCAAACAAGTAGCTTTTCCAGGTCATTTTTAGCAAACTTAGGTAGACAAATGTTGAGGAATGGCTAAGGGGTAATGGACATGGGGATTATATGAAGCTGGTGGGACAGCAGAATGAGGCCGACTCAGATCGAGGGAGCTATGCAGATGTGAGGCCTCCAGAGATTGCAAGATACTGATGTGACAAGTTGCCCAAGGACCCTCTGTCCTTGAGCGAGGTGGTAAACAAGGGAAGAGGATGCATATCCTGTTTTTGAAGGAAGCCAGCTGCCTGTGCTGTAGGAAGTGCCATGCGAGTGTGTCCGTTAGAGCTACAAACAATGTAACTGCTGACAATGGAATACATTAACTGATTGCTGTAAAAGCATGCTACTGCTCAATAAAGTTGTCACCTGCTTATAATCCATATTGGATGCGGTGTCCATTTCTTTCCTTCTCCCACAGATAAACTTGCTACACGTCTGGGCCTTTAAGTAAATTCACAGGATTTCTGAAGTTATTAATTTCTCTTAAACTCCAAGTGCTTCACCTACCTTTTTTTCCCCCAATATCCTTCAGTGCTTTTTAACTGATTTGACCTGCTATGGTTGCAATGAGACGAAGATTGTTGGTTCAATAACCAACACTCAGGTGCTGCTGAATGAACTGAAATTTCTCCTTTGTAGTACCAAAAATATGCTTTCCAACTTCATATTCTTCAAAGCCACCAAGTGGAAGAGTGATAGATTTCTAATTTTTTTCATAGACATCACAATTCCTGCTGTCAAAACAGCTATTCCTTCTAGGTAGAAACTAGATTTGCTCCTACTCACTTCTTACTTGAAACATGCATTTTCAGCTATAGCTTGGATTTTGCTGGAATTCCTAATTACTAGAGGAAGTCATACAGCTAAAGTACATGAAGTACAATTACTGCAAATATCTGCTATGCTTTTACAAAACCTAGAACTTGTTTCAATCTTATTTTCGTGGCTCATACAAGCAGTGGTCCTGTGATTTCAAAGAAAACTCTACCTAGTTAACCTAAAAGCCTTTATTCGGGTTAGACAGATACTTATTCTTAACTGAGTTTTCCTTGTAATTGTATTTAACTCAGTTACTACTTGTGGTATTTATAACCCTGGGTAGTGTTCATTCACCCTTCATTCAAATGTAACACAAGCTGAAATTACTCTGCATGATGCAGGTAAGTCCAGCTCTTTTTCTGTTGTAAAAGCTTGTATATTTACTTAAGCAGATGAAAAGGCTGAGGTAACAGAGCTGTCTTCTCAGCTACTGTAGTAACTAACCACTTTCAATTAAATACCTTGAGTATTAAAGAGATCAAGCAAGTAAAGTTTTCCAAGTTTCAAAAGAAGAGAAAGCAAAGCAATCCAGAGGAATATTTGGTAAATTAATGCTCCAAACGTCACCAGAGTGAATTAGATGCAGTGGTTGCTCCTATTAGATCCAGAAAGCAACAACAGTAGTAGTTATATAACCGTCTCTTGGCACATAGAAAACTAACAAAGACTTTTGAGACATTCTTGCCTATGTGTAACTCCCTGATCAACATGACCTTCTCTCTCTAAAGTCCCATCAACAGCTGTCACACCAGGGCCAGGAAAGGAGTTGTGGAACGTATAAGAATTTATAAGTTCTATGCTTTCTTTATGCTTGTTTTGCTCCTAAGGTTTTCAGAAGTAATGGCTAGAAAGCACAGATACATATGTAGGGTACTACATAAACTGCCTAAATCAAGCTCAGATTATTTTAATTTTAGATAGATGAATGGCATTTTAATGGGTTCTCATCATTTTTCTTACCCCACAATGCCAGGCTCCATGACATGCCACTTACTCCTACAGTTTTAATTCAGTGTTAAAATCTGCTTTAGCAGTATTACTGTTTTAAAACAAAAAAACAACCAATTTAATTGAAAAGAGTTTTTTTGCAGTCTCTCTGGAATTGAAATAAATCAGTCCTTCTGGACAACACACTTACACAGGCTAGTGGACCAGTGGTTCTAAGCCACGGTATCACTTGGACAGAACCCATGGCTTGCCTCTAATTATAGTTTCATAAACATCCTGCTATCCAAGCCAAACTAACCATCTCAGGAGAAAACTCTAAGCAACAGTTTTTGACAGAATTTGAATAACCTCTGATAAGGTACTTCCTGCAAGTGTCAGTATGTTTTCCACTTTTAATTTCTCTGATCTGTTGCCTACCTCATACAACTAATTCTTCTTTATTTTCTCTTTGCTCCTTTAAAAGGCAAAACAACAGAGGCTGTTTAGAAGGAATGTATCATCCTTAAACCTCTTAATATTACCCCCCCAAAGGCACACTGATCTGTTTAACTATTATGGAGTTAACTTTGCCATTCCACAACACACAGCTTTCTAGAATGTTTTTCCTTTCAATGTCAAGTACAAAGGAATGTCCGAAAAGCTTCATCATCATAACAAAATAAATCTATTTAAACAAAACAGAACTCTGTACCATTGATTTCCAAGAAATAAGTTACACACACTCTTGGCATACTTTAACAAAACCAGCTTCATTTAAAAAAAAAAAAAAAAGTCAGCAGAAAGCACATGAATATACTACTCTGCTGATTCAGCAAAGTCTGCTGGTTTGCCTTTAACTGCTCCAGAAAGTCTGCTGAGTTCAGCCAGGGAACTTAGCTGATAGTTTTTGTTAGGGAGAGAGAGAAACAAATATGAAATAGAAGAGTACGATGCAAGTCTGACAAGGGAGCTCAAGGAAACATAAATGTTTTGACAAACCTCCCTGAATTTGCTCACACCACTCAACACTGGATGAGTCCAAACCAGCTGCTGAAATATGTGGAATTTCTCTGAATCCTTCTCTGACAGACCAAGATCCAAAAGTAAACAAAAAAAGACAGTTCATACCTTGGAAGTGCCCGACTTGCCATGATACCAAGTTTGGTGGATACTCCACTCTAGACCCATCAAAGTATACACCAATGTACTTGATTATGATCATTTCAAGAACATACAGAACTCTTCTTGAATTTGGGATACACCATGTAAGACTGAAAGGTGTCAATCCCTCACTTAACTTTCAAAGATAGCAGAAAAAAATGGGAGGGTGGGGGTTGGGGTGCGAATGTGTGTGAAGGGATGGAGAAGGCATTAAAAAAAGACTTTGTCACTAAACCTAGAAATAATAATTGGACTTCTACAATCACTCCCCAAAGCAATATCTTAGAGGACTTGTTATGTAACTCAGTAGAGGTTATGGCACTGGTCCAAAAAAAAAAAATCAGGGCTGCTTCTGCATTACAAATTCTAATCTTAAAATCACTAGAATAGTTATAAACAAGTTTTCAGTGCATCAGGGACTATTCACTTGCTTAATCTTCCTGGTAGAGTATTGAGAAACTGTAAATCTCACAACCATCTCCAAAACGCAAGATGTTCTCTCTGCAACACCCAGGTGAAAAATAAAACAAAACCAAACAAAAATCCCCAACAAACCAATCAACCAAAAAAAAACCCAAACCAAAAATCCCATAAACAAAACCAAACCAACCCCTCAAGAACAACAAACAAACAAAACCAAAGCACAACAAAAGCAAACTTCAAATTGTCCTACATTAAAAGGACACTGCTCATACTTCAGGAGACTCTCAACAAAATTTCAGTTTCCAGTAAGGTCTATCACTTATCAGAAATCCAGTTGCAAAATAAGACATAAGTTGACAGCTCTTCTAAAGAGATGATGACAACGTTTATGTCTTTAATAGTCAGTGAGTTGTTATCAAAAACTTCCATGTGCTCCTGAGAGCCACACCCATCCATATATGTAAGCAAAAGTTTTAACAATGCTTTCAAACAAGTAGAAAATTACGGACCTCTTAAGAAGCTGCCCCTCAAAACAAGCACATCAGGAACCAATGATATAGATGCCAAAAACAGTAAAGGGAAAAACAGATACATTTTCACAACAGAGAGTATCATGCAAATGTTAATGGATGAGTTGAAATGCAAGCCAAATTGACATAGCAACCTTTATGTACTGTTATTATGAAGAATGCAGCAACATATTATAAATAATTCAGTCTCTTTGTAAGTTCCTGGAGTTTAATAAAAAGTTTAAGAGTAATGAGATACTTGAGACACTCTTTTACTAGCTAAAAAAGAAGATATGCAATACTTTGATACCAGAGATTGCTAAATTGTGGCCCTACATAAATGCAATTATTTATGTGGTACTGCATCCAGGCTAGTACTTTCCTCCTGAAAAAACCCTCATGAGAGCCAAAAAAGAAACAACAAATAAACAACAGTATTACTATTCAAGATAAGCAGGTTTTAGTTTTACAAGATGGGTATTTGATTGCAAAAGGCAGAGGCAACCTGTATAAGACAAACAAGAAACCCCTACAACCCCTGCATATCATCTTCCCCAGTTAGAAATTTTAACCTCTTGCTTGGTAACTGCATTCCAGCTATTTAGTGTCATGTTCTGTCAATGCTGTGATAAGAAAAATAAAGTTTCTCTGACTAGAAGATTCTATTTCACATCAAGAGTTCTTAATGTTCTCTTGACAGGTGTAAAATGATGGGCTCAAAATGAATAAAAAAAATTCTATTCAGGGAATAAAATGCAAGCAAACAGTGCTGGGTGCTCTGGGGAGGCTTCTTCGCCAATGAGCAGCCAGTGCTCATGGGCTCATTTGGAGCCCATCATTTATTACAATTTGGTGCCGAAATCTGGGATGGTCTTGGACGCCAGATTCTGGTTGAGGTAAGAAGAGGCGTGCCCCCACTTTACTTGGAAATTGGAAAAGTTGGATAACTGGTAAGAGAGAGGATTAGAGGAATTGCTGAGGGAGGCCCAAAAGGTGTATGTTAGAAGAGATGAGGAAAAACAATGAGCAAAAGCAAAACTCTTCATTGCAGCAATCAAAGAAAGTCATAAGCTAAAGACACAAAACCCTGAAAAATCAAAGTGACTTCAACAAAATTGGGAAAAAATAAGTAGTGTCCCAATCTGTTATTATTGTAACAAAAAGGGGCACATTCAGAGAAATTGCCACAAACGTGAGCAAGATGAGAAAATGTTTAAAGAATAGGAGTGTCAGGGGTTATACCTTTTGGGGACTTCAACATCTAACGAGCCCTTGATAGTTATTAATAGGTCCCAAAAAAGAAGAAATAAATCCTTTTTAGTCCATACAGGAACAGAGATCAACTATTCAAAAACTCCCTCAAGGGATTAAGGCGGGAAAGAGAAATATGATTGCAGTAGGAGCGAAAGGGGAACTCTTTAAAGTCCCAGTATTAGAAAATGTGGAAATAGAATCTCAAAGTAAAGTTTGTCTAAATGATCTCCTCTTACTGCCAGTGGCAGAATATAACCTTTTAGGGAGAGATTTAATTCTAAAACTGGGACTAAACATCCATACTCAGGGGGGTGGATTGCAAATACAAATGTATGCCCTCACCACCAAAGACAAGGAAGCCGATGAGATCCATGAGTCTGGTATCAGGAGGGAGATACAGGGAAATGAGATATAGATTCAATAGTGATTGAAATAATGGACCCTCATCTTCCTATAAGAATTAAACAATATCCTATCTGATTGGAGGGAAGAAAAGGATTGAAACCTATAGCTGACAGACTTATAAAAAAGGGAACTTAAGAACCCTGTATGTCTCCTCATAATACCCCAATATTACCAGTCAAAAAGCCAGATGGGTCTTAGAGGATGATGCAGGATCTAAGGGCTGTAAATCAGAGAACCATTACCGGATTCCCTGTGGTAGCTAACCCTTACACCTTATCAAGTCATTTATCTCCTAAACATGTTTGGTATACTATAATAGATTTAAAAGATACATTCTGGACATGTTCCCTTGATGAGATATCAAGGGTTAACTTTGCATTTGAATGGGAAGATCCAGAAACAGGTCCTAAACAACAATTAACAATGGACTGTTTTACCTCAGGGATACACAGAATCACCAAATTTATTAGGGCAGGCCCAAGAGAAAATATTGCAATCCTTCACTCCTCCAGGGAATACTAAATTATTACAATATGTAGATAATTTGCTGATAGCAGGGCAAACCGAAACTGACACTCGACAAGCCACAATCAAATTACTGAATTTTCTCAGGGTGAAAGGACTAAAAGTATCCCGCTCTAAATTGTAATTTGTGGAGCAAGAGGTAAAATATTTAGGACACTGGCTTAGTAAGGGAAGAAAGAAATTAAGACCCTGAGAGGGTCTCAGGAATTTTATCCCTGAGACCTCCACAATCAAAGAAAGAAATAAGGTAGTTATTAGGACTTTTGGGATATTGCGTACCTTGGATTGACTGATTCAGTGAGAAATCAAAGTTTTTATATGAGAAGTTAGTAAACAACCAAATTAAATGGTATCCAGAGGATGAAGAGAAATGTGAAATAATAAAAAGATCATTGATATAGGCACCTGTGCCGAGTTTACCAGATCTAGAGTGACCTTTTTATCTTTTTGTGAATACTTCTAATCAAACTGCATATGGGGTTATAACACAGGACTGGGCAGGAGTTAAAAAGCCCATGGGATACTGTTCCAAATTACTGGACCCAGTTAGTCGGGGATGGTCAGCTTGTTTGCAAGCTCTGGTGGCAACTGCACTGCTAGTAGGAGAGGCTAGAAAAATAACTTTAATGCCCCTCTTAAAGTTTATACACCACACAATGTAAGGGGAGTGTTACAACAAAAAAGCAGAGAAGTGGCTGACAGATAGCAGAATCTTAAAGCATGAGGCAATCTTAATAGATTCTCCAGATTTGGAACTAAAACAACTTCAGCACAAAGCCCTGCACAATTTTTATTTGGAGAACCTGGAAATAACCTTCAACGTAATTGTATAGAAGTAATAGAATTACAATCTAAAATCAGACCAGACCTTGAAGAGACTGAATTAGATGAGGGAGAAAATTTATTTACAGATGGATTATCTCAAGTTGTGGAGGGAAAACAAAAATCAGGATATGCAATAGTCAGTGGGGATGTAAAAAGAATAGAGTCAGGACCTTTAAACCCAGTGTGGTCAGCACAAGCTTGTGAAGTGTACGCTCTACTAAAAGCATTAGAATTACTAAAAGGAGGACTTAGTACAATTTATACAGATTAAAAATATGCTTATGGGGTTGTTCGCATCTTTGGAAAAATTTGGGAAGACCGAGGACTAATGAATACACAAGGTAAAGGCTTGATTCATCAAGAACTAACAACAAAAATTTGAAGGCATTGAGATATCCTAAGAAGGTAGCAGTGGTAGATACAAGAGGACATCAAAAAGGGATAGGCTACCAAATAAGGGGAAATAATACAGCAGACAAGGAAGCTCAGGAGGTGGCACTAAGATCCCAGGCTACAGTGAAAACAGATGTATTGAAAGAAAAGAATAATGAGGAAAAAAAATATACTCTACAAAAGATACAAAATATTAAAACATTAGGATCTGAATTTAAAGAAGGAAAGTGGATTTTGCCTGATGGGAGAGAAGTATTACCCAAAAATTCCGCCAGGAGAATTATTAATCAGTTACATGAAAGAACACATTGGGGAGCAACGGCTTTAAGTGACCAATTTTTGAAGTACAGTGTGTGTATAGGAATTTATGATTTGGCTAAACAAGCCACCCAAGGATGTTTAACTTGTCATAAGATAAACAAGAAAACCCTAAGACAGACTTCATCAGGAGGAAGGAAAACAGCATATAGATCTTTTGAAAGGATTCAGGTAGGTTTCACAGAGTTACCTAAAGTGGGGCGGTGGAAGTATTTATTAGTAATAGTGGATCAATTGACCCATTGGGTGGAGGCTTATCCCACAGCTCAGGCCACTGCCCAATCAGTAGCTAAAATACTGATGGAGCAAATAATCCCAAGGTTTGGATTAATCAGGAGTATTGACTTGGATCAGGGAACACATTTTGGGCATTACTTGGGAATATCATATGCCCTGGCATTCACAAAGCTCAGGCAGGGTAGAAAGAATGAATCAAACTATAAAACAGCAATTGTCTAAATTAATGATCGAGACAAAATTACCTTGGATTAAATGTATCCCATTAGCTTTACTGAACATTCAGACCATGCCACATGCAGAAACTGGCCTATCTCCTTATGAGATGTTATATGGTATGCCTTATTCCCAAGGAATGTCCTTAGATAATACATTAATAAAGATTATAGCATTCAACAATATATTACAACTATAGGCAAAAATCTGGAAGAATCACGATAAAAGGGCATATTACCCCAGACAGTACCTTTGGGATTCTCCATACATAAAATTAAACCAGGTAGCAAAGTGTTAATCAAGACATGGAAAGAAGAACGTTTATCACCTCTATAGGAAAGATCCTATCTTGTTTTACTCTCTACAGAGACTGCCATTTGGACTGCTGAAAAAGGGCGGACACATGCATTAAGAGTCAAAGGACCCATCAAAGAATGGAAAGTGTAACTGAGCCAGAAGAATTGAGAATCAAATTGAAAAGATCATAAAGGTGGTAAGGCAAGAGTTGGAATTTTGTGAAAAGTGGATCCCAACATCTGTAAAAAGTTGAGAAAGTTTTGGAGAATCACTGAAGAGAGCTATTATTTGTTGCCAACAGTATATTCTGAGTGGTGCCATGAAATACCTCCCCAAACTGGTGGTTCAGGGTTATACAGATATAATTGTGGTGACAACCTCAGACGTTATGCATTAGCCTGTGAAGTAGAAACTGCAGAAACAGAAGATCCTTCTGTTATTCTGAGAGATTTCCATATACTTTATATAAAACATCTGGGTTCATATCATAGTAATTGGGTGATTTGTAGGTGTTCAGATTGCCTCACAATCTGCTTCTAGAGCCAGGTTTTGCCCTGAATGTAGATTTGATAAGGAGTGGTCATCACAGTTATATGACTTAAGAAAGGTAGAAATTGAAGGGTTGTTCTGTAGGGATAGGAACAATTTACCACGTAGTTGGGAAATATATTCTAAAGATTGGCAAAAAGTGACCTCATTCCTGAAATGGGCACAGGGACTGGTTGGTGAATCAGACAAGGAGTTGAGTGATGGGACTGCTGAAGAGACAGGTGAAAGACCAACTGGGAGAAAATCATCAGTGGGGGAGGTGAGGGGCAAGACTGGTGAGGATCCAAGTGCTGTCACCGAAGAAAGTCTGCCAAAGGCTGCAACCCCTTCAGGCTGCAACTGTGGAGCATTATGGCCTACTCCGTTGCCCTTGCACTCCCGTATGCTGCTGTAACAATTTCCCAGACCAAGGCTCAAAATTGCAGTCAATGTGTTACTTCAACACATCAAGGAAGAATCATCACCAGAACCCTAGTTTATCATACCATCTATGAGTGTAAAGGAGAAAACTTAGATCCTTGTTATCAAAATCAGACCCAATATGCCCATTGCAAAGAAAGAGAGTCAGGAAAGAAATCCCATTAGCAAATTGCACTGCCGATACCTGTAATCCAGTGAATCTGACTGTGTATGATATAGAAAAATGGGAAAAGGCAAAATATACAAAATATGGAATCAGAATCTCAGGACAGGGTTCAGACCCTGGGGCAATACTTGATATAAGTATCCAACAGAAAACTAGAGAAGGCAGCAAAACTTATTTGGTGTTCCACTCATTTTATCACAAAATGGAAACAGAGGTCAAGTATGAAATTCCAACATTGCCAAAAACCTATTTTTGAATTTAGCTGAAAACATTGCTAAAGCATTAAATATGATAAATTGTTATGTATGTGGGGGGGACAAATATGGGAGAACAATGGCCCTGGGAATCAATGGAAGCAAACATTTCAAATCCAAGTATACGGAAAAAGGGAGATGAGAACAGAAAGCAACAATAGGTTCTCCAAACCAGGATAACTGGAAGAAGCTGCTGGCAAAATGTGGAAAAAGAAGAACCTGTTGGAGATTTAGTTTGTGAAGGAGGTTAAAACAAAAGGTGAGTGGATAAAATGGTGAAGTCCTCAAAACATATCGGCAGTAGTAATGTGGAACATTTAATCTTACCAACTGTTGTTTAGAAATTGTTGACAAACTGGTCAAATATATGAAAAAAGCTGGAGGAATTTTAGATGAAACCTGCTGGGGAAAATTTGGGAATCATAGCAGTCAAGTTATGCTTCGTCTTTTTAATTATCCCATGCTTGATCCCCTGTTTTATAAAGCTCATTCATATGGTAATCCAGTGGATGCAGGTTTCAGACATCCCGGTAGGATCTCAAGAACCACCTTCCATAATGACTTTAAAAATCTGTGAAAAAAGAAAATCCCCAGAGATTCAACAAATACTAACTAAATCTGAAACAAAAATAGGAATCAATGAAAGAAAGAAAAAGGCAGGGGATTGTGATAAACTAGAACTAGATGATTTGTGTCAGTGGGAGAAACTGACGGAAAGCACACAGGAACAATAACCTGACTTCTGTGAAACAAAAGGAACTTGTAAAAAGAGACAATGGCTGCTTGTTGCACAAACTAATAACATAGAATAAACCAGGAGATAATAGAAACTGAGAGTAAGAAAGACATGCCGATTATGTAGCAAGACTTTAGCAAGACATGCTGAGATAGATGAAACCTTACACAGCATGAACAATGGGGTCACTGAAGAGCCATACAGCGGACGGCTCCAGCCTTCATCTTCAGAGGACCACAAGAACCCACCCAAGTTCCACCCATACCAAGAAATGATTTGCATAAGACTGTCTCTTCTTGGAATAGTTAAAGCATATGTATATAAAAGCATAATATAAACCACAAACTAAGGAACTAACTCGTGCTCATTGGTGGAGAAGCCTCCCCACAGCACCCAGCGCTTTTTGCTTGCATTTTATTGCCTGAATACATTTTTTTGTATTCATTTTGAGCCTGTTGTTTATTACACAGGTTTTTGCTTGAATCAGTGCTTCAAGTGCCTCATCCAATGTATAGAATTTCCCATTCTAACACTATTCCTTACTTTTCCTTTGCTATCATGATACAGTTTTATATCAACAAAAATAGTTTAGAATAAGATAACCTTCTTCATATGCATTTTCATTGATTTTAACGGATTTTCTAGAATACTGATGACTATTTTAAAGTCTTTTTCTGCGTATGGCCAGCAAAAAGGCCAAACAGCAAGAAGCCAAGGATATGCATACACATCCAAAAGGTGTTAACTTCATTACATGTTAATACACTTACCTGATTTGATTTCTCTACTGTGCTACTGGGAACCTCTGTGGTATCCTTCACAAAAAAATTATCTATGATGTGTCTCTCTGCACATTCCTGACCACAAATTGGACAGCGGATAACACCGACTGGGGGGAAAACAACAACAAAAAAATCTGATTATGCTTGCACAGCTTAAAATATATCAAACAATTTCAAAGGCAGCTTTTGAAAGGATGCTTTAATACTTTCCTGTCAATAGGGTAAGACGAAGATAATTCTCATTTATCAATGAAGTAGCCTTTAACTGTTATTCCCTAATGGTGTATTCTTTCAACCAAAGTCAAGTACCTTTTTGTTTCAATCCTATAAATAACTCCTTTAAAGGGTATGTATTCCCACTGAAAATTATTGTTAAAGAATGGATTTAAAGTAAATATTTATTAGTGTAGAGTATTAATTAGTGATATTTCATGATACTGCATACCCACACATACATGCCAGCATTGTGACATGACTGACTTCCAGCTATGTAACATGGGAAACTGAAATGTAGTTAGTTCAAAGTTTGGCAAGTTCTATGGAGGAAGAGCAGATCTTTATTTGTATCATGACTACATTCATGCTAAGCATGAGAAAACAAGAAAGACATAGGAATAAATATGAAAGGCCCCCTCTCTCCTTTCCTAGGCACACTGGGAAACAGTTCCAAGACAATAACATACTTAAGACTCCTAGTTGAAGAAAAAGCTGTGAACCAATAATGCAGAGGGTTGAACAACAGTTTTCTCAAAAGAAAAAAAGATAAAGTCCAGTTCAAAACTTGAGGTTTAACAGTGAGTAGACTAGACTGAGATGAAAAAGATCTATAAAAACATTTTATATCAGATGCTTCTCCTAGCTGCAGAAAACAGAATGGCTTGCTAGCACTAAAGCCTGTCCATCATCCAAGAAAAATCTCCAAAATGCTTGGCATGAATACCTTGCTTTAATAAAATTATTATGGTTACTACCATTTGTCCTAGGTTGGGAACTATAGGGTTAAAAATCCTCCAGGGAGTAGAACATTGTTATTCAATCCCTTAATTCTGCTATCTCTTTATAAACTAGCAGTAAGACTAACTCACCCTTCTTTCATCTCCTTCCAGCCTGCTGTGTCCGGGGGAACCACTTAACGGACAAACATGTAAGGAGCAGGCCTTTTTTGAGGCCTTCAGAGGCTTTTGTTTGGGCCTAAGGATGGCAGAGGTGCTGGAGAGGGGAGGATTGGAGCACTGGGGATTACAGATTTAGTTTTGAGTATGGGGAAGATCTAAAGGGTTAGTGTGATGTGCTGTGTATTCCCTGTAATTTCTCTGTATCTTTTCTTTCCTAATGTAATTCTGTTTTCTCTTCCAGTTCCTCTAAGAGTCTCTCAGGATTACAGCATATTAGGGGTTGGAAGGGACCCAAGGAGACCATCGAGTCCAACCCCCCTGCCAGAGCAGGACAATACTGTCTAACACAGATCACAGAGGAACACATCCAGACAGGCGCTCAAAGTCTCCAGAGGAGGAGACTCCCCGATCTCTCTGGGAAGCCTGAGCCTGTCTCATTCTGTTGGCTCTTTAAAAGACATGATACCGTTTAAAAAAAAAATTGAAATTAAGTGAAACTGAAATAGCAACTTAGGATGCAGAAGTCACCATGCAAAGCCTACACAGAATAGTTGTGCAAGGCCACACTGAGACAGATTCTAGATTTACAGCTGTCATTTGAAAGAAGCCATGACTTCAGGGCTCTAAAGAAGATCAGAGGCACTGATTCATACACTGAACATAACACCAGTATATAACTGCATATTTGACTAAACCAACATAGGCTTAGTTCTGTTCCTGCTAATAGAATCACACAAAATTAGAGGTTGGAAGGAACCTCCAGAGATTGAGTCCAGCCCCCTGCCAAAGAGGGATCACCTATGGTAGTCTGCAAAGGAATGCATTCAGGCAGGTTTTGAAAGTCTCCGGAGGAGAACTCCAGAGCCTCTCTGGGTAGCCTGTTCCAGTGCTCCATCATCCTCTCTGTAAAGAAGATTCTCCTCATGTTGAGGTGAATTTTTCTGTGTTCTGGTTTGTATCCTTTGATCCTTGTCTCATTGCTGTACACCACTGAAACTTTGCAGGTTTTACATGGAGAAGACAGTGTTGCCTTGCTGCAGCCTTAGAGAGATTTAGAGAATACATAACCTTGTGCCTATCTATTCTACTTTGGAGGTCTAATCCAGTTTAGAATAATCACCAACCCAAGAGGTCCCAAGTGAAAAGGACTCAGAAGAGTACTGGGACAGTGCCATTGTCCTCGAACTAGTCTACTAGGTGACACTATATATTAGTGTAGACCAAGAGAGGTTTTATTTAAAAGGTAGGAGGAAAACCTTAGGTAGACACATACCAGGTCCTAGTCTTTTGGTATCAACAATGTAAATCGAAAAAGTGCACAATAAATATTAGCATACCAATGACTCCAGTGTTAGTAGATTATTCCTACTATCTCAAATCATGATTTATGTTCTGTATGTACAATTATGATTTGATATAGGAATCACAGTCATGGTTTGAAATTTTTTTCCTCATCCATTTTCCAGTACAAAGGCTTACCTCAGACCATGGACAGGTATCCTATCCCCTCCTAGGTTCTATGGTAGTTATAAAACATGACACTGCACACTACAGATTACTGCTCTCCCCAGGCTACTAATAGACCTGATAGAGGAATCTGACTTCTTTTGGTACATTAAGAGTGAGGCTGGTTTAAACAGATGACTGAAGCAAACATAAGGGAACACACACGAGTTTTCTGCTAACAATCCAACAGATGCTGTAGCAAGAAATTAACTTTTTTTGAACAACAAAAAAGGAGAATGTATTTTCTGAAGACATTCCTGCTTGATATTTCATCAGTTACAGGAATATACAGGAAGAAGGAATGCAATACAAAGGCAAATTACTATAGCCCCAAAAATTTCTTACTACATTCCATGTATGTATTTGCCTGTAATGCTCAGTGTCACATATTTTTTCCTCTTAAACATTCAATTACATTTAAAAAACTATTCCTTAAGTATGCATAGAATTAAGTTTCTGATTTACTTAACACTTCCTCCAGTCAATCCTTATGCAAGGCACTTTCCTAATACTACAAGAAATCTAACCTTTTTCTCATTTTTCTTTTTTTAACACTAAGGTTTGGAAGCAGTCATGCAGTAGCTTTCTAACCATACTTCACCCTACTGCCAACACTTCCCCTTGTTTCAAGGAACCTGCTTCCTGAATTGTACCACAATATACTTCAGTGCTTTTGAGGCTGGGAGCACTGCTCAAGCAGATTCAAGTTCTGCACAGTCATTAATTTGATTTCTTTGTATAAGTAGGTAAGGAAAACAAAACCACAGGAGAAGCAAACTTATGTCATCAAAACATGAACAACATTATTGTTTTAAAAAAAATAAAACAAATCATAGAATCAACCAGGTTGGAAGAGACCTCCAAGATCAGCCAGTCCAACCTATCCCCCAGCCCTGTCCAATCAACTAGACCATGGCACTAAGTGCCTCATCCAGTCTTTTTTTGAACACCTCCAGGGACGACGACTCCACAACCTCTCTGGGCATCTCCAATGACAAATCACTCTCTCTGTCAAGAACTTCCTCCTAACATCCAGCCTATACCTCCCCCGGCACAATTTCAGACTGTGTCCCCTTGTTCTGTCCCTGAAGTATGCTGCTGTGCACACCCTCCCCCCACCCCAAAATACCCGATATTGTTAAAAGGAATGAGAACAAAAGAGAAAAATCTGGAAAGCTGCAGCACAGATCATTATTAACTCATACATTGTGGGATAATGATGAAATTTCACCAACCTGAAAATTATTTTCTGCAATTGATAGTTGCTATACACCAAGAACATATTCTCCAAATACATTACAAAGCCAGCCTATGCCTAATATTTTCACAAAAGACAAAAAATCCAGGATCTTTAAATAAACATTTACAGAGCAAATATAATGCAGAAGCAGCAGACACAGCATCAGACTGAGGTCAACATTTTAGCTAATGTTCTCCAAGTTAAGCAGTCCTGAATGGCGAGGCTCTACTCTTATCATGATAAAATTTGTGATAAGGAGGATCTCCAATTCCACATTAATGTTCTGATACTCAACTAATTCTTGACCCAGCCAACTCCAAAGAGCTTTCAGTGTTCGTGTGCAAATTTAACAACACAATTAAGAGGCTTCCAAGACCAAGTTAAATTTTAGTGAACAAAGTCACTTCCCTTCCTGAAAAATTTCTGAAAGAAGCACTGGTATGACAGAAAATTGCCAAAAATAAAGACTTGATACATGGCATTTTTAATGTAATTTTCCTGATTGCCTGATGTTGTAGTACACTCTAGAGAAATCAGGAATGTCTGAGAAAAACAGATCTAGTACTACTTACAAGAGGAAACAAGTTGAGGAATCAAGCTACCAAGGGCAAAGGTGACCTTATATTCTACTAAAACTGCCTAAGGTGGCATCACTTTCCACCATCTACATCCTGCAGTTTAAAGGCAACAAACACTAGTGATAACTCAAGCACACTAGAGCAGCTACAGGACTAATAGTTAACCAGGGATATTCAGGACTGAATGGAGTCTTCTCTTTTCCAGCTTGAACAACCCCAACTCTTTCAGCCTGTCTCCATAAAAGAGGTGCTCCACCCCTCTAATATCTTTGTGGGGCTCCTTTTGACCTGCTCTAACAGTTTCAGGTACTCCAGGTGAGGCTTCAGGAGAGTGGAAGTAGAAAATTACCTCCCTTGGCCCTTCTTTTTGGCTAAAGAACGCAGGACAGAGATAAGGGGGGAAGCCGAAACATCTTGACTACAAACTAATGAAACAATTAAGGGAAGTTAGCTGTGAAATCTGATCGAATGTGGAAAGTACACTGCGAAGAAGACTGCTGGTCTCCGTTCCAGATGACCATCACAAAACCACCGAGAGGGTGGAAGGGAACCAGGATGGAGAATGGGAGGACACCTATGTTAGCAAGCTCCAAGAACTAATGTTAATAATCATGCCTATTCTAAGAAATAATTGTAATAACTCTACCTCTTCTCATGAATATGTATGCTTTTGTAACATAAATTGTCACTTGCAGCAGCACATGGTGTGCAGGTTTGGTGGAGCAATCTTCCCTGTACCTGGCACTGTAATAAACATATCTACTTCATAACACTCTGAGTTTTGGAGTTCATTCTGCAGGTCATTTATGTACAGCAATTTTCCTTGGTTTTACAGATGTCTTGTTTGAAATAATAATTATATTAATTTCAGAACAAAAATACTAAAAGTCAGTCACACACTTTTTTTACAAATGGACAGGTTAGTTAAAATGAATAGAAAGTATGTCAGAGACTTAAGACTACCCCAACATTTTAGAATTAAGAATTTTAGCATAATTACACAGAAAAATCAGGGCATTTCAGTTGAGCTACAGAATCTTTACTCTCTCTGTATATACAGACATCATTAATACTTGCAAGGATTTTCACAGAAATGCACAGGGTTGAGGGTAAACGGGTTAGATTTACTCAGGCCCTGTTTTGCTGTTAAAAACAAACACTTTAAAGACTTAGTTTGAGAGATGATATCGTATGCCACAACAGCTGAATCAATTTTGAGAAATTAGGAAAGTGGTACTTATTAACTCCAAACTGGTGCTGCAAAATTGGCAACTTCCTCAAACCAGTTTGTTCCAGAAAAAGCTGCTCCTATCTAGTTCTGACAGTCTGCCACTGCTAGTGGAGGGGAAATAGGTTAAACCACCAAGCAAGCACATCTCAAGGGGAAACTGGCACTTACAGCCAAAACATAAACATTCAAAGCAACCATGACTCTAGTGGATAAGTTTATTAAAACTCAAATGGTTGATTTACCACCCTTTAAAACATAAATAGATGATAACCAGACAAAGACTACTAGCTGTGTGAAAAATATTACCAATGTCAAGATGAGACAGGGCAGAGCAGAATATGAAAATATGAGAATATGAGAATGGCAGAGCAGGGGTGTGTCAGAGCTAATTAGATGGGGGATGTTGAAACCGTTAGGAACAAGCAATAACAGCAAGCGCTGTGAGAGATAGCACCCTGTCAATGTGGGACGTTAACAAAACAAGGGTGTGTCAGAGCTAACTAAGCAAGGTTAAGGACGGGCGATAACAGAAAGCACCACGAGCATCGCAGATAAGAAACCGCAAAGCACACGACTGTGCAGACTCAAGTAACTGAGTCACGATGAGAACACCTGAGGAAGACTCGTTGCTTCAGCTTCACGACCACCAGAGACCAGCAGGAGGACTAGCACACATGCGCAACAGTTCCAGGAAAAGCCACAACCGCTTCGGGAAGTGTTTGAATATGTATTAAAGTGCTCTATGAATACGTATGTGAGCGGGAAATAAAAGTCCTGCAACTGCTTGCGTACATTGCGCAGCTGCGGAGCTGTAACTCCCCTGTGCCCAGCACTGCTCCTTGCTTGCCAAAATAAAACTCCTTAAACTTAGAGAAGTTTTTGGTGAAGATTAGTACAGCTGTAATCCACCCTCTGGAGGAGTGTTACAGGCCAGTTTTTATGCTGCAGTGCATTGAGTTTCTTGGAAAGCACTGCAGAACTGAATTAAAGTATTTCAGCTGCTCCGTGAAATGGTTGGATTTGCTGTTTGTGCCCAACCTTCAAGCACTTCAAATATTGTGTATTGGACTTCATAAACTGTAAATTTTCCAGTGGGTTCTGAAGGGTGAGTTTACATTGACATGAAAGACAGTCCAATATATTTTATTCAACAACACAATTCTGGAAATATTGCTATTGTAGGACATACAATATTAAATTGCAAGATGATGAATAATTTAAAAAAATTGTCTTTTGACAAACATGCTTAAATATCAACGCAGAAGCTGCCAACAATTACACCAATTGTCACTTCCCTGGGGGTCTTCAAGAAAAGACTGGATGAGGCACTTAGTGCCATGGTCTAGTTGATTGGATAGGGCAGGGTGATAGGTTGGACTGGATGATCTTGGAGGTCTCTTCCAACCTGGTTGATTGTATGATTCTATGATTCTAAGTCCTGAAATTGTCAAATATTTTCAGATTATATGTAATAATTCCAGCATACAAGGTGTAATGATTTTTAAGATTCACAGATGTTCCTGCATCTTTCTCTTCATCATATAATTTTTCAAGTTGCAAACATTTTGAAAGCGGGTTTCATGCTGCCTAGTGTCACAGACTTTACTGAAACATCATTTTGCAAAATCTCTAAGGTCTTGCCAACAGTACTCAAGTCCATTCTATTCACATGTTTCTGGAAGAAGGAAATGAATACATTTGGGCTTCCCAGTTTAAGAGGGACAGGGATCTGCTGGAGAGGGTCCAGCGGAGGGCTACAAGGAAGATTAGGGGACAGGAGGGCATGGCTTATGAGGACAGGCTGAGTGACCTGTTTTTTTTTAGTCTGGAGAAAAGAAGACTTAGAGGGGATTTGATAAATGTTTATCAGTATCTGAAGGCTGGCCAGGAGGGGAGGGGACAGGCTCTTTTCACTTGCTCCCTGTGATAGGACAAGGAGCAACAGGTCTAAGTTGCAGCAAAACAGGTTCCGCCTCAACACAAGGGGGACCATCTTTACTGTAAGGGTCACAGAGCACTGGAAAAGGCTCCCCAGAGAGGCCGTGAGGTCTCCTTCTCTGGAGGAGACTGGATTGTCCGGATGTGCTCCTCTGTGATCTGTGTTAGATAGTATTGTCCTGCTCCAGCAGGGGAGTTGGACTCGATGATCTCCTTGGGTCCCTTCCAACCCCTAACATCCTATGATCCTATGAACAGCACCAGTGTGTTAGCATGTTATTACTAATTTGGAGGGCAGAAGGGCTCTGCAGCGGGACCTTGACCACCTGGACAGCTGGGCAGAGTCCAATGGGATGGCGTTCAATAGCTCCAAGTGCAGGGTGCTGCACTTTGGCCACAACAACCCCATGCAGAGATACAGGCTGGGGTAGGAGTGGCTGGAGAGCAGCCAGACAGAGAGGGATCTGGGGGTGCTGATTGATACCTGCCTGAACATGAGCCAACAGTGTGCCCAGGTGGCCAAGAGAGCCAGTTGCATCCTGGCCTGCATCAGGAATGGTGTGGTCAGCAGGAGCAGGGAGGTCATTCTGCCCCTGTACTCTGCACTGATTAGACCACACCTTGAGTACTGTGTTCAGTTCTGGGCCCCCCAGTTTAGGAGGGACATTGAGATGCTTGAGCGTGTCCAGAGAAGGGCGACGAGGCTGGTGAGAGACCTTGAGCACAAGCCCTACAAGGAGAGGCTGAGGGAGCTGGGATTGTTTAGCCTGGAGAAGAGGAGGCTCAGGGGTGACCTTATTGCTGTCTACAGCTACCTGAGGGGTGGTTGTGGCCAGGGGGAGGTTGCTCTCTTCTCTCAGGTGGCCAGCACCAGAACAAGAGGACACAGCCTCAGGCTGCGCCAGGGGAGATTTAGGCTCGAGGTGAGGAGAAAGTTCTTCACTGAGAGAGTCATTGGACACTGGAATGGGCTGCCCGGGGAGGTGGTGGAGTCGCCGTCCCTGGGGCTGTTCAAGGCAGGGTTGGACGTGGCACTTGGTGCCATGGTCTAGCCTTGAGCTTTGTGGTAAAGGGTTGGACTTGATGATCTGTGAGGTCTCTTCCAACCCTGATGATACTGTGATACTATGAATTTCAGTTAAGGAGATAGACTCTGCCTGTAAGAGTTGTGAACACAACACAACTACTAGTAATTTCATTGCAGCTGGAAATTTCATGCTCTGATCTTCACATCTTTCAGAGTTCTCACCTACTACCAGCTGACAGTCCAGTAGCTGTAGTACAATACATCTATTACCCACTTTTTTATTAACTATAATTTCTGGTAATAGTTGGGCAGTTGGAGCCAGAAGCCAAAGAATCAAACCTTTCTGGAAGACACTGAAGGAGCTGTTTCTTTGTAATCCCTTGTATATATAAATATACTCCAAGGTCACACTCTTCATTGCTTCACTCACTACTTCTGTTTGGCCCCATATACCATAATGTTCCCATCAACACTGAGCAGATGTGAAGGTTAAAAAAAAAATAGCCTCAGAAAAAAGAACTAAAAATCTGGACCACAATGAGGGAATCAAGTTAGAAGTAGCAATGGGAACAACAGTATGTAATGGTCTTTAGTATAAGTTTTTTTCTGGAGAAATCTCATTCAAAATAGGTATGCTAATAAAATTCAAAGTCTTTGGCTAGCTCATATGTTACTCCCTCTCTTCTTCATGTGATCAGAGACACACTTGCAATCTGTTCTTTCACAGATCTCCCATTCTCAGTATAACCATCACTCAGTGGCTGGCAACTATCTATCAAGACCTGGGAAACTAGCCTCCTGGCTCTCATGTTCCAGGCCACTAGCCAAAGGGGAGTAATTCAAGTGCCTAAACAAATACACCTAATTTGAGCAAGACATTCCACCTACTTCTAGCCACTGTTCCAGAAAGCAGTAAGTTCCCTGTGAACTGTGCAGCACATCTGCTAGACCTTTTCTGAAGACATCCCGGAACATCAGAAATGGCAGAAGATACTCACATTTGGACAGCTAAATCTCAACTTACCATCTATTTATTCCACATATCTTTGCTATTGCAATTTCAAGTTCCTAGTAGAAAACACAGCTACAGCACTGTGCCAGCTTGAGCCTAGCTGGGATGTTTTGGTGAGAATTAAATTATAGGCTGTGAAAAGGAAACAAGGGTGATGTCTACTTCACTCATAGGCTTGCTGAGATGTATAAAAAGAACATAAATATAGATAATGGAGTTGCTCTTAGGCTCTGGGCTGCATGCACTTCTTTGTCTAACTTGCTGCCCTACTAATCCATCTACTTCCTAACTCCCCCCAGTAGACTCTCCAAACTCACTTTGAATGTAAGGCAAAGTCTGGAACAAGGTAGAGGGATGGAGAGGAAGTAGAAGGGTGGTTGGGAGCCTCTCCTGGAGACTCTGTTTTCTGGGAGGGGTGTTGTGTTTCTGTATTACTTTTTAAGTTGCATATTTCTGTATATAGCTGTACATATTTGTTGTGGAGGGCCCATAGGCCCAAAATAGGCTTATTCATGCCTTGTCTTGCCTGGACATGTTTTTCTGCCCACACCAGAGGTAAACACATAAACAAGCACAAAGAAACACAATAGACCTGGTGCCATAAAGTCTGGCCTGCCCAGGGCCCAGGTTGTGTAATGCAGTTGTGTAAATGGTTTCATAAGCCCCACACGCCCAGCTCATGCTTACTGGATGCTAGGCCCATGCTATCCCCCTATTTGGGAGGTCCAGGCACGTGGCCTCTGACTATTACGGTATGCTTTGGTTAACTGCCAAGCTGATTTGCCATTCTGGTGTCCAAAGGGCCATTAATCTCAGCCCATATTTGATAAATAGGAAGTACAAAGGTAAACAGAGTGCTTTTGCTTATGCTTGCCAGCTTCTGCCTGCCTGCTCAGCAGCAGTGCTCACCGGTAGTGCTTGAATGCCTGCTTGCTTGCTTGCCTTATTGCTATTTGCCTGTGCTATCTACTTTTCTCTGCAGAGACAGAGTCTCCCATGGGCTCCCAGCCAGCCATGCACACTTGCATGCCAGTGTGGTGAGTTACCAGGACTAGAACCTGTATTGCCTGCCTTTATCTACGGAGCTCAGTCTCCCATGCAGCCGTGCACCCTATTGCACGCCCACTGCCTTATGACTGCCAGGTAAGCTCCACTGCCACGAGTTACCAGGAGCAGACCCTGGATTGTCTGCAGATCGGCCTGTGTGGTCAGTGTGACACCATGCTGAGACCGTACAGGATCCTGCCTTCTGCACCTGAAGCTCCTGTCAAAAGAAGCCAGGAGAACAAAGTCACAGATTGTCCACAACCTTTCCCCAGGGAGCTGCAGCACCTCCCCTTTGAGCGTGATGTTTTGAGGCTAATTGGAATATTTCAAATGAGAGAAATTAGATTATAGGCTGTAAAAAGGAAACAGTGGTGAAGGACACAAACATAGATGAGACAGTGTCTCTATCTATTGGAGTGCGTGTTTCCCTTCTGTTTGGATCTGTGCAACCCAACTAATCATTCTGCTTCTAACCCCCCTGCCAATCCTTCTAACTCACTTTGCACATAAGGCAAACTCCAGGATAAGTCAGAGGCGTGGAAAGAAGGTGAAAGGGTGGTTGGGAGTCCTTCCTGGGGACCGATTTCTGGAAGGGGTATTGTTTCAATATTTCAAGGATCAGTGTTCATTATCTTTATTGATGATGTGGACCAGGGCACTGAGACCAGCATCAGTAAGTTTGCAGATGACACCAAGGTAGGAGCAAGTATTGATCTGTTGGATAGCAGTAGAGCCCTGCAGGTGGACCTTGACAGGCTGGATGGGTGGACAGAGGCCAGTGGGATAATATTTAACAAGGCCAAGTGCAGGGTTCTGCACTTTGACCACAACAACCCCAAGCAGCACTACAGGCTGGAGACAGAGTGGCTGGAGAGCAGCCAGGCAGAAAAGGACCTAGGGGTACTGGTAGATAGTAGCTGAACAGGAGCCAGCAGCATGCCCAGATGGCCAAGAGAGCCAATGGCATCCTGGCCTGGATCAGGAACAGTGTGGCCAGTAAGACAAGGGAGGTTATTCTTCCCCTGTACTCAGCACTGGTCAGGCCACACCTTGAGTACTGTGCCCAGTGCTGGGCTCCTCAATTCAAGAGAGATGTTGAGGTACTGGTATGTGTCCAGAGAGGTGAGGTGCCTGGAACATAAACCCTATGAGGAGAGACTAAGGGAGCTGGGGTTGTTTAGCCTGGGGAAGGAGGCAGCTCAGGGGTGACCTTATTGCTGTCTACAACTACCTGAAAGGAAGCTGTAGCCAGGTGGGGGTCACTCTCTTCTCCCAGGCAACCAGCAACAGAACAAGGGGACACAGTTTCAAGTTGTGCCAGGGGAGGTCTAGGCTGGATGTTAGGAGGAAGTTCTTGACAGAGAGAGTGATTTGCCATTGGAATGGGCTTCCCCGGGAGGTAGCGGAGTTGCCCTCCCTGGAAGTGTTCAAGAAAAGACTGGATGAGGCTCTTAGTGCAATGGGCTAGTTGACTGGACAGGGCTGGGTGACAGGCTGGATCAGATATTTTGGAGGTCTCTTCCAACCTGGCTGATTGTATGATTCTATTACTTTTAACTTGTATTTTTATGTATATAGCTGTAAATATTGTAATATATTATAATACTTGTTTGTACATGGTGCTAAGCTGTTTATATAGGGCTTCATTCCTTAACTTCCAACCAGCTGAGCCTAGTCTTGGTGATTTCATTGTGTGTGTGGGAGAGAAGCTAATTCCCAAACAGTCAGAATGAGGACAGGCTCTGAGAGTTGGGGCTGTTCAGCCTGGGGAAGAGAAGGCAGCAGGGAGACCTTATAGCAGACAGTACCTTTTAATACCTCACAGTGGCCTACAAGAAAGCCAAGAACCAACCTTTTACAAGTGTGGTGGGTTGAGATTACCCCCAAATAAATTTACCAGACTAGCTCAAATGGCTTAGAAGCAAAGGAAGCTATACATTTACAGCTAGTTAAAACTTATAAGCATATAATACAATGAATATGTACAAAAATACACTTACAACTATTTAGAAACTACACAAGGATCCTCACATAGATCCCCCTCAATTGTTCCTCAGTCTCCCCACACACACTCAATGAAGCCCAGGAGGGGCTAACAGCCATCTTCTACTCCTCTCCCCTATGAGAAAACCAAAAAGGCCACAGCTGTTATTACTCAGCCAAGGTTAGTGCAGGAATCAGCCAGTGTGGAGGAGTTAAGGAGCAAAATATATAGGAGGTAGACAGGCCAAGAAGGAGGAAAATTATTTACACAGCAGATAATATACTAGTCTAGCAAACTAATGAAATTATATTGATTTACCTTATTGTTGTTCTTCTGCATCCAATACAATTCTTTATTTAAAATTTTGAATTAAACTAGAGTGCTAACTCTATAACTGCCACAAGGACTCATAGAATGAGAGGGAATGGATTACAGCTTGAGGAGGGTAGATCTAGACTAGATATTAGAAATAACTTCTTTACAGGTAGGGTGGTTGAGACACAGGAGCATGTTGCCCAGTCAGGTCATGGATGCCCCCTCCCTGTAGGTGTTCAAGGACAGGTTGGATGAGGTCTTAGGCTATCTGCTCTCATGGAAGACCCCCTTGCCATGCACAGAGTTGCCTAAACTAGATGGTCTTTAAGGTCCCTTCCAACCCAAATAATTCAATAAATTACTGAAAATCTGGGTTTTGTAATGAGTTGTCTCATCCTAAAGAAGTTGCCTACACTTGGTCAGATTAATTATACCTTAAAAGCATCCATTTTTTTCCAGCAGCTATCCTAATCACTCTTACCCACTTCTGGGCATTCAGTTCAATTGGAAGAATCTCTCCAATATTCCAAAATCAACAGTTAGAGGAGATAGTATCTTCCAAGTTATCAGCAAGTTACAAGCCTTGCAGTTTTGGGTGTAGACGTACAGGAATAAAAAGCCAACTCACTTTATATTTCTCTGTCCTGTGCCCAGTATCCCACAGCACTGTTGTGTAGGGGTTCAAAAATCAAAGTGACCAGCTTTTGCCAGTTACCACATAACTGTGACCAAAGCTGGAGCAGTATATGCAATGTTAAACCTCCACAGACCATACAATTTTCAAGAAACAGTGTTAAGAAGCTGCATTGTTCTTTATACTATGACACTGCATTAAGATCAAAAATACTACAAGTAACTAATAAAATGTATTCCTTCTGGGTTGAAGAGATGTACTGATTGATCACATAAGAATTTCAAATTACTGCCCTAATAGCTCTCAAAAAGCAGCAGGTTACCAAGGCAGCAGTGATATACTACTTGTGTTCCCATTGAGATCTCCTGCTATTCTCTATTGATGTAACATGCAGTAGATAATGGAACCATGAGCTCAACCCTGTCAGCTGATGTGAACATCTGCATTCACTTCTTATGGTCTGCCCCTCACTTTCCTAAAACAGAGAAGAGATCCTTCAAAGGTGCTTCCCCAGCATGACACTCTGATCTAAGAATGAAGCTCAGGGTAATGACTGTCCTACTAAAACCGGTCCTCATAAGCATTATGTAACTGTTCTTTAGATTCACTTGACCAATTTCCATCTTCTTCTACCATACCTGCTGAAAGGATAGATTATATACTACTTTTGGTAATAAAGTTATGGAATTATTACAGTTTGCCTCCAATACCAGTTTGGGGATGAACTAAGAATATTTCAGTTCCTGCTTTATTTCTAAGGAATACTCACAAGGGTTTGGCCATGGCACTGCGCTTCTTAACCTACCCTGGCTGGCATAATGACAAATAAATAAAGAAAAAACTACTACAACTTTAAGAGACAAAAGCAGGTATTCTGGGAAAGGCTTGAAGTCAGACATCCTGCAGCTCAAAGCACCTACACTATATTTGCAATAATTTAAACCAGTCAGAAGGTAGCCAAAGAAAACCTTATTAAATCTGATCTCATCCCAATGGAACTGGGAACAGTGAAAATGAAAAAAACTCCACCACAATAAATGCAACCAGATTGGAAGATAGTACAATAATACTGTTGCTAAATGGACTTTGAAAGGATGCAAGATTAGCATTTAGCTTCTTAAAGAATCCAGACTACATTCAGCTCTTGCACAAAGGGTGGAATGGAGGGAACAGGACTGCTGGTCTGACCCGTTTTGGATTTCCATATACAAAGCAGTTTCTAGCATTAATCTTTTGAACAAATTTTTGGCCCCAGAGAGTTTAAACAGCAATGGTATTATAATCTATAAGATGTATGAGCTGCCGTAACTGTGGCTCTGTTTCTAAATTGTATCTAGTCACAGTTACAAGGCCATTTATGAGAGAAAAAGGCAACAGAATATCATCTCCAGTTTGGAGTTGAATCTACTGAGCTGGGCAAGATACACACAGTTTTACTGATGATGCCACTCCCAACAGCCTGTACAACGAGTAATTTTAGAATTGTAAGAGTAATTCTTGCAGGTCATTCTTTTGACAAAGAGTTAAGGCAAATGTAAAATTGGACTCCACTACTGGAGAGATTTTTTTGCTTCATTCCAGGCTCTTGATTGCTCTTCCATAACACTGGACTCTGCCTTTGCTACAAAGCAGGGAGTAACTGTTCTGTTTTACAATTTGCACTGTAGTATTGGAAGAAGCAGCTGCTAGCATATCCAGATTTACATTCAGATAAGCCATGGGAAGCAAATCACATTTCTTACATAAAGAAGGGGCTGAGGAAAAGTTCCTTTAGCATTTCATTAAAATAAACAATTGAAGTAACCAGTATTATTTTGGGGGTTTCAAACATACGCTAGCCCATGAGTTACATCCTCATAGCCCCTCCTCACTATTATCAATGGGAAAAGAAAAACAGCAGTATTGAAGGCCAAGCAGTCTGTAGCTGGCAAGATCAACCATTCATAATCTAAAGCAACTGAGAACAACAGCTGCTCATATGTGATGAAAGACCCCTAAACAAGATAAAAGAAACAAAGGAACAGAACCCAGAGACAAAACTCAACTGCTTAAGCAAGCAAAGGTAAAAATGAAAACATTTTAAAAAGCTAAAACACTAAAGTCTGTTACCTCCAGAATTTCAACGTTCCTATGATATTTAGCTATTACTGAGATCCTCCTATCAGGCATTACACAGCTCTGTACTCTATACTCATTCAAGCAAGCCTGTCTACTAAATGGGCTTGTCATTATCTCACTGTCTGATTGGTCTGTTGTCCACTACCTTGATTTCTGTTCGGGGCTGGACAGTGCTATGAATTTCAGCTTTGACTTGAAAACTGATGGAGCAGTTACAAGTCAAAGAAGTATTTCAAGAGGCAAAGATGATTCAAAACTACTTTTCCATCTCTCTAAACCTATAAGGGCATGTAATTTACACTCCTACACTATTTCAGCAAGTAATTTACTTAAAAGCAGAGCCTAGTTTGAAAAAAGGATGTTTCAATTCATGCTTCAGGCCAAACTTGCATACTGCTCATTTCTAGTAACAGACCTGTTGGTGCTGTGCTGTTCTATCAAGGCACTGTACATTGCATTTAAAGTTAGAACCTTGCTCCCACTTTAAAAGGTCTTATTCTCCATCCTCAACAGATGGCTGCAGCTGTCTACCTCTCCTTCCCACCTACTCATTCCTTGCAGAGCAGCCAGAGTTCCCTCCCCTAACCAGCATTAGCATTAACATCCTGGTGTAGTATGCTCAGCAGCAGTCAAAGCTTAACACCAACTTCTGTTAGGCTGGCTTCAAGCATTAGCTCAAAAAAACTGCAGCTCTGCACATCCTTGCCTACACTGTCACTTCACAGCAGATGCCTAGAAATTAATGAAGCAAATTAAGGGAATGTTTAAGGTTGTTACATGCTTCCTAAACTCAAGCAGACATCCTAGAAAGTACAAGGGGTCTTTCCAAGTCAGTATTTACAAAAAGCAGTTGTTTCTTTACTGTGTACAGTACAGAGAGGTATGTAAGGTCACTGTGAAAATACAGTCACTTTTCAAACTAAGCAGTAGTTTTAGTTCAAAGGGTATTTCAGCTAGTTTTGTTTTATTCAAATTACGCTGTATTCACTAAAGGGACCAAGGTAGAAAGGGGAATTCACCATTTTAAAAGAAATGTTGCCTGTGGCAACTTGCCTATTAATCAGAAGCAGGAATCCTTTCCCAGTAAGAAAGCAAATTGTTCAGTTCTCCTGTCCATGTACACCCACCTGTGAAGCATTTAGTACTGGAGCTGCAGATTTCTGTTTTGAAATAAGGACCCTAAGTGCAAGCATTGCTTGCTGTCTTCATTTTTAACCCAGCCTGCTGATAAACTTCAAAAATAATTAGAAAGCTTATGACAGAGCACTGATGGTAAGCAAGTTAGTAATGTACACAAAGCAATACACAACTTTCTCCCACATAAAAGCTTCAAATGAGCCTTTACTTGAAGAACTGTAGACAGTATCAAGCAATTAGAAACATTCTTTTGCTCAATCTTTGTTTTCATACCTGACTTCACAAGACTGTTACTTGTTAGTAATAGTATAATTGTCTTAGTTACCTTTTAGTTATACAACTGTTTCATGCTTCCTTTGATGGTAAACATTTGTTTTTATACACTCTCTCTCTGGACATTTAGCCAGTTTGACTGTGACACTGATGTTTTCAAAATGTTTGAGCTGCGAGTTCATAAACAGTAAATTATTCCACAGCTACCTAATTGCTGAGTCAAATTTTACTAGCATCACTGCTATTTTTCTATAAAAAAAGAAATTTGAGTGGCCTTTTAAGTTAGTCAGGAAAATAAAAAGATTGCATTGTGAAACTGTTTCAACAGATAAAAGTTAAATAAGAGATAGTAAAAGCACAGTAGATTTTACTGCTGTTCACAAACCACCTGGATGATCAGCACAGGTCTGTAATGCCTGCTACAGGGCCATATTCACCTGAAGAAGCCTGCCTGACCAGCATATTGTTGTTAAAAATCAGTAACACTGCTGTATTTCATCTTACCATCTTTTTTTTTTTTTAATTAAAATAATCTTTTAAAAGTCTACTGTCGTGGAGGGCCCAAATAGGCTTATTCACGTCTTGCCTGGACATGTTTTTCTGCCCATAACCAGAAGTAAACACATAACGAGCACAAAGGGGCACAATAGGCCTGGTGCCATAAAGTCTGGTCTGCCCAGGCTTTAGGTTGTGTAAGCCCCCACACACCCAGATCGTGCCTGCCTAATGTAAGGCCCGTGTGATTCCCATATTTGGGAGGTGCAGGCCTGTGGCTTTTCCCTATTAGGGTATGGTTTGTCTGACTGCCAAAAGCTGGTCATTTTGGTGGCCAAAGGGCCATGAATCTCAGCCCACATTTGATGAATAGGGATACTCAGGCAAACAAGGTGCTCGCTTACGCTCACCAGCACTGCTTTTTGCTTGTGCCTGCCTGTTCACTTGCAGTGCATCTGCCTTTATCTATGGAGCTCAGTCTCGCAGCCAGCCATGCACACCTGCATGCCACCACGGTGAGTTACTAGGACTAGATCCTGTATTGCCTGCCACTACGAAGCTTAGTCTCCCAGTCTCCCATGTAGCCGTGCACCTTATTGCACGCCCGCTGCCTTATTATTGCCTGGTGCGCGCCACTGCCACTGAGTTAGCAGGAGCAGACCTCACTTGTCCGCACACGATCGGCCTGCTGGCCAGTGTGACACCGTGACTGAGACTGCACAGCATCATACTCCTTCTGCACCTGAGGTCCTGCCTAAGAATCCCTGGACATACACACAGATCCTCCAGAAGAAGCCAGGAGGACAAGGTCAGCTATTGCATTCTTCACCAGGATTTAGATTCTCCCTTCCCCTGAAGCTGGGAGGATTCCAGCCTCAAAGTCCACGGGCAGAGTCCCCTGAAGATTGGACACTTGTATACGCTGTGATGTAGCCCTGGAGGGTGATTGATAATTAATAAGAATTTGTAAGTAAATGCTTTAATGCCTCTGTAATTTCTGTTGCCTCCTGTTATTGCAGAAAGAGCATCAGCCCACCTACTGGGCAAGTAGCATATTGACCCCAAGTGGCATTAAGCCATGGGGAAACTCCACTCTTTGTTTATTGTTTGAATATTTGCTAGTTATTAACAAGTTACTGTTTGATATTATTCCTACAATGTCTTTCATAACCATGTAAGAACAAATATTAATATTAAAATTCAGTGGTTGGGGGTGGTGAGAGTTCAGAACATTGAAGCTCATAAATTATATATTTTTATAAAATATCATCTCACACCAAATAATTTCTCCCCTCCGCCACAATTGGCGTAGGCGGCAGAATACCCCTCCATGACATCTACTTCAGAAATAACTGATAAACAATCTGTAACTCATACTGAAACAGTCACAAAAATTCACTTTAGATTTTGTTCTTCCCTGTCCTATTTTTAAATTAGGTGCAATGCACAAAGTACCAGCTTCACAAGTTTACAGGTACTGGGAAATCCCACTAAATAATATGGAAATTCCACCCACAGCATCCTAATATAAACTCACACCACCCTGGCATAAAGCTTTTCCCCTAGAGAAGACCATCTTCTCTCACAATATTATGTCCAGAATCAAGAATTTCAACAAAATTCCTTTCTTAAATGTACCAAACTGGGTGAAGTTGAGTGAAATGGCCATTTAGTAGTACTTGTGTAAGCCAGCAGGCCAACCTAAAAGCCTGCTGGGTGGCTGACTAGCTCTTCAGTACATTTATGAGCTTGCCCATACATTGTGGAGGGCCTGTAGGCCGTCCAAGAGGCTTGTTTATGCCTTGCCTGGACATGTCTTTCTGCCAGGACCCCTGGTTATAAACAGGTTGTGTAAGCTCACACACACACAGCTCGTGTCTCCCTGGGGCAAATCCATGTGATCCTCATATTTGGGAAAGTCCAGGCAAGAGCCTTCTGCTATTACGGTATTGTCTAGCTTCCTGCCAACCTGACTGGTCATTCTAGTGGCCAAAGAGGCCATTAATCTCAGCCCACATTCAATAAATAGGGGTGCACAGGCAAACAACGTGCTCTCTGACCCTACTCGCAGCTCAGCTCGGACCACACTGCAGCGCTCAACTGCTCAGACCCCCACTCTCGGATGCCATTGCATAGCTCCGATGCTCAGACCCCATGCTTTGATTCAATCACAGCTTACCTGCCTGCGTACCTTAGATGCTGAGATCATTTAAGCTTGCACATATATATATATATGGAGCCTATAGCCTCCTAAGCCAGCTGTGCACATCTGCACGCTATATTGCCGTCAGAACCAGGATCCTGCATTGGTTTACCAACAGAGGTCAGACTCCTAGCAGCCATACACACGGCCTGAAGCCATGAAGAACTGTGCCAGAGACAGCACAGATATTCTTCTCCTGCTCCTGAAATCCTGCCAAGCTGAGAAGTCCTGGACAGAGCATCCAGAAGGAGACAGCAGCACGAAGGCAGAGATCGTCCCTCGCCAGGAGAACAAAGGTCAGAAATATTTCCCCAGAAACTGGGAAGATTTATCCTCTCCCCTCAAGCCAGGAA
Source organism: Pogoniulus pusillus (assembly GCF_015220805.1). Taxonomy (NCBI): domain Eukaryota; kingdom Metazoa; phylum Chordata; class Aves; order Piciformes; family Lybiidae; genus Pogoniulus; species Pogoniulus pusillus. The sequence goes on from NC_087278.1 coordinate 15,193,096, forward strand.
GATTCCAGCCTCAAAAAGTCCACAGGCAGAGACCCTGAAGTCTGGACACTAGGCACAGGCTGGGACACAGCCCGGGAGGGTGATTAATAATAACCCTTGTGAGTAAAAGCTTTGATACCTCTGTAATATAAGTTACCTCTGCCATAGAGCAGAAAGTGTTTCACAGCCCACCCTGCTGGGCAAATAGCATAAAGATCCCAAACGGCATTAAGCTGCAGGGAAAACTCCTCTATCTCTGTTTATAGTTTGAATGTTTGCTAGTTGATTAACAAATTCCCTGCACATATTTTATCCTACATTGTTTTCATAACCGTGTACCAAACTGAGTATTAATATACAGTGGTTGGGGGTGGTGAGAGTTCAAAAATACTGAATTTAACAAATCTATATTTTTATATGAAATTTTATATTGCCCCAATTAATTTCTCTCCTCTGCCAAATAGGCATAGGTACTGAGAATCCCCCTCTGAAACACCACAACACAAGCTACTTCTTCAATTTGCCTCTTAATGAACATATGCACCACTATTTTCCCTTGCTCTTCAAGCAAGTTATTTTTTCTAAGAGATATTTCTACCATATCCATTGAAACAACCAAATATACTTCCAGCTAGAAATACACTTCCACTAGAATGACCAATCAGGTTGGCAGGAAGCCAAACCTTACCATAATAGGCAGAAGGCTCTTGCCTGGACTTTCCCAAATATGGGGATCACATGGGTTTACCCCAGGGAGACATGAGCTGGGTGTGTGGAGGCTTACACAACCTGTTTACAACCAGGGGTCCTGGCAGAAAGACATGTCCAGGCATGCATAGGTACAAATAAGCCTGCTTTTGGGCCTACAGGCCCTCCACGACATAAGGGAAATAAGATAATGTGAATTTATTTTAAAAGCTGTATTTTCAAGGTAAAATGAAGTGATGACACTGGAAAGTTCAGGTACCAACATCAGATGAGAGTCTGAAGAAGTTTAAAACCCATCTAGATAAGGACTGACTGCAGTACATAAAACAGCAGATGCCACCCCACACGATGTGGGGTTATCAAGGGCTTGGTCTTCTTTCTATACCTTACAGACCTTCACATACTACCGGTAAATAAATATCTCTGAGCATTAATAAGCTGAAATATGAAATATAAACATCACTGAAATCCTTGTTTAGTAACTCTGAAGTATCTATTCCTTAATTAACAACAAACATTGAACATATTTGAGTTCTTAGTCTAAACACTCCCCAAGAATTTAAATACTGGGAGTGTACAAACATTACATGCTAATAATAGCTTCATAAAGAGATTTGTTTGCTAGTAGGTTTGTCTAGAGATAAAACAAAGAAGAAAAACCCTCTCCTCTTTTTTGTATTGACACTAGTAATATTTCATCGCTATATCGTCATGTAACTTAGATATGCGTTTCCATTCAGAAGCTTATCCCCACACCAGTTCACAATCTATTCCGTGTATGGATTGATAATAAAGGAGGATATATACAACTTCAATAGTTCTGAAAAGGAACAGAATCTCAATCTGTAACTGTCATTTTCACACATCTCTGTCACATACAAAAATTCCACCAGAGTACTATGATGTCCAGATGAACCCTGTACAGACAGCTGCTTAAGTAGGCATTAAAGCACCACCCAGCGCTATTTGGACAAAGAGCATATTTCCAATACCTGCCTTGTTTGCACACAATCAAATAATAAAGAATGGTCATTCGAGAAAAAAGGAATAGAAAATGTACATGAAGTTAGCCAAGGCAGCGGAAGTGTCTACAGGCGCTTCCCCACAAGTCTGTATCACACTTGCAAACCCATTCTTGCAGCATTCCCCAGTTTCTAAAGTTCTCTGCCTTGCAAGCTGTTTTTCAGGAGTCTAACAATAAATATACAAAGAAGTTGCCATTGTGTATTTGGAAAACAAGCAGAGAGTTCTCCAGTTTTAGCACCACTGAAATCTGACACACAGCTGGCTCTGCTACACCTTAAACTACAAGAACAGTAGAGATCAGAAATTCCAGGTTTTCTTTTCCACAGAAATTAATTCAAAGTGAATGCACACGGCAGCATAGAGGACATCCACATCATTTATCCTTGCCACAAGTCTATATTTTCAAGCAGAATACTGATTAACAACCACCACAGGAAGGTCCTTTACATCTTGACATTTGTCTTTGTTGTTACTCCTGCTGAACCACGTATTCAAGGCAGAATCACTAGAATTCTTAGTTCACTCTAGATTCATAGCAATTTTTTTTTGCATTACTTTGCTAGTTGTAAGAGCCTTTACTCTAAGAAAGCCAATATTCTCTCAAGTAAACTTGTCTGTATGTTGAAAGATACACTTTATCCCGGTGAAGTGAAGGACTATTTACACTTGGAAACACTTTACTGAAAACAAAAAGCATATCCTGATTATACCCAAAACTTAGCTTTTCTTCAGCTACCTGTGTTACAACTAATTTGTGTATCAGCATATGTGGCAAGGCATCCCAAACTCCCGTCCCCCAGTCTGTCTCTGGAAGTTTGACCCGGGGGAAGGAGGAGGCATTGAACTGCTTTCTCCCACCCCTGAAGGCTTGAACAGCGAACAGCAAAAGGCATCCTTTTTCTCACATGTGTACTCTGAGAAAGCCCGCGCTAGAATCTGGGCTGGTGATTGGTGATTGGCTGGATTCTTCACACCAAGTGTATATTGGCACTGGACACATTGTCTAGTTGGATTCTAAATGAGAGCAACAAGAAAGCACAGTTCCCGCTTCCGCACCATTCTGTGCGGCATGTCTGTTACATCCCATTCAAGAGAGTTGCCTGAGGCACCTGGACCTGGCTTCTCCTCAGACCACTGTAATCTGGCTTCCCGGTGGAGAGTGGAGGGACCTGGCCTCTGCCATAAACTACCGCTGTTCATAGGACGACACAAGCAGTACAGCTTTTCCCTGTGCTGCTAAGGCAGAGCCACTCCACAAGATTTGCCTTGTGGAAGCTGTGTCCACAGATGCTTTTGACTTTAGCGAGTTTTAATCTCATTGGATTTTGCTGCATGGATCCACAATTGGATTATACCTTGTGGTTTCAGAGGCTGCCACAAAAGGGGTTCAGCAGGGATCTCTCTCAATTCCTACTCTGACCTCGTGAGTAAATCAACCTTTCCCCAGGCTTCCTGCTCAGCCTGATTTATCTTGTAGCTTAGCCTTTTCAATTTTCTGACTTTCCTAGATTACTAAAATTGCCCATAAGCATCCTTGTGAAGATTCCTGACTGAATTAGACCCAGCAAATAAAATTTAAATAGTTTTGTATACAGTTTGGGGGTGGGCTTTCAGGAAAAATAAAAATAACTGTATTTTTACACTTCCTGCCTCGGTCAATTAAATTGTCCCAGTCAAATCAGCATAACAATCCATCTCAAATTTGGCTCAGAGAAGAACTTCTCAAATCACACCCTCTCCTTTGTTCAAGACAGGCTCCCTTCTACCAATCCTCCTTCAGGCTTTTTTCTGCAGCATCTTACTGCTCAGCACACGTGTTTATGTAGTCTGCTTATCTTTCAAATGTTTCTCGTAGTTTGTAATTCTATTGTGTTCCTTACCTAGGACATTTCTTCCGGCACAAATAGCTTCCTTGTTTATTTTTTCAGTTTAGTCACAGTAATCTCATAATTTACATCACAATAAGCATTCACTACTATACACTTTTTCAAGATTACACTCTTCAGTTTATTTCTCCAGGTCACTCCTCAAGCATTTTGCACAATATGACCAGAGGAGGAGACAGATTGGTACTTTTGTCTTTCTTTCAATCTTCTCAGAATTTAAGAACTCCTCTGATTATAACATTTTCCCTCAATATAATCAGCTTTAGACATTGACACCTTTTTTTAATCCTAAATTAAGTTTATAACTTTATCTCAGCTGGAAAACAGAATGTAGCTTATACATATTATCAAGTGAATCCTTAGGTAGCTAGCATACAGCCACTGTCATTTTAACTGGGCCAAAACCACGACAAGAAAAGATGTAAAGACTGTGTCAAGGAGAGCATGAGATCTCTAACAAGTTCTTCTTCCTGTTGGACAATGAATGGTAGTGTGGAATCATGAAAGTAACTTGAAATAAAAGTCAGCATGGTAAAAATAACATCACCCAAAAAAGCATGTTTGTAACTTCACATGAGGAAGAATACACACTGTACCAATCACTCACACAGAAATAACTCACAGTCAAAAGGAGGGAACAGAGCTACAGGTTCACTGTTGCTACAACTCACTATTTCATCTATCATTTGATTTCTCAAGTAAATGTCTGAATAGCACTTATCTTTTAATTCTTATGACACATCCCATTTCTTAGTCAACTACAGGCTCCTATTTCTGCTACATTTAAGTAGAACATCTGGGAATTGAGTTATGGTGTTCATGACCCCAAAACTTGTAAAATTATTACATATTGTCTCTCAGCCTATGTTGCAACCCCCTGAGCTAGCTGCATCTCTGCCCTCTCAAGTACCTCATCCTGAAACACCTCATCATACACCAAAGCTTGTGCTTTTTCTGCTCCTCCCATGCAGAACTTTACAGATCAACTCGTAGACATGTAAGTAGTAACATTTCCTGGATGTTGGATCAACCAAATGTAAATCTCCTGAATTATCTCCTGTATCAACCAAACCAAACTGGCTTTCAGTTTCACAGTTTGTTCGTTTCTGGGACTTACGACTAGGCAGTCTGACTACTTCATAAATCACATGCTAAAATTAATAAAGATCGAATGAGTACACTAACAGATATCCACGTAGATGAAGAGGCTCAGCATACCCTATTAATAATACACTGGGGACTTCCTCAGATACTCTGAAGCAAGACTGTCACTTCAACTGTTCCAAATAATAATTTCTCTCAAGAGGGTGCTCACTTTACAAATTGCTCCTAACATTTTATACATTCGAGTCATAAACTTTCTGATCAGAACTGCTGGAAATATGGTAAAGGTTTCCTAAATGCACTGAAAGGACAATGGCCTTGGCTTATGAATGGCAAGTCTGAAGTTCTTACTTTTTTTATAGAGAGCTTTTTCACTTGAGGCCTCAGTACACATCCCAGTAAGCACAACCTCCACTAACACCGACTTCCTCTTTTCTATTCCAGTTTCTCCAGGATCTTCAATTTTCTTCTACGTTGAAATTGAGTTTAACAAAATTAAATTACTCCATTAATCGAAATATGGTTAGGAAAAAGCATTAGAAAAGTATTTTCAGTTTGTAGGAGTTTATTGCACATCTACAGCAAAAGGTACTTTATAAACAAACTAACACGAGCCACTCTGTCAGTACACGAGCTTACCAAAACTTCCTGGAAGCATTCTCCCTTCAGCGTTGACAATCAAGTAATTCTACAGCAAGTCATTAGCAGACCCACCCAGGCTGCCTATCACGTTACCACTCGCCCGCACTTGAGACCGCCCAGGCGCTCGATCGGGCCCTCCCCTGCTTGAACGCGGTGGAGAGGGGATGATAACACCTGCAGAGCTTCCCTCCAGGTAAGCTCCAAACTGCCTGCCTAGAAACGTCACTCATAAAAGTCTGCCTTCCCGCTACCTATTTCTGCCTTGGAATCATTCTCTATTAAGGTTTCCCGCTGGCAAGAAACAAAACCGAGCCCTAGCAGAGCGAAAAGTCCCGCGTCCAGGGAGGTAATCTGCCCGGCCTACCCGCGGCTCCCAAGCGGACGCGGCCGGGAGAGGAAGGGGCCGGCTGCCGCCGCTCCTCTCTATCCACACAGAGGTGTACTGGGAAAGTACAACTACTGCCTTCCCTTCCGAGGTGGGAAATTTAAAAAACATATTTTTTAAAAATGAAAACAAACCACACACACACACACACAAAAAAAAGCGCCACACTAAACAAACGCCACAAAACAAAACACGATCCCCTCCGCCAGCACTGGCGCTGCGAGTAGCAGAGTCCGCTCCGAGCCCGCCCCGATAGCTCCGCGGCCCGACACCTGCACCCCACCCGCTGCTTCCCAAGTTCCCGTCGCAATAGCTCTCTATCCGCTACATCTGTCGTAACACACAGCCCTCTGGGGAGCGGCAGGGGAGGGGCGTGGGGTACAAGGGGCTGCACTTGCAACTACGGGGCGGAGAGAAGTGGTCGGCGGCAGAAGGGATACTTACCAGGCGTGCACTGCATGGGTGAGGCCGGCAAAGAGACAGGCGAACAGGGGGATGCTGGCGGCTGCGACTCCTTGGAGGCGCCGGCGGTCAAGGAGCGGATTGGGGGGGGCAGCATGAGGTAGCGGTCGGGCTGCGGCAAGCAGCGGAGGCAGACGGAGTGGAGGCAGGGCAATAGCTTGGGCCGCCGGCTCTGGATGGGCTGCCCACACACGCCGCAAGTGTCCAACAGGTTGAGCGGGGCCACCTCCCCGCCGCGCTCCGCCGGGCCCTGGCGGCTCTCGGCCTCATTCTCCCCGCTCAGCGCCGCCCCTCCGGTTCGATCCACCGGGCAGGGCCCCCCCGCCGCCGGTACTGCCGCCGCTGTCGCCTCTTCCATTGTCCTGCGCCGGCCGCCGCTGAAGCGCCGAGGGGAGGCGGGGCAGCTCCGCCACTTCCCGCCCGCTCCGCCGCTACCGCCGAGCCGACCCCCGCCCCGTACGGCCTGCAGTGTTTGTGTGCCTGCCCCGCGAGGAGGAGGCTGCCCCACCGTGCCACACGGCCAACGGCCGCCCGCGCCCCGCCCCTCGCCACGCTGCGCCCCGCCCCTCCCCCGCAGCCCCTCCCGCCCCGCCCGCGGGCTCCGCCCCAGTGCCGTGTCACGCCCCCAGAAGGGCTACGCCCACTTTACGTGCGGCGCGCGCTGTCCCATCCAGCCCCCACGGGAGCCTGCCCGACGAGCGCAAGGGCGAGGCTCGCTCCTCCACCCGCCTTCTGCCCGGGTGTTTGGCGGGTCGCTTACCGCCGCTGCCCCTGGCGGTAGCCCGGCGTTTGCTGTGGGGCGGAGGTGTTGCTTATGACCAAGGTGCGCACTGGCACACACCACCTGCCTCGGGCTCCGTGCCTCATCAGGCCACGCACACTGCGTTAAAGGCATCCTACAAGCCCTGCTGGAGCCCATGTTCCTGTCAGTGTTTCCCTAAACAGCTGCCTTCTCACCAGAGTAGAAGACTCAGATGTGGCTAGCAGTGTGTGGGCAGCCAGGTGCTGCCCGAGCGAGATGCCTTCACGTTGTTGATAAGTCCTTAAAGAGGTTGCCCATCACCCCTGGTTTATGTGCAGGTGGCTGTAGATGTTGGCCTGCGTTCAGTTTGACAGATCGCCTCTGTGGTGCCACCTACAGGCATGTTAGCTGAGGGTAACTGGAAATGGGTAACGCTTTAAAAGGAGGTGGACTCTGGTTGGCAGAAAACGTCTTACTGAAGTACGTGTGCAGACGTGAAACATTGCTTACACACTGGTCACAGGGCAGCTGTAAACAGATGCAAGCTCCTCAGAGTAGTCCACTTGTCTGTGTTTAAAATCCCAGAGCAGCCAGCACCCATCCGGTTTCCTTGTAATCCCCTCAAGACCCTCACTTCCAGCTAAGCGTATAAAAAAGCCCTACATGATGATAAAGGAATTTCTTCAGCTCCTAGAACAACTGGTTACAGGGGTATTGTCAGGATTAAGTGGGACTCCCATCCATAATTTACCATGATAACAGGAGAACAATACTGCAGGATGTTTTCAGGGTGGGGGATGCATTTATCTTTACAAAGAGGAACTGTTAAGAGATAAGTGTTGTTCCCCGGTTAAGAATATCAAGAGAGGGGACAAGAGTACCTTCTAATGCATAGGGAAGAAAATGTCACAAAGCAGTTTCCTGAAGCATACTAGTCTCTTCCTTTGGTGAGATTGAAAAAGTGATAGGACAAAGCCCCGTTGTCCTCTGTCTCTGATCCCACACAAACTGGCTTCGTATCCTATGACAATGATCTAACAATTCTCTGCTATGCGAGCTAACATGCTGAAGTGATAATGATGAAACAAGTTCAGGAATTAAAACTAAGGATGATGGTACCAGTCCCATATGGTGACAAAATATCCAGAATGACATTTGAGTGGATCTATTGGGAAACAAGTGGTAACCGAAGTATGTCTGATTAATTTTAATAGCAAGCATGATCAGAAAGACAATAATATATTTGTGAGGAATGATAGCAAGTCATAAGATAATCAGATTTGGTGGGGTTTGTAACTAGTATAAGCTATTTCTCCAATAGATGTCAACACAGGAAAATCAAGATATTATCAAACAGTATGAAGATCACTCTACGAAGTCTCTGAGCAGGCATTTTCTTGGAAATAGTGATCCCCATGAGGCAGGATCCCAAAAATAAGTAAAATTGCATGATTGTGGTTTCTGCCGGTTGTTTTTTTCCCCTTGGAATTTGTTTGCTAAGCTCATATAAACGGCACTGTAAAGTCTGTGTCACATGGCTTCTGAACAACATCTGACTTTAAATACATTTTTGAACATGTATAACTTGAATTCTAATGTTGAGCCTTGCTTTCCTTCTCATCAGTGGTGGCATTCTACATCAGGAGTACTCACACCACGAACAAAAAACATTAGGGAGGAATAGAAATCCATCCCAAGATAACCTGCCATGCAGTATAGGAAGATCTGGGTGAAAGAAAAACCTTTTAACTGCATCAATTACATAAAATGTGGAAACAATTAATGAAAATTGCTGCACCCCATTATACTCACCTGGGCTGCACTGCTTCTGGGCCACAGTTGCACTGCATTTGTCCAGTAAGCTCCCCAGGTGGAACTGGCTTGGGGCTGCTTATAAAAGGAGATATAGACAAACTAACAATGGGGCAATGCATGCTGTACCATCTTCAGTCTGGAAACAGTTGCCAGTTTTGTGTAGCTTCTGTCAGAAGCAGGCTATGACTTGTTGAGTTCTCTAGCGTTTCACGGGGATAAGACAAAGCAACGGAGAAAAAATTAAGATGCTGACAAGGTTCACGGAGTCAGTTTAGAAAGCATGAAAATCATGTTGATTAGCTTCAGGAAACAACCAGAAGATGAGAATGCTTCATCTCTCTTCTTCCACACTCACAGTGATCTTAATAACTTGCTATGCTACTTGTTATTTCTGTTCATGATATGTGAGTTTTATTAAATCCTCTGCATCTTCTGGAAATCTCAATTAGTTAAATCCTAGATGAAGTGTTATTCTTGCAGCATTTTGCCTTCTGTTTAGATACACAGTTTGTGACCACAATCTCGACCTTTGCCATTTGTCATTTGGATTCCTGCAATAAAGAGTTACCATTCAGAAAGTTCAGCTGCAGAAGGAAATGTCTGACAGCTACCCAGTGGAACTTCTTAATGGAGACCTCATAACTATTTGCTCCTTCCACTCAGAATTTACTTGCTGATTTTGATATTTTCCATTTCTCTCCGATTCAGTTTGCCTCCTCCTTGCATTTCTAGATTTTCTAGTAGTTGGTCACTTGGCTTTACAAAACACAACCCTTCCCAGATTACCCCAAAACATTTCCTCCTCACAGGTATCCATATGACACTAAACACTTCCCAAAGTGTTTGCCTAATAGACCAAAATAAAGCCATGGCTTTTGGACAGCTCAGTCATCCTTTATGTGGCATTGGTCAAGGAAGTGGTGGAGGAGACTCAGCGCTCCATCTGTATCATTAAAAAATGCTTTTGCTACTGTGGTCATCCAAGAGGTGGATGGAGTAGTGTTTTGGTCAGACTCCACTACCAGCAACACGAAGCAGTCACAGGGAGAATCTCTTGACAAATAGGTGTCTTAATATATAGTTGGTTTTGCTGTTGAGTGAAATCCATAAAATATGAAAGATGTTCACCGAGTACAAGATGAGTGCATTAGAAATTCACAGTTAGGGCTGTGTAATATATTAACCTTTCCAGCAACTGTGAAGAAGAACTTTGCGTACTGGAGCAGCTGGAATAAGCAGGGAATGAACATAGTGCCTCTTAGCTATGCTGGCTGAATTAGGAATTAATCTAGAAAATGGCTTAGGCCTGTAGGATGCCTTTCTGAACTCTACAATCAGGAACCCATAAAGCTATAATAAACTCCCTATTTGTCCTTTCAGCCTGGAGAGAATGAAAGAAACTTTGGTCAAGGAATTTTTTTAGGATTTTCAGCTTTTGGTTTGCTGCATTTCACTCACCCAGCATATACACAGCATACACACAAAGTTCTTTATTCCCAGCTGAGTGGCAGTTTCTTACAAACCTTTGTGTCCTATTATAGAATGCTCTTTACCTAGGTCAAATATTCTTTCAGCACCTAGCAAATAACCACTAGTACTCTCCTTTCACAGTTCAGAAGAGACTCAGTTGATCAGCTTGGTCTCAGCTGTAAGACCACCAGAGATGAGAGGTTGGGTCCAGCACCCTGGAGTGGGCCAGCTGCCCTGTAATGTTTGCAGTAGTCCATCCGACATGCCTACACTGTCGACTATGGAATAACACCACCAGTGCACAGCTTCTCATTAGTTACATGTTCAGGGAAGTCACTGTGCTTTTGTAAATTAAACCTGGGGTCATCCTACTAGGTTCCCTTTCATGGAAAAAGGACTTGCCTGGGGGGAGAGGCAACATGCCATTTCTGAATGCTCAGGATTGAATTAAAAGTGCTGAAAACTACTATGGTATTTTCCTTCCAAAATGTGTGTTTTAAGATATACCCTCACTTCCACAGAAAGTTCCATAAACACATCAAGTCAGCATGGCTAAAGATGAACTCATCCCAGTCAAAGTCCTCTAACAATACTTTAGCCAGATGTTTTATCAGAGTTAGAAGTCCTATCTGTAATGGACCTTTGGAAACTATGTCTCTCCTAGGGATAAGCGAGATGCTAAGGTTGCTTTTGCAGAGATGCTGTAACACTTCAAGACTGAATCTCTGCCCCCTTGCAAGTTGTCATGCTCCCTGGCTGTGAAGCCTTCATGGAAGCGGGGCATTCCAGGGTTGCAACTACAATCCAGCCCAACAATAACTTAAGAGTGCAGTTTCAAGACATCCTCTGATGAGTTAAACTCAGACATTCATCCAAATAACCAGGCCAACAGACCATATTCCTAAGTTGTCACGAGGCAGCTCCAAATCCGTCACATCCAGTTTCCTTTCTGACATGTAATAGGCCAGAAATATCTTTCTGCAGCAGCAAAAGTAACCCTGTTGGGTATTAGACTAATTTCAAGGAAATCAGGAGTTATCCAGCGGGGGTCACAGCTTCTGTTGATAAATCTCAATAATCTTGGGAATGATAATGTAGGGGAGTATAGTTGTGGTGCCTGTGGATTTGAAATTCGGTAATAATTGAGTGCTTAACTCCCTACCTGCCTAAGCATTTCCCTTGCCTCTGGCTCTTTGTCTGATGAGGGTTTCTTCCTTGGATTCTTGTTAGTTGTTTGCAGTGTTAGAAAAAATGAAGCACTGCGAACTCCTGCTAATGTGTTTTTTAGGGAAGGTCCAAAGAAAACTTGGACCTACAGAACAGCGTTTCTCATGTCAACAGCTTTTGGGAGACTGTAACCTATGAGATGAGATTCTGTCCTGACCTAATTCCTGAAAAGAGACTTCCTAAGTCTCATTTTCAAGAGAGGTGGACAAGTCAAAAAATGCTGCTTTGACAGTCACTTTCAGCATCAGTGGCAATAGTAGTAGGTGAATGCACATGGAAAGGAAGTTCCATATGACATGGTTTTGTACTTCCCTACTGTGCCTTTAGCTGTACGGAGAACCAACAGTTAATTTAACAAAACATTCACGGGCTTTAGAATGTGCTTCCATTCCAACTAGGAATGTTTCCACAAGTTTAAAAGACATTGTAAAGAAAAGCTTTTGAGACACAGTCTGCATTTGATTGAAAACTGTCCTCTCAATGAAACTATTTTGGTTTCAATTTGGGCTTTCATTTATTACTATGTTAAAAAAATGTTAAACTGCAACATAAAGTGTTTGGAATCATTTCATAGAACTACAGAATGATAGGGGATAGAAAAGATCTCTGAAGATCAGCTAGTCCAACCCTCCTGATAGAGTAGGTTCACCTAGAGCAGGTTGCAACAAATGTCCAGGCAGTCTTTGAATGTCTCCAGAGATGGAGACTCCACTGCCTCTCTGGGCAGCCTGTTCCAGTGCTCCACCACCATCAGTGTAAAGAGGTTCCTCCTCATGTTTAGATGGAACTTCCTATGTTTGTGACACCCACAAGTATTAATAAGCATTGGTAAGATCCTCCCTCAATATTCTCCGAGCTAAAAAGCCGTAAGTCCCTCAGCCATAAGTCCCTTCACAAGACAGATATTCTAATCCCCTAAGCATCTTTGTAGGCCTTTGTTGTAGGCTTTCAAGCAGTTCCCTGTCCTTTTCGAACTGGTGAGCCCAGAACTGAACACAGTACCCATGTGAGGCCTCTCCACAGCAGAGTGGGAGGAGAACCTCCCTCGACCTGCTTTTGCCAAACTCTTCTTGATGCATTCCAGGATACCATTTGCCTTGTTGGCCACAAGGGCACAATGCTAGTCATTCTCTTGTCCAGCAGCATTCCCAGGTGTTTTTCCACAGAGTTGCTGTCCAGCAGGTCACCCCCCATCTTGTAGTGATACATTAGGTTATTCCTCCCTAAGTACAGTACCCTACACTTGCCCTTACTGAACTTAACAAGGTTACTCTCTGCCTAGCTCTCCAGCCTGTCCAGGTCATGCTGGATGGCAGCACAGCCTTTTGCTGTGTCAGCCACCATTCCCAGTTTTGTGTCACCCTGAGGGCTGACCTGAGCAGTAAAGACTGAAGCCAAGAAGGCAGTCAGTAAATGCCTTCTCTGCATCGTCTGTCACCATGGCACCTGCCTCATTCAACAGTGGGGCCACATTTTCTCTAGTTTTCCTTTTGCCTCCTATATAATTGAAGGAACCTTTCTGTCTGACCTTGATGCCCCTAGCTTTGGCTTTCCTTGTTTCATCCCTGCATACTCTGACAGCAGTCTTTTAATCTTCCCAAGTCTCTTCTCCCATGTACTGTAAACTTCCTTCTTCCACTTGAGCTTTTTCAGAAAATCCCTGCTCAACCATGCAGATCTCCTGCTTCTCTTGCCTGATTTCTTGCTTCTGGGGATACACTGATCCTGAGTGGTTGTTCTTGAATAACAACCAGCTCTCTTGAGCTCACTTATCTTCCAGAGCACTAGGATACAGGTATTTCTCTAAGCAGTTTCTTGAAGAGGACAGGTAGCCCTCCTGAAGTACGAGGTTGCAATCCTACTTGTTGCTTGGTGCATATTACCCATGATCCTAAACTCTGTCTTCTCATGATTGCTTCTGCCAAGGCTGCTCCAACTCTAATGCCCTCCAGCAGTCCCTCTTTGCCTGCTAGAACTATGTCCAGTAATCCACCTCCCCTTGTTAGCTTTTTCACCACCTGAATTAAAATGTTAGCATCAATACACTGGAGAAACCTTCTGGACTGCACGTCTGGCTGTGTGGCCTTTCCAGCAGCTGTCAGGGTGATTAAAATCCCTCAGTAGAACAAAGAGCTGTGATTGTGGGCTACTTTCAGCTGTTTGTAGAAGGTCTCATCAAGTTGCCCTTCCTGGTTAAGTGGTCTGTAATAAATACCCACAGCAGTGCCTCTTGGTTTTTCAGTAAACATCTAAAAGACATTTACCCAATTTGGAGAACTTTTACTCCAACTTTACATTTTCCTGAAGCATTTTTATTACAAAACCCCAAAACTAAACCAAAAATCCACCAACCTCTGCGATCTGCAAAAGAAAATGGTCATTATCTCATTACTGCTGTTCATACTGTCACCTCACTTGCTGATCCCACCTGGTTTTCAGTAATGCCTTCACAGGCTGTGCCATCTTTTGCCCAAGATCTTTGGATGAATACCCATGGTAAGGTACATTTTGTTCTCTTCTTATTCTTATTGAGTGTCAGAGGTTTGTTTCCCGACAACAGGTCACATTAAATTACTAAGAACAGCCCAGGACCAAAAGTACCTTCATTTTCACTTCTGTTCTGAAAAGTAACCGTAAAACAGAGTTACACAATCACATACTGTTTTTCCCAATGATTTTTAAGGTCAGATAGTCTCAGTTTAAATGCAGTGGGTGTTTTTTAAAGCATTCATCTAGCTGTTAAGATACTGCAACTTGCTACCCAAAAGTCATGGTATTTCGATCCACGGTACTCATAATAAACCCTTATTTTTGATCAAAAAATACCCTTATTGTTATTTGGGCTTTTAGGGCCATCTGTACAAATCACTGTAAGGAATCAGCTGGGAAGAACAGAATCTCTCTCACTTCCTTTTAAACATTGTGCATATTCAGGAATGCCCTACTTTTCACACAGGCATTACATCTGTATGAGGGATTTGCATCAGTGTGACTAAATTGATTTTGCTGCATCATTGCACATTTCTTAATGTAAACAAGGCCTTTGCTGTTGTCTGTGCTGGGCTAACAAGAAAAAAAAATAGCAACAAAAACTTTCTCTCAGGTTGTATGGAGATAGGATTCTGAACAGAGAAAATAAGAAGGATTGGTTTGCTTTTACATGTTGCTACTTTTACAGACTGGATTTTTGATAAAGGAGAGCTTATTAGAAAATTCAGAATCCATCAATATAAGCTGAAAGAACAGGCTACAAATTTCCTGACAGAAAGACATAGTTAACCTTATCTTGCTTGTTGCAAATTTCATTTGCAGTAGCAATTTGCTAGTAAATAAAATGTTCACCTCTTAAAAAGTCTCAGAGCTATGTAGAGATTCTCTCTCATTGTGTCCCAAGTCTCACCCAATCAACTAAACTGAATCCACAGTGGACAACAGGCACCAGAACCAGATGGAGCCAAACCAATCCCTCTTATTTTTTTATCATGCAACTTCTCTGAAACAGCCCTGGTTAGAAGGTAGGACAATGAAATAGAGAATAAACAAGTCACAACCCTGGATAAAAGCCACAGTGGCTAGACAGAGGACTGTGTTACCTGGAATAACATCTTCCAAGCCCTCTGTCTGTCTCTGTCTGGACAGACATTATGACTCTTGCACAGAAAGTTCAAAGCTCTCACCTGGCTTCTTGTCTCTGAAAGCCTTTGCCATGGGACACACGACACTCTGCATGTTTAAGCCCAAAGACATAAGCAATGATATCCCAAGCCTCTCTCCAAAATTTCCATTCTGCTGTCATTATTTATGGTATTAATTCGTAGGATATTATAAAATAATGACATTTAAAGGACTAGATCATATATATTGGAACTTTAGACAGACGATGTCTCAACCCCACCAACTTTACTTTCCTCATAAGGCTAATGGACCTAGGCAAATACTGAACATCTAAGAGCATTTCCTTCTCAAAGTCTTGGTGTTTGGTTAGCACCTAGGGGAAAAGGGTGGGAGATACGCAAAGTTCATTTTCCCTTTGCTTTTAAAAATGTGATTCCCAGCATGCCTTCCAGCTGACATACAACTCTTCTGACTTAACTGTACAAATGTTCAGCTATGGCCTACAAATACATAGCACTGCTAAATGAGAAATAATGCAATTTTTTAGTTCCTTTTGTTTTGGTGGGACAAGAGGTTATCATCCTTCTGTTGACTGCTGGAAATCTTTAATAGCCAATGCTGGCTCTACTGTCCCATTGCATCAGAGTTGTAGAGCATTGATGCCTGTTTCATCTCCCTAGGTGTACTCTTTCTTTGAAAAAAAGGGAGGACTCTTAATTACATTTCTGAACAAATCCAGTATTTTACAAACTAAAAAATAAAACCAAACAAATAAAATAAAGCACATAAGATGACAGAAATACTCCTTTAATTATTACAAGCTGAGATGCACACCTGTGGTTTTTGGCACCATCCAATCTCTCATTAAATACCCTAACAGGGGGTCATTGTTGGAGAGACCTTGTGGTGTCCCAACCAACATTTTCAGTACCAGTGAGTTAAAGAAAGATTAGCAATAATTTCAGAGGCATGTGGTTCACATGGGTAAATAGATGACTGTTGGTTAACAGTGTTATGTGACTTTGGGGCAAGCCATTCTTTATATCCATCTGCCAGACCTGAGAGGAAAGTTTACATGCTAAAATGTAAAACTCCATTCCTTTACACTGGTGCAGTGAACACTAAAACTTGAACTTTGCATAATCCAAAGTACTGTGGGCCAGCATACAGGTAAAATTGAAGAGGGTAAGGCTGCTACCAGCTTTTGTACCTATTGACTGACTTCATTTAATATTTGTAATAGTAGTAGAGGAGTCAAAATGAGGTTTTGACTGCCTTGGTATGAACCACCAGAGATACTGGTAAAGAGAGAAAAAGAGCCATCTATCAGGATTTGTTTATACTGCCTGTGAAACCAGAAGCATTGTTATGTGTCATAGAAATGTTCCAACCAAACACTGCCATGTTCTGCCCCTCAGATTAATATCTTGCTACGTAATTTTGCTCATATTTGGAACAGTGTCAGCAGTGTGAAGTCGTTTAATACTGTGTATGACAAAACCTGCTTGAGTAAAGCAAGCAGAGTTTGACCCTAAATTGGAGAGCTTTGCAAGTGAAAATATGCATTACAGTCACAGAAATCTGATCTCCAGTTCTGTGGAGCTGCATATTTATGACTTTCCAATACTTGCACAGGTTTTAAAATAAACCAGTCTGTAAATACAAGGCAAAATCTAAATGCAGGCTTATGAAGTGCAATACTGCACTCCAGATTTGTTTTCTTCACAGCTCCATAGAACTGTAGGCAATTTGTAACTTACTAAATGCCTAATTTATTTCTTTTACTTCTTTTCAAATAAGCCATACCCCAAAGGAATATCTTAGTGATCTACAATATTGTGAATTTTAATGTATTTTTTAAGGTATCATTTGGCTTTTCAGATAAGATCAAGGGTGATGATTCATCCATCAGAGACATACTCTAAGATTAAAGACAACTAAATGGACTTTTTTTCTGATATATATATCTCACATACTTCCCTGGGTGAATTAGTGAGTCTGTAGCTCTGCTTGCATTTGCACAAAATTTACATTTTCCTGTCTCCTGGGCATGTTGTGAGGGACCTCAAAGACTGAGATGTCTCCCATACTGTAATTGGAAGTCATATTAAATGTTAACCAGGCATATATCCTAAATGTTAATATGAAGTTTGAACTCAGGGAATTTGTAATTTGCCATTATTGCCACCCTGTAGAAGATTAAAGTAAGAGGAATACTGCAAATATTTTCTTAGTCTCAAGTAATAACTGGGTACATTTTTGTCTTGGGAGACAACTTACATCTAAGAACGAAATTTTAATTTCAGATATCAAACAAAGAAAAAAGTCAAAGTTATTATCCTTACAGAAATCATTCTAAAATAATTAAAAACCCCAAACAACCAACAGCAGCAAAAAACAAAACCCAACCCATAAACCCCCCCATGACTCAAAATCCAGATTATCAGCAAATATGGCTCAGTGTAATTTCACTGACATAGCTTGAACTAGACCAAGCTGGACTTCTTTACTGTCTGTCCTAGTGTCCCTGATCACATTTTCACAGTAACTAAAATCCTAATTCACCTTTACAAAATATAGAATTGTATTTCTTAGCTTCTGCTTAATTAATCACAGGTGAATGACAAACTGAGAAGGATTAATGCAAAATCAGATCTGAATAGTATCAGTATCAAGCAGCAAACATGAAAACTCTTTTTCCCATGAGAAAATTAAACAACAAAAATAGGAGTGGTTAAAAAAATTTACATTAGATTAACACACACACACACCAGCTTCATCATGGTGAAAGGATATAGCCGTGATAAAGCCACATAACAGCATAGTCAGTTTTGCACTGAATTGTAGAAGACAAGGTAGAAGTTGCTTTAAATAATTTATGGTTATCCGATAGCCTGGTGCAGAAAAATTCTGTGCTGTAATTTTCTACAGATTTGCCCAAAGACAAATGCTAAGTAGCTCAAGCTAATGATTCTTGCTCTTACCACTGGCATATGATGTCGCGCTCCAACATTTCTCATGGTTCTGGATGCGTTGGTTAATGTTTTTCTTTCATTTTCATACCATGTTTTCCCCACATACTTTCTTCCTTACCAAAAAAAAAAAAAGGGGGGGGGAGGGGATAAAATTGTCAGTATTTTCATTTCCAGGATCTATGGACAGTAGGAATCTTCACCCTCCATTATATTTTCCTGCATATATTTACTATCAATATTCCATTTCACTCTTCCCATAATTTTAATCACATTTTGCCACACTTCGCTGCCACCTTGCCAGTTTTGCTGCATCTCTGTTGCAGCCTGTACATATTCCTTCCAGCACTATGCCAGCTGCATGCTGACTGCAATATAGCAATCATGCCCCAACAGCATTGTGATCAGATTGTGTCAAATCAGGGTCAGGGAATCGTCACATCAGATATACCACATTCTTCTTCTATCATTACCTATTATACATCGTAACTAAGGCACAGGGTTATATTAAGAAAAAATGCCTAAGGACTTCTAGAGGAAATAGAGGGAGCTGAAGAAAACCAATGTTTTAAATGAAGCAGAAGACCTTCCTCCACTTCAACAAGGTAGAGGGAAAAGAAACTAAAAGGGGAAAGGAAACTAAAAAATGAGCAATTGAGACTCACAATGTACCTCTTGACATTGGTCTTCAAAGCTGTAATTCAGTCCTCCTATCTTCAGGCTGCAGTCCTGTGGTCGTCACCAGCTCAGTGGCACCTGCAAGTGCTGTAAGCAAGTAGTGTGAGGGAAATGAGGCAGATGTGGGCCTATACTTTGAGTACCATAAGAGCTGCTATATTGGAACCAAAGACTACTGAGAACTTTGGGCCTCTCTGCTTGGCTATGGATGTTGCCGTGTATTGCATTACAAGCCCTCCTTCTGGGTTGCTTGGGAGAAGAGGAAAAGAAAACAATAGCCCATGTAAAAATGTCTTAAGTCTGTCAGGCCAAAGCAAGAGCCTGAAGACTGCTAAGGCTGGACACATTTCAAGCAGATTTCCCTGAACACAGGGAGAGAACTGGTTTATGGCTTAAAGTAATGGGTTGTTTTGTCCAGATTCTAATGGTTAACACAAAACGGAGGAGGGGGACAAAAAAAGAAGAAAAGCCCTCTCTGACCAACTCTTAATTCTATTCCAATGGACTTACAGTGTTGAGGTGAAAAGAGGCATCCTCTAGATAGCCTTCCATAGTCCAAACATAGAAATAAGTATAGTTTTCCTATTGTGGTTCACTCCAGCACATCATTGAAACAGCCGATTTCTTTGTTTGGTTTGTTAATAAATACATACACATGTTAAAAATAAAGACACAATAAAATCTGCACACAAGAATATATAGCAAGAGGGAAGAGTAAATCATCTTGATTGGACAATATAGTGTAATTGGAAAATAAAATATTGCCATATTTTTCTTGTTTGCAATCATATGGAGAATCCTATCAAACACAGAAAATACCCTGCCTTTTCTTTGTCTTATTTTGTTCCAGAGATCATCGTTACAGAACAATCCCCCAAATATCAAGTGAAATCAAGGTAAAAAGTAAAAGTAAAAGGTGTTACTGTATGGTATCCATTTGAGGATTTTACTTAGTATAATGAGAGTAGGCTGCCTCACATAAAATTGTCATCAAAGCCAAGGAAAAAGTGTGTCAGTAGACACAGAAGTTTTACACTGCCTCTTGCTCTGATAATTTCTATAGGATGCTCAGTGAGTTAGCATATTTCCCTAAAACCATCACAATTTCTTTTTCCATTCAGCTGCACTGGTGGTGGCATGTGAAGGTGGGAGCTGATTACGTGGCTTAGGAAGTGAATTGGTTTGCACCCAGGCATAAGATGAGTTGGGGATCTAACTTTGCCAAGTCAAATTTCTGTAAAATAAATAGACCCAAAGGGTCCAAAGTAGTAAAGGTAATGTGTCAGTGTGGAAAAAAAAAACATATTTCTAAACACGTTTTGGGATTGTGTTTGAGGTTTCAAATGCATACATCTTAGCTTGTTTATTCCCATGGCAACATGAACCACACCAAACCTTCAAAACTTTTTTATTGAAGATTTAAAAGGAAAAAAGAGAGAGGAAAACAGAATAAAAATATTGGAATATAGAAAATTAAGGCTTTTGTTTTAAGATCTCCTATTCCCATTTGCTGTTAAGAATGCATAAGAGAGAAATGCCATTTTGTAGTAGGCTTAAAGGAATAGTAAGAAAGACAATATATTGTTGCTATTATTTTAGAGAAAAAGATCTGCTCAGTTCTGTGAGATGGGCTGGAACTGCTGCTGGATCTGCTGTCAGAGCCCAGTCCTTCCCTGGAGAGGCAGGCAATGTGAAGAGGGGACAAAGATGGCAGAAGAACTGCAGGGGAAGGGAACTCTGCTCCTCACTCTGGTGTAGCAATGAGTTCTAGTTCATTGCAAGAAAAACTCCAGCATGGCATATTATCTCTTGGTCACATAGAAACATGGAAACTGCAGCAGTACCTTGCTGGCTCTTAAGACAGCTTTTTGGAAGCATTATGGTAGCTCTACAAAAGATGTAGCATTACCATCTGAGGCAGAACTCTTAAACTGAAAAAAAAGGAAATTAAAGGGAAAAAGGAAAAGCAAAGGAGGAAAGGAAAAGCCTAAACCAGAGGGCTTGTTGGTGTCATTCCAGATGTTGTTCAGGATTTAGCCAATGCAACTGAATCATTCCTCCTTCTGGCCCAATTCTGTCTGTGCTCCTTTCATGGTGATCACAAGTGCTCAGTGCAAACGAGCCATGGTGGACGAGATGCAAGGGCAAATGACTGCAACACCACCAGGTCGTGCTCCTAATGTCTACCTGTCTTCCTGCAGTTTAGGTCAAGTTAAGTGTCCTTGCAGCTAACTCATGAGTTTAGGGGCACCGGAAAGCTGGAACAGCTCAGATTTTGCTCACCAGCAATTTGACTCTGCAGTATGTCATACTTTTTTTACTTGATATGATTTCAGCATAGTCCTTGGAGCTTATCATCAGGTCTTTTTTTTTCCTTGAAAAGACTGCAATTTTGTCTTTAATTTTTCCTAACCTTTGCAAATTATTTTATGTAACAGGATGAGCTGTACGCTAGTCACCTTGAACTATTTAGAGCATAGGCCTTGGCACAGCAGGAGCTAATTTTTCTTATTTGCAAGGACATTTCTTATCTTCTCTAAGGAATGAAAGTTTTTATAGTGGTCATTAAAGATATTAGAATGCTTTTTATGAGATTAAATGTATCAACCTCATTGTCCTATCTAAACAATATGAAATTGTATAATTCAAGACTTTCCACTTGACGTACATTCTCAAGGGGAGCTAGTGTAAAACAATTCAGACATGTCTGACATGTCTGACAGGCTGGAGGGGAAAATGTGCTGTGCTTAAAAATTCTGATGTCTTCTGTGACAAAGCCTACATCTTGCAAGTTTGGTGCAAGGACTTAAAATCTGATAGAATATAGCATTTGTATCAAGGTTGTGTTGGTTTTATCCTCATAAAATAGGTGTACGAAAAGTCACACTGTACATTTAATAAAGATAACTGATTTCAACAGCAAATTTTCTTACAGATCACCTTTGCTGGGCAGGCATCTGCTACCATGGGTGCATAGACCTCTTATGAGTCAAACAGAAAGCAGGAGTCTGCCTTCCTCTGATCCTAGTAGCTCGGTTACAATCAGCAGTACAGAGGACAGAGTTGTTCAAGTGCACCATAAAGACAACTTCAGACACATATAGTGGACCCCAGAGCTGTGCTAGATGAGGAATCAGTTTGGAAGGAGGGACTGGGGAGTTAGGGCAGTCCAGTCAAGTAAACTGAAGCAAAGAGCAAATAATGCTGTACTGGAAGTAAGAAAATAGCTAATCAGATTAGGACATCTGGAGCTAGGGTCCACTGCAACTTGTTGTAGGAGACTGGGTCTGAGATGAAGTGGGAAAGACAAAGGACAAGGATGGTGATTGGCCAGAGGTGCAGAAGGGTAGCACGCATCTGGAATATACACCTACCTGATTGCTAGTTACCCCAGCAGAGAAGCAAATCCTTGGTTCATGTTTCTCACCAGTGCCCAATGGCAGTCCTCTTCTGGGAGTGCTTTACTCAGAGGATGACAACCCACAACTGGTAAGTGGCACTCCATTAGCTCAAGTAGCAGGAATCTGTGCTAATTCTGCAGATCTCAGCCTGCTGAGGAAAGTGAGGTGTCATGATCAAACTCATCTCTTTCCAGCTTGCTTTCATTTTTCTACTTTTTCATTTAAGAAAATAAAGAATTTGTTAAAGAACATTACTGAGATTGCTAAACCAAGCAACTGAAATAGGAAATAGCAGAATAAAAATATGCTTATTCCTTTTAATTGATTTTTCCTAATGCAATATTAGAAGCTTATTTCCCCCTCTTATGTCTTTGTGGCCTGATAAGTGATTAGTCTGAACTCATTTAGAGATGAGAATATGCTAATACAACATAAATATTTCTTCCAGTATGTCTTTTTCATATGTCTTTGCTGCACAGATTTGATTTGTGCTCTCTATGCGTTAATACAGTGGAAAAACAAGAATGCAGTTGTGCAGTCATCCTGATTTATCTGTTTTGCACGTTGTGCCTGCTGCCCTTGCATTTAATCTTGGTTGTTTCTGGGCTGTCTGCCCTGGTTACAGACTATCTTTCCATCCCTGTGTGCTATCTAGAATATTTTGAAAGTGACTTATAGAACAATAATGCCAAGGTAATTTCCCCAAATATCTACAAAACAGAACGGACTCTTTGTTCACTCAGGGGAGTAGCCTAACACTGCCTAAGAGGAAAATGAAAAGCTAATCATATTTTTCAAAGGAAAATAGGGGCCTATGTTTGTGTCTTGGCTTACATTACCTCTCTCTCCGAAATAAGCTCTAATGTTCCAGCTTATGTGAGTTATGTCTGAACCTGCCAGATCAGCTTAGAGTGACAAGGTCTTGTATCAAGAGTCATTGCTTTTTCAGAGATTAAATTAATCCAGTATTAATCCAAGAAATTACTGAAATTGTTGAAGAGTCTTATCTGTTTCTAAGGTTTGCAGTTGCTCCAAACTGATAGCCTGCATAAGAGCAGAGTGTTATTATTTATTAGCAAATAATAACAAAAAGCATACATCACCTTGTTCACTGCCACAGGAGCTCACCTTGTCAGGGCAGTAGGACGGAGGAGCTGGCAGGGCAGGTGTAACAGATGCACTTGATCCTTCCTTAACCAAACTTGCAGTAGTTTGATACAGGCTCCGAGGTGTCCAAGGCCAGGTTGGATGAGGCCATAAGCAATCTAGTCTAGTGGAGGATGTCCCTGCTAATGTCAGGGGGATTGGAACAAGATGATTTCTCAGGTCACTTCTCACCCACACAATTCTATGAGTTTATGAAAAACTCCTAAAGGAAGCCCACAGGTAAGCAGTATGACCCAGTGAGCACCAATGCATGTAAAGTTGGATCCCCAGTCATGAGGTTAACACATAATGGGTGGGTTTTCCATGGCTCATTTATCAGGGAATAAAGAAAGTCACAGGTACAAGGAATCTCATGCACACCTTACCCATTGTATGCAATCTGACTACAGTCCAATCACCTATCATAAATATGATAGCCCAAGCAAACCTTCTTTGAACTCTCCCTTCTAGGCAGGGTGGCTGCACGATCATGATCTTCCTTTGAGCTGAGATGCCTCTCTCAAGCATCGAGGTTGTTCCTCGAGGCAGAGAGAACTTTTTGCCAATCATGGATTGCTGGATGAGACCAGTACAAGTTCTCCCTGAGTTATGAGTAGGCTGCATACCAGGCAAATCCTCTCTTCAGCAGGAACACCTCTCAAGGTCTCAGATTTCTTATCTGAGACTAAGAGATCATTCCTTTCCCAGAGTGGAGAGCATACTAATGAAATCCATCTAACTAGTTCCACTGAACATAAACACTTGCCCAAGTTTGGAACTGAGTCTCAATCCAGCTGCACCTAGACTCTTCTCTGAGAAGGAGTTTATAAAGCAAGAAGGCCAATTCTGAGCATTTCCTTACTTTTCCTATCTCTTCTATTTGGTATAAACTATTGTCCAAGTTTAAGAATAGGATTGGATCTAGCCACACCTAAGCTTCATCAGGAGTTTAAACAGCAAGGGGGTGCGCTCTAAGCTTCATAATTCAGCAGGGGGGGAGGGGGTCTCCTTTACATTTTTGGTCTCCTTTACATTTTTGATCTCTGGTCTCTGTGTAAATCATTCAAAATCAGTTCTAACTCATTTCTGCTTTCTGTTTTTTCCATGTAGTTTCTTTAGTCCCGAGATTGAAATTGCTATTGAACTTTGTTAAGCTGCACTTTTACAAATTCACATTAAAATCACTTTTGCTAATGCCTTTGACAGTGGTTCTTAAAGTGACCTAAATCATTCATCTGTGATGGCCCGCACAGGCAAGCAAGCAGGCATGCCACTTGTTTAATTCTGTCCCTAGTCAATGCTGGGAGCTTCTCTCCATCTTTTTGCTGCCTCCAACCTGTTAGGGAATTAACTCAACCTCATTTACAGCAGCGAATATTCTAATAGACTGTAAGTGTGTCTCCCACTCCATAATTGAATGCTCTAATTATATAACAAAGCTGATATTACAATTGATATTGCTTTGTCCCAGCTGTGTTTTGGGACCCATGGCCTTCATCTTGATGCTTCCACTGCACGAAGGCAGGACATTTTACAGCATGGCCTCACCCAAGGAGCTGTTGTGTGATTACACACAACATGTGCAACACGTGCTTATGTTACCAGTGAGGCAAGTGTGAGCTGTGGTTTACATCCCCTTGCTGCTGTCAGCCTTGCAAGCAGCAAGTGATCCAGGCAATGACATTTGAGTCAAGATTTTGATACCAGAAAACAAGCCTGTCCTTCAATGCACCCTATAAACTCACATCAAACTTTAATAGGTGATTG
The DNA here is from genome assembly GCF_015220805.1 of Pogoniulus pusillus. Lineage (NCBI taxonomy): Eukaryota > Metazoa > Chordata > Aves > Piciformes > Lybiidae > Pogoniulus > Pogoniulus pusillus. The sequence continues at coordinate 15,218,121 of NC_087278.1, forward strand.
AAAATAAGGCACACATTGAAAAGCCTCTCCTGAATAAGGCTCTTTACTTCAACTGCTACATGTATATAAATACTTATATTTGTGGCCTCTGGTGGGCAATATCCCAAATTTAAACTAAATTTTAAAAAAAATCAACCCCCAAAAAATTCTATTTACTTGTTTAACTTGGAGAACAAGAACAACCTCACTTTGGAAATGAAGTTAAACCTCTGTGAAAACAGTGAATAAATTCTCACAAACACATCTAAGAAGCATGAATGCTCCATTATGGAGGCAGACACCTAAAATAAAAGCACTCTGTATTCAAAATATAGACACATAGGAATATCTATAGCACAAGAAGGAGGAAAAAAAAATCACCAGATATGTGTGGGTCTGATTTTATGACATAGTGTAAGGAAGCTAAGATCTGACTGCAGAGTTTTAAAGAAAAGCATAGAAACAATGAATTTGTTAAAGCTTGGCTAAGAAAAGGGATGTAAATTGTAGCAGTGACAATATATCCTGAATGTTTTCAAGGTAACAGAAGCCAGTGTGCCTGCTTATATCAAAGGCATCACCTCAAAAAGCACACTCAGATTTAAACTCAAACTTAACAAGCTGAAGCTGAAACAACCTGGGTTGGAAGAGACAAGGTTGGAAGAGACCTCACAGATCATCAAGTCCAACCCTTTTCCACAGAGCTCAAGGCTAGACCATGGCACCAAGTGCCACGTCCAGTCCTGCCTTGAACAGCTCCAGGGACGGCGACTCCACCACCTCCCCGGGCAGCCCATTCCAGTGTCCAGTGACTCTCTCAGTGAAGAACTTTCTCCTCACCTCAAGCCTAAATTTCCCCTGGTGCAGCCTGAGGCTGCGTCCTGTCGTTCTGGTGCTGGCCACCTGAGAGAAGAGAGCAACCTCCTCCTGGCCACAACCACCCCTCAGGTAGTTGTAGACAGCAATAAGGTCTCCCCTGAGCCTCCTCTTCTCCAGGCTAAACAATCCCAGCTCCCTCAGCCTCTCCTCGTAGGGCTGTGCTCAAGGCCTCTCCCCAGCCTCGTTGCCCTTCTCTGGACATGCTCAAGCATCTCAATGTCCCTCCTAAACTGGGGGGCCCAGAACTGAACACAGTACTCAAGGTGCGGTCTAACCAGTGCAGAGTACAGGGGCAGAATAAACCCCAACCCTTTTATTTTATAGATACTAGTAACCTTGCAGATTAACACCAGATTGCCCCCCCAAATATTTATACTTAAATAGCAGAACTGTCTCTAATGCAACACAATTTGGTTAAAGATCTCTCATTCAGTTTAGGTAACAAAAAATAAACCATCGTTCCTTATGATGCCAGTAGGTTCTAGGTACCTTTGAAGGCACATGAAATGCAAAATCCCATTAGTTAGGAATCATGTCATTTCCTCTGTGGCATGACTTAGCTGAGTCCCACACTTGCCAGCTCTTCTTGGCATGGACTTTCTTCTCAGTCTATCATGATTGTGGCAATCACATGGCAGTGCCTTGACAACAGACCCCCAGCTCCTTAAAGCATTTGGCACAGTGCTTTAATCTGGACACCAGCTTTATTTTCTTCCCCTTCAGTAAGGTTCACAACTATTCCCTCCTGTGACAGCTGATAAACTAGCTAATGTAAGTGTTGCTTCACAGAGAAAATAAAGCAATTATAGGGAATATATTTGATTCTGTAGTAGCCCTTAACATTATTCTTGCTGTCTTCTTCCTATAGCAAGGCTGGGGCATGCAGTGGGAGCTAGTCTCTTCCATTCGCCTCTGTTGGTGTTTCAAGTGGATACAGTGGAGATCAATCACTGTCATTGCTGTGAGGTTCTTCTTAAGATCTCCCATGAGCATCCTCATCTTCACACACACTGGCCTCCACTGCATTGTTTTGTAGGAGCTCCTTGGGAGCTGCCATTCAGAGAACATATGCCAAGTGTGTCCTGTGCTCCCTGCTGACTGGTGAAAGATGAGCTGGGGGGTTGTTCAGCCCTATGCTGAGGACAGAGCTTCATGTTCAGATTTTGGTTTTTCCCCCAAGACATCTAGTTTTCTAGCTCATTTGATGTCTTTACTTCCCAGGGCCTATTTTAGCATTGTAATTACATGTAAATGCTTTTAAAAAAACATTCTGGAACTGAATATCTTGGATTTCCATATGCTAAGAGGAGTATGAACAGTGAAATACTCTCCTATACTTGTTAGTTCCTTCCTAGTTACTCAAAAGTAGGATATGGGCAGGACAGGCAAAACGTTCTGTAGCATGACTGTAATCCTTGGTAATAAGCTTTCAGGGATGTTTGCTTTGATAGCTAACTCTGGGTCCTTTTTGGGTTTTTCTTCTAGATTATGTATTTTAACAGCTCTTTTTTTTTCAAGTCTCTGACTCAGTAGCACAATGTTGCTAGCACTGCTACGATGAGAGACAGGGAGCAGCTTGATGCAAGGTAACTTCCATTTATTGTACTTTCAGCACTTGGTTATATACTCTTTACATACAAGCTAAAGATCATGACAAATCCTAATTGGTCATCAAGACAGACCTCAAGACAGACCTCGTACCTTAGCAACTAGATAAGCAAGGATTAACAAAACCTGCAAGTTCATGCTTTACATTGTTTCATCTGTTGCAACATCCTCTAAGGTCATTTCGACCCTCTATTTTACTTAACTCAGTACTTGTCCACTTACACATTCTGAACCCATGGCTTATGTTCCAATGTGTCAAGATCAAGCAGCTGTACAGCACTAAAAGTCCTACCATTCCCAACATAGCACAATTTATGCTTCCATGATAAGTGCAACCCACCCCATGGTATACTGCTGCATATGCTGCCTCCACATTGGCTCTGTATGATAATGCAGAAAAGCAACAGAAAGAAAGTGTACCTTTGTTTTACACCACTGTTCAAAGTAAACCATACCATTACTTAGATGCAGTCCAGATGCTGCCTTCCATCCTTCTCTGCAAGGCTGTGATGATGGAGGAGAAGCTGTGTGCTGCAGTTTCACAAGGCACTCCCAAGGCCGCTGTCAACTGACCTTAAAATAAAAAAATAATCAATGAAACTGGTGATGAGCAAAGCCTGTCAGTTCATGTGTTCTTTCAGGATACTCTTCTGTGTGAATATCCACTTTTCTGGGCCTGAGTCCAGAGGCTGTTCTCCTCCAATACTGCATCCATCATCAGTGTCATCTTATACAGCATTCCACTGCAAATGACCTCCCCTATTGCGTAGGGCAGAGGGACACTTTCCCAGTCCCAGCTATAAATATTTCAGTGACTCCATGTTCCCCTTCATCAGAGTTATTTCTTTCCTATATTTTATTCAACAAGTTCTTAAATTTTGTTTCTTCAGTGACATTGTGGGCTCTTGGGCTCTTACAATTTCTGCTATGACCAAACCATCTTTGATTGTATTGTTACCGCTACCTACTGGACTACAACTTGCTTTTCTGGTATCACACTACTGACCCAGGAGCAGTTTCCTGTTGTTTGTAGTCATCTCATGTTAAAGTCATAGAATCTCACGTTAAAGTAGAGCTGAGTTTTCTGTGCTGACTTCTGTAAAGTGCTTTGCCCATCTGTTTTCTCTCAGTTGTACACATTTCCCTATCTTTGCTTCTGATCAACTTTTTTCCTGTTTAAACTCATCATGCAGGGTTTCTGTAACTTGGTAAACAAGGTCTGTGGTTTCCCATCATGGCAGGAGCTTCAGTTGCAAGTATGAGGCCTTTAATATATCTCAGTTCACCTCTCCTTGATCATTATTTTTCACTAAGTTGTCTGCTTTCATATTTCTTTTTCTAATTTCACACTTTTCATTCCTCTTAGGGTGAAAGAATTTTTATTCCTGAGTTTTCATTTTCTTTATGATGCATCCTTTTTTGGGCTTACCCAATTTGTCATTATGTCTATATTAACACTGCTGCAGATAGATCACATTTTTTCATGAGGTAGCAAGACAAATTTAATGGCTTGCTCCCACTGAGAGGACCCTGCCCAACCTCAACTCCTTCCAGTCTCAACCACATGTTCCCACCTCCTTCTCATGCTGTGATGTTCATCTGTCTCTTAGTGAGATAGTTCAGCTAACTAAATCAGCAGAAAGTCAACCAGTTAAAAAAAAACGGAATCACCTTTTGACAGGTCAGTGAGCTGGAACAGCTCACATAGATGTTGGACAAGGGCCAGCGCTAGCTGGAAGGAGACAAGGAACACCAGGACAGGACCTGAAGAGACACAGGATCACTTTACATGGATGGCAGCAGTTCATTTTCGCAGAGGCTCAGCCACACTGGAAAACATCATCCTAAGCATTCTCCCTTTCTAACACTATTTCTTCCTTGCCTCAAACTCTGGCTTGAATCACAGAATCAACTAATGAATGAGGCTGGACAGAAGGTGCCTGGTCCATCCACCTCACTCAATGCAGGGTCAACACTGCGCTCAGACCATGCTGTTAAGGGCTTTATCCAGTCAGGTGTGGAAAACCTCTAAAGATGGAGACTGCCAAACCTCTCTGAGCAACCTGAGTGATTTATTAACCCAATAGTGAATATTTAAAACTACTTTTTCCTTATAAATCTGTGCATAGTCAAGGCACAAACGTACAGAGTCAGCCTTGACATTTAAGCTTCATACCTCTCATTTCTACATTGGCTTCCCCTTGAAATCCATCCTTTCTGGCCTTTTTTGCTTGTCAGTTCAAAGACCATCACTGAAAACAGCAGTTATATGGCATATCTGACCCCAGGCAGTGCTTGTGTATCTATTATCTGATATCTGTTTTTTGGGGTCTTTTCGCCATCTGTCAAGGTCCATATTTTAAGGCAACGAGGTGCTTAGACAATAGTGTTAGACAGCAATCACAGATCAGTCTCTCTCCCACCCATTCTTCTTGCACTCATACTGTTTGAACACAAAGCCTAGGCTGGCTGTATGACCCTGTCTTGGTTCTAATTTAAATTCCCAGAGACTCAAATATATTTGATAGAACCAAATAACAATTTATAGAGCACCCTTCCCTCTTCCCCCTTCTTTCCCAAAAGAAAGGAAATAGATGTAGAGAGAGGAAAGGTTAGCACACCCAAATAAACAACCTCACTCCAATTTGGAAGTTAAAAAGAAGAAAAGTTTAACAATCAATTAAAAAGGTATCTGAGGTGGGGAAGTTACAAAGATATAGGGAAGGGAAAAAAACAAATACAACATGTAAATACAACCAGATTTTGGTGGTGATGGCCACGTGGTAAAACGGAGAGAACCAGAAGCAGGATGGTGATGCTGGTAAGCAGGGAGCACAAAGAGAGAGAACAAGAAGTCCCCCTGCTTTTAAAGACCTTTAGACAGGAAGAGGGGGAGTGAGCTAACCAAGAATCACCTGGTGGTGTTCAGACCCACCCCTGGGGAGGGGTCAAGACCACCTAGGATCAGGTTCGAGGTCACTCCCCCTGGGGGATTAACCCTGTACAGACCCCAGCTCTGTTTTCTGAGGAAAAGGTTGCTAAACTATGAGTGACACCACCTGAACTTAAGCCAAGCAAGATATGTACAAAATCAGAAAGGAGGACAGAAGTGAAATTCCCGAGTTGACAGTGGCCACTCAAAGACTGAAGGCAAAAACATTACCTGAAAAGGTTCTAAACACCTGAGGAAAAAAAAAAAAAAAAAAAAACAGAAGGTAGTAATTCAGCAAAACTGAGGATCTGCCTATTGCAAAGAGCAGTGAAGACTGGAACTTCACTGTGTAGGCTCCCACTGGCTTTCTGACCAGCAGAACCTGTATGATAGAATCACAGAATTGACCAGGTTGGAAGAGACCTCCAAGATCATCCAGTCCAACCTAGCACCCAGCCCTGTCCAGTCAACTAGACCATGGCACTAAGTGCCTCATCCAGTCATTTCTTGAACACTTCCAGGCATGGTGACTCCACTACCTCTCTGGGCAGCCCATTCCAATGCCAATCACTCTTTCTGTGAACAACTTCCTCCTAACATCCAGCCTAGACCTCCGCTTGCACAACTGGAGACTGTGTCCCCTCATTCTGTTGCTGGTTGCCTGGCAGAAGAGACTGACCACATTAGCTTTTAGGCAGAAGTCACACCATTTATTTGGTGTTAAAATCCAACAAAGAGTATAACTGTTGCATACTCATATATTCTGATCCTGCTTTCAAGCCTCCACACACAGGAAAAGACACAGAAATATAAGTAACCAAAAATGCTGAGAGGCTTATACTCGATCCCTGTCCTGTCCATTTCATGATTGTTATATTCACCTTTGGTATTAAAGTGACCCATGGAAATAAATAGACTCATTTTTGGTGTATCTTTAATTCCTCCTTTGAAGACCTTTTCAGAAGTGCATCCACATTTCTCAGTCGTAGCACATCATTATGTAATACCCATTTTGGCATGTGGGGTGCAATGTACTGCTCAGATCACCTGTTTTGCTGGCACACTTCCTTCTTTCCTATCCTAATTGCCAGATGACAGTCTATGTCCCTGGGGTGACTCATGGTGACTGTCTCACCTGTCATTCCTCCAGTCATCAGCACATGGCTGTGTGTCAATGCAGGATATGGGTGGAGGTGGAAGCGTGGCCCAATTACAAATCAAGAATGCAAGAGGGAATGCATGCAATTAATATTTGTAGAGTGCAACACTGGCTTTCTTCCTAAAATCTTAAACTCTGCCCACCTCTCAGGATGACTTCTAGCAAAGCCAAAGTATCAAGTTGGTGTTGCAATCTAGGAAAATGGTGTTCACACAAGTGTAACAGATTCAGGCAATAGACTGTATCATCCATTAGCTGAAGAAGTCAGCCACCAAAGCTGAAAAAAAAAAAAAAACAAGAGAGAGGGGGAAAAAAACAACAAGACAGAGGAAAAAACAAGAAAAGATATAAAAACACAACAGAAGAAAGGAAAAAACAATGAAAGTGAAGATAAACAAACAACAGGAGAAAAAAACAACAGAGAGAAAACAAAAATAAGGTAGTAACTAGGAAAAAATGTGACAAATAAAAGTTTGGTTTTTTCTAAGTTGAAATAAGCTACCAATTTATTTTGGCTAAACAAGACTATAAAACAAAACAAAACTGTGATGGGAGTGTCAGGCTTTGAGAGAATATACTGAAGAAGATGGAGGGATGGAGAAAAGATGCAGTTGGGTTATGAAGCCCTGTGCTGTCCTATAGCTATATCAGCTGTAATTGTGCAGACTCATCAAGGGGGCAGTTGTCTTGAGGAAGGGTGAGTCTACTGTCCTGTACAGTTTTGCTGTGCAAGCAGCTGGTAATCAGAATAGCAGCCCTCAGTGACAGTTCAATACCTGGTGATCTGCTCAGCAACAAGACTTCATGAGCTTGCTAGCACTTGATAATTTAGTTCAACAACAGCTCTATTTTTCCGCTGGTGGATCAGCACAGATGTGTGCCCTCACTGGGCTCAGTGCAGTCCCTGACATTTTCTGGGTGTATGCAAACATGCACTGCATCTCAAGTCAGCAGAGTTAATTTTAATGTACACTGAAGTTTCCTGGAAGCCAAAGGAAATTGAGTTCCAATTGAAAATTTGGTGTATGCATCAGTGTCTGATGAACCATGGCCTATGTAGATGACCCAAGGCCTGGTGTTTTATATTTTCTGTTCTATAAGTCTTAAAATAATTCTTCAGTCTTGAAACTATGAACATTTTCTTGTAAGACAAGTGGGACCTTTTTCTTCTCAGATGTAAAGAAAAGTATTTGAAAGAAAATGTATCAATTATGAATAAGTTAGTACATATCATTTTTCAAAGTTAGAAATTAATGGTTTTTTTTCCCATGCTCGTGATTGACCTCTTTATTTAACTTCATTAGTTCCTTTTGTTAATCATTGGTGTAAATGAGCAGCTGCTTAGAGGAGAGCAAGAGCCAAATCACTGTCAGAGCTGAGGGAACGGAGAGTGCAGCTCACCTTCTCCAGCCTGAGAGCTGCTTAGACACTGAACATCTAACACCATCCCACTGACCACAGAGCACATGGGCAGCCAGACAATCAGCCCCTCCTCCTGCTAAATTAGCGAGAGCTTGAGATGGAGCTGGGCGTGCCAAGGGGACACTGCAGACATAAAGCATGAGCCAAAGACAACCATGTGCTTAGAGTTCCAATAGACCACTACAAATAGATCTGTTAACTACCAGTGCTGTCATCTGAAGAGAGTGCACCAAATAAATACTTAAGAACTAGAAAGAATTCAGTCACCAGCTAGTGAATACTACTGGCATCATTGAGAATCATAGAATCATTAAGGTTGGAAAAGCCCTTTAAGATCATGGAATACAACCATAACCCAACTACCATGACCACTAAACTATGTCCTGAAGCACCACATCTACATCTTCTTGAGCACCTCCAGGAATGGTGACTCCACCACCTCCCTGGGCAGCCTGTCCCAATACCTCACCACTCTTTCAGTAAAGACATTTTTCCTATGCCCAATCTAAACTTCCTCTGGCACAACTTAAGCCTATTTCCTCTTGGCCTATCACGAGTTACTTGGGAGAAGAGACCAACAATGCAACCTCCTTTCAGGTAGTTGTAGAGAGTTTCAGAGCACATTTGAAGGAAGTAAAAATTGGAAGCTGGATAAATAGGAAAAGGGATTGAAATTACTTTAAAATAATAGATTTTTTTTTCAACAAAAATGGACACAGACATACTTTCAGGCTACCAGGGGAAAAAAAGTAGCATTTGGTTTAAATCTAGCCTCAGTGAAAGTGTGAAGTGATGCTTGTACAAGTATGCCACAAGGGCCACGTTGTGCATGCAACACACACTGTGGTTCTATGTGGCATCATTTAGGAATGCAGAACATAGATAATCAGCAAAAATTAGCTGTGAGTAAGGCTGACCATGATCCCTCTTCCTGCTTACACCCTCAAGTCTTTAGAAAACAGTGTTTGTGTCTGACAAATTTTACAGCTACATTTTGCAGACAAATTGCGATATGTGAACATGTAGTATCTACAAAGTCTCATGTATGGGACTCTGTAAGCCTGTGAAAAATATGGAGACAGTTATGGTGAGGACTCTGGAGAGAGAACACCTGAGAATTTAGATTATGACCCCAGGAAGTAAGTGAAAGATACAGCAGAATACTCCTACTAAAGGAACTGGAAAGGGAATTCAAGCCTGAGGAAAACATCATGGTGTAGGCCTGAGTGGACACTCAGCAGCAAGGACGTCACATCTAGCTCAAGTGCTCTAATTCATCATCAGCAAGCACAGCTCTAGCTGTTAATGCCAGTTCAAAGTGAATTGTCACAAAATGGTGACAACTGTCACTACATTGAACAGCAACTCGGTTGTGTGCCTCTGTCTTGTAGGTAAGAGGGAGAAAGTGTTACATCCTTTGGTAAGAAGGGAACATCTTGTGCTTTGTGCAGCATCCCCCAAATTCAGAGAGATGGCACATAGACTTAGTCAAGGATTAGGGGCTGAGCCAGCCACTAAACAAGTGACAGATGTTCTCTGTGAACCACTCTCCCTTTTACTTTGCACCTCCAACATAGCACACAAGATTTAGCAGTAACTTTGGTCTGCACACTAATCCTTAGTAGTAATTAGAAACCTTGAGTATTATCACTACTAGAAGCAAAGAAGACATGCCATTAACGTCAGAAGGTACAGTGACTTAGAAGACACTTAGCTAAAAATTAAAATCACTGAACAGAATTGTTTCTGTTCTAACTCAAACCAAGATAAAACTGAAAACAGAGTCTATTCAGCCCTAAGAAATTACCAGTGTAGAAAGACACTTGCACCCTTTTGCACAGACAACTGCCCCAGACTTCCTCCTCCTCTGTCCTTTCCGGAACCTCAGATGCCAGGAAATGTGATGCAGATTCATTGCATCATATTACTTCTGAGCAGTGCTAGCCCATCTGGTTACCTGCTTTAGTAGTTGATAACCTAATGGCTGCCACTGGTGCTTTCTGAGATTATGCAGCTGGATGTTTCCACAATGCTTCTACCAACTCCTGCTCTTGAGAAAAATGTTCTAAATTTAGGTTAAATCATCGTGATACAAATTAACTGAGGAGGCTGAATGGAGATTTGTTTTCTTCATGAAAGTGTATCACTGTAGCAAGAGCACTCCACTCATTAGGAAGAATCAGTTGGAAAGAAATACTGAAAAAGACTGAGCAAAATGGACAAAAATAGGAAGAGGAGAAGAAAGTGGCTGGGAAGGGAAGTAGCTACAAAAGAGGAAGCTAAGCAAAGGGAGAAAGTACTTTTCATGCTTTTATATGTCACTGCCAAAACATGCCAGCACAAGTTGTTTGCATTTACACAGACTGGTGGCTGGATCTATGGCAACCCTGTGGATCCTTCATTCCAGCCGATGGTGAGGAAGCTGCAGTGTATAACCACCTTCATTTCACTTGCCTGGTGAGGAGCAGCATCTTGGGGCCCTGTTCAAGTCATAGAGCAGTTTAAGCAGCTTAAACTGATTTATAAGCTTAGGGAGTCTAAGTCTTCAAAGCTGCTTAAAGCTATTTAAGCTGCTTAAGACACTTTAGACTGTTAGCATATACCATGGGACTGCACACAACATTCTGGCCTACAAACCAGATAGTCCATCTTTGGGTTTACACGTCCCAGCAATGGAGCTGCCTCACCATGGCTGCCCTAAGCTGTGTTCACTTGAGTCTAATTGTCTCTCTGCAGTTTCTCTGTCTTTAACATCTGTTTCTCTGTCTTTGGCATCTGACATGTTTGTCCTGGGATCTTTGGACTTCTGCAGTTTTTTACTGTTGTTCAACAAGGGTAGATTGTCTAACGGTAGACCTGAATCTAGCCATATTCATTAGGTCAGTGTTCATCAATTTGCATACCAAAATTCACAACTTCAGTGTTTGTTTAGGAGAGAAAGCTCTCATGCAATATGAACTCATTGCCCTGGTGTCTAAAAGTAATACATATTTTTAAAAGAACGAAAGGACTAACAGATATTTGTCAAAGCATGGATGGCCTAATCAGCAAACACCAAACCTACACATTTCTGAATTTCTGGAGAGTCCAGACCCTGATCTTATCTTTGAGACTTATTGACCATCTTTTACTGCAGTAAAATAGCAATAGTGACTGTAAACACTTCCAGTATTTACAGGCATGTGCTTGAGTTGACACCATGATGCACTGTGAGAAGCACAGGCTTCTCTCTAGAAAACATTTTTTGAGACAGTTTTTTTTTTTTTAATATGAAGTAGTGACTAGAGTTAAATATCTAAAGTTATACTGAGCAGTGATTAGCATTTGCTAGAGTCATAGAATCAAAAAGGTTGGAAGAGACCTCCAAGATCAGCCAGTCCAACCTAGCACCCAACCCTAGCCAGTCATCTAGACCATGGCACTGAGTGCCTCATCCAGGCTTTTCTTCAACACCTCCAGGGACGGTGACTCCACCACCTCCCTGGGCAGCCCATTCCAATGCCAATCACTCTCTCTGCCAACAACTTCCTCCTAACATCCAGCCTAGACCTACCCCAGCAAAACTTGAGACTGTGTCCCCTTGTTCTGTTGCTGGTTGCCTGGCAGAAGAGGCCAACCCCCACCTGGCTACAGCCTCCCTTCAGGTAGTTGTAGACAGTAATGAGGTCACCCCTGAGCCTCCTCTTCTCCAGGCTAAACAACCCCAGCTCCCTCAGCCTCTCCTCACAGGGTTTGTGTTCCAGGCCCCTCATCAGCCTTGTTGCCCTTCTCTGGACACGTTCCAGCACCTCAACATCTCTCTTGAATTGAGGAGCCCAGAACTGGACACAGTACTCAAGGTGTGGCCTGACCAGTGCTGAGTATAGGGGAAGAATAACCTCCCTTGTCCTGCTGGCCACACTGTTCCTGATCCAGGCCAGGATGCCACTGGCTCTCTTGGCCAGAAGTTTTACAGGACTTTGAATTACCAACAAAAAGTACATTTTCTGAAAAACTTCGTTTTGCTCACTTCTCCTTTGGGAGTGTGATTTTGGTATGATTTATTTTGACCTAACTGCAAAAATATTGTATTGCAGAATGCTGCTTCATTTTTGCTGTGACTCTGGTTGGCATTTTCTTGTGTATACTAGAGTCCCAGGACCGCTGGGGCTCCTACTATGTACATTGTGTTTGCCTACCTGTGTGCTGCACCATGACTTCAACAGTTTGGTGTCGTAACATTGAAATGTTTGCATGTAATTTAAGGTCCCAAAACCTTCCAACCTTTCTCAAATTGTCACATTTTTTAATCACTCCCACTGCCATTTTTCTAAGTGAGAAAAAAAATCCCAGCCTTTTGAATAAATGCAATTACTAAAATTCAGAATGTCTCACAGACTGAGATGTCCTCACTTGTTAGTTTTACTGTGGTCCATAGCCATGCTGTTGTCTTGCAGACCTGCGGGCACGAAGACAAGATTTTGTCCTTTTCCATTGGCAAAGATGCTTTGATCTGTGTTTGCTTTGGATATCTTTGTTTAATTTCTCATTTGACCACCATTGTAAATGATTAGGTCATTGCTCCCTGGGGAAAATAGCTAGTTTAATAATTAATTTGTATTTGCAAAACTCTTCAAGAACTTGGGGAAAAAAAGTGTAGATTCCACATGAATCATAGAAATGTAGGCTTGGATGGGATCTCAAGGGATAATGTAGTTTGTTATTCCTCAATATTTTTAATCAAAGCTGTACCTAATCTTACTGAGGCAAAAATAAAAGCACACAACTCCCCTCCCCATAGCATAAAGTTGAAGAGAAGGCAGGGATTTCAACACAACAAACAAAAAAGCCCAACCAATTAAACAAGACCTCAGAAAAGCCAACAAGTTCAGAGAACAACCTATGCAATCTTCCATCATAGCTAAAGAATATGCCCAGGACCACATGCAGAATTTTCAAATGTGTTGCTAGTGAAAACCTCTTACGAATTACCTTTCATCACTTGTATGCTCTGTCGTGTTTCCACCTGCTTCAAAACATTCATCTGGTCCATTTCCTAACTTTGAAGACAGACCACAATTGTCTTGATAATTGTAGGTGGCAGTCCCTCTGTTTCATATCAAAAAACATTAATGACAGGAATAATACAACCTTCTCAGGTAACATATATATCAGTGAATCTTTTCCTTTAGTTACAACACATATCTCTAACACCTATTATGATATAGCTAAAAAATTTCCTTCTACCCATATCTTTAGCAGGCATGGAAAAACATCACTACCCTCTTTGTAGGCACCTTTTATGTGCCTGAAGACTATTGAGTAGCTATTTTCAAGATTAAAAGAAAAGCAAAATTTGCAGCCTTGCTTTGTGGGTCTGATTTTACACACTTTTTTGTCTTTGTTGATCTTTCTTGGATTGTTCCCAGCTTATTTACATATTTCCTAAATTATGGTTCTTCAGAGAAAAATACAGTATTTTAACTGAGGCCTCACCAGTGCCAAGAAGAGCATGCTAATTATCTCATCTCACATATACTGTTTCAAGCAGACTATTCAAGAGAATCTAGAATTACACTTATCTCTTCTCCTCAACAGCATCACACTGTTCACTCATTCATGGCCCTCATTAATCACTAGACCTTTATCTGCAGTGGCATTCTGTGGTTGTGCCTCTAATTTTGTCCTCCCAAATGTAGCCAAGCTTGTTAAAATTTTTTTGTGTTAGATTTCAGAACCTTTCAGAACCTATTGTGACACTTTTGAATTCTCATTCTGTCCTTGAGCACATTTTACATATCCTTACATGGTGTCATCCCCCAAGCTTTTAAGTGTGTAATTCTTTCTGATTCTGTCATCTAAGTTCTTGCTGAAATGTTGAACAGAAGCCTGTCTGTTAAGAGCTGTGCAAGACTGCTCTTCAACAGCCTCCTAGTGCAACTACCAGCAAGCATGGGTTAGCTTTACATTTAACAGTGGATTAACTTAAGGAATTATTTCAAATGGGACACTGTTTTGCTAGGTCATTTATGACCATACCTAACGGTGTCAAAAGCCCTACTTAAGATACAACTTAGTTCAATATAGTCACTTTTACCGCTTTTCCTTATCTATTGGACCAGTTTCTTTGTTCAAGAAGGAAATCAGATTAGTTTGGCAAATACATGTTGGCAAATACATTATGGCCATGTCATGTATGCGTTTACTCCTCAATAACTTGTCTGTCTTTCTTGTTATGGAAGTTAGGTGGAGTACTGTCTAATTCCCTGTGTTCTTCATTTCCCATTTTAAAGGCAGTGATGGTTACAACTCTGTAAACCAGGGCTTTTTGCAAAAGGTGTACTGGAATGTCAGATCTGACTGGATGATCTTGGAGGTCTCTTCCAACCTGATTGATTCTGTGATTCTATCTCTGACCATTATGGAAAATCAGAAGTGTGGTCCCATCTTTTTTTCCACCTTCAGCTTCACAATTGCTGCAGACTCTGGTGACTTACCCACTCTTGCAGGAACTGCGAGAGACAAGTTAAAAGCAATGGTCTATAGTAAGTTCCAATAAGCCCTAGAGACTTGCATATGTCTAATTTATTCAAACCTTATTTTACTTGTGTTTTCTCTATTCTGGTATATGTCCTTCCTCTTGTTAAAAACAAGAGGACAAACAAAAACCACAAACAAACAAACCCCCAAACACCCACAAACCCATGTACTCTTAAAGTACCTAGCATTAATGTTTATGTGCACATGAAGAATGCAGCAAAATAGATAATAAAATATTTCACCCTCTATGAATTTCTATTATTTGTACCTCTGCCCTTCTCTTCCTCTAACTTCTTGGTATTTATAGAACCTATTTTTCTTCCATTTTATGCTCCAGGAAAGTTTTAACTCATTTTGTGACATAGTCTTCCTGTTTTCATCCCTAGATGTTTATGCTACTTCTTTGTTACTCATCTCACTTATATGTCCTTTTTGTTATTCAGGTCACTGGAGAATTCCTGATGCAGCTGTACTGGTCTCTTACATCTTATCTCTCTTCCACATCGGGATGGTTTGCTGGTGCACTGCATAATTTACTCCTGGGTTTATTTTCCTTAGAGTGTTCTCACATGGGACAATTCCTAGCATCACCTTGAATGCTGAGGTACATAGCAGTGATTTAATTTTTTTTTTTTCAAACTAGCTTCATTTAAGACAAAACAAAACTGGTATGTTTCATCTAACATTTTTCACATGAGAAAAACAACATATTTGAAGTGGATAATGTGTGGCTCCAAGCAACTTAATTATATCCTATTTTAAAGAACTGCTTTGGCAATTAAAAAAAGCCTGTCAGAATTTCAGTACAATGATTTATGATTCTGTCACAGTGACAGATGTTATTCATGTATCTCAGATATAATCTGGAATCAATGTGCTTTTTTTCATGTTTACTGGCAAAAAGAAAGGTATAAATTGTCTTCAAGGCTTTGCCCTGCATTAGCTTAGAAAAGTGGCCTGGGTTTGAAATGAGTTCTGTAGTAAAATCACTTTAATCATGACACTGTACTAACATTGCAGACCCAGTTGAGCCCCCTTACTGGATGCTTACCCAGCTGATACACTCAAATCCAGTGAGGATCTGGCATAATGCCTCTCTCTGAATCTTGACAGCTTTCAGACATCATCTCAGTCTTTGGCTTCTTGGTTCATCCTGCAGACTGGGATTTGTGATCTTAAGCACTCCCTGTCTGCCTCCAATATTTATTACCTGTACTTCTTGGCTGCTGAAATGCAGAATTTAAGCCTAGTGGGAGAGAGAATTGCTGAAGCATGAACAGAGAAAGGCATTGACTCACAGAGGAAGAGAGGTGTCAAACTGTACCAATAAGAAGTTTCTTTCTGCCACTCATTGCTTCACTCGAGTTCAACAGCCCTCTATTTCCAATCCTTTCTGAGGTGCAGGAATTGTTCTTCATACTCATGGTTCTGCTTAAAGGGCTGCTGAAGAAAGCTAAGGAAACAAGACTTCGGTTCAGTAAGTGGTAGAGTGACACAGACATGTGAATACATCTTTCTTGAAGTTTTGCTGATGCAGTAGCATTGCACTAAATGTTTCTACCTATGTAGCTCTATCAACCAGGGATTGCAGTTCTTCACAGCTTGGCCACATTGATGACAACTTACAGGACAGACTCAGCTGAGGTTCAAAGGCTGCCCAAAACACATAATGTTCTTGTAACAGGGAGCTCACTAACAAAACTTCTCCTATAGAGCATTGCCCTGCAGTCCAGATCTCTGCTGTGGTTCCACTTGGTGGTTAGTCTTGTTCAGCTCTGAGTTCTCAGCAAAAGGTGCAGAGAAATAGACCACAAAAGCAAGAAGCTATAGGAACACCACTTTTGCCATGTGGCCACGGTTTGAGATACTCAACCACAAGCAAAACTAGAACGTGAAAAGAAATGACCTACATGAAAGGGCTTACTTTCAAGACAGGAGAGCTTATCAATCACAATTCTGCAGAACTTTAGACATCTGGAAGGTTGAAGGCTCAAGACCCTATATTTTGCAGTTTAGGAAACCAAACAGAAGTTAACCTTTAGGCAGTAGATGTGCAAATAATTCAGTACTGTGTGAATGTAGAAATCAAGTTTCACAAAGAATTGTTATTCTGTCCCTAGGGGCTGCAGATCTTCCCATTAATTTGGTCTTCAAAAAAATACAATGCAAGTGACATTGTTCAAAGATTTATACTTGCAAAATTAATATATCTGTGAGCTACTACACTAAATTATTTGCATTTGAAATATTTACAATATGGCAGAAAACCAAACTATGAGTGGAATTATTTGTGTCATCACAAAGCCAACCTGTTCAGAAAATGTTCTTTTTAGTTTTCTCTATTTTCCAGGAAGACAGAAACAATAAGAGGCAATCAGATTGTTGATTTAAAAAATATACCTTTAAACAGAACTGTAGTAATAGAAGTGTAGTAGTAGTAGTCATGGTCATGAACAGACATGTTCAAGTACTTTTCAGTTGCATCCATTCTGTGAAGCTTTGAAGCAAATCCCCAGGCTGTACACACTTGTTGCATTAGGTTTCTTCCTTGAAGTGATGCTGGTGTGCACAAATTGGATTCCTGTTGGACTAAACTATCCCAGGAGCTCTGTTTCAGAGCATTCCAATACTCAATAGAGTAACGGATCTTAAATCCTTGTATGGCCTTTCCACTACAAGCATATAACTAAGGTACAGGCATTCCCAGAAGGCTTTCAGACTCTGAAGAGTGTCCTCAGAGCCTGAAGGAGGTTGTAGAGTCAAGTATTCCATTTATCTTCCTATCTGTTGTCAGCTGCCAATCACCAGCTGCTTTAGTGGTGCCTGCCTATCTCCTGCTTTATTCTCATTCATCCAGACTTCAGATCAGAAATCTTTCCCTTTTCATTTTTTTCTCCCTTCCCTTGTTGAACCTGGTTTTCATTATCTTCCTACTTTGTACTATCTCTTCTCCACCATTCTCCTCAGATGCTCCCTCCTCAGATGAAAGACTTCAGATAAGTGCAGTGTGCAGCCTTGAATACGTAATTTCCCAGAAGCATCTGCCAAGATAACCCAATGATAATCTCAAGACAGTTGAGAAACTCCCACTGCCTGTCAACTACAAGAGAAACCATGAACAAGGCTGCCTTAAAAAGTCTAAGATGAAGATATTCTTCTTACAGGCCAGTAACTATAAGCAGCTATCAATCCTGTGCCCAGGACAGCAAGCTTGAGAAACTCTTTGAGAGGGAGCATGCTAAGCCAGCATCTGTCTTGGATTTCCACACCATAAAATCATAGAATGGTTTAGATTGGGAAATACATTATAAAAGCATTGAGTCTAACCATTAACCTGGCACTGACAAGTCCACCAGTAAACCACCCCGCTGAGCACATTTATGCTCATTATGTCCTGGATACCCCAAATTCTTCTCTTCTCCCTCACTGTGGGAGAAGAAAGGCGTGAAAAACCTGCGTTGCCCTGCTCCTGCCCTGCAGGCTTGAAGGGGGGCAGCAAAGGGTCCTTACTGCATGTGGGGTGATCTGTGCAGATGCCTGTGCTGCAATCAGGCGTGTTTTCACGCCAGCATAAGTGGTAAATGGACACTTTGTCTAGAGAAAGGGATAAATAGAACAAGGGCTCCCTCCTTGGGAGTTGATAGTTCACGTCTGGAGAGTCCCCTGCCACTGCGAAGGACAAGTTCCCACCGTGACTGGACCAGCTTTGGACAGCTCTCCCCACTTTGCACTCTTCTGTGCAAGCCAGCACGCTTAGCGAGCCTCAGGTCCTTTGAGAGAGAGAGCAGCACCTGAACCACCCTCTCTCAGACCCTATCAGTAGCTAATTTTTCCTGTCTGCCTCCCAGACTGAGGACCCTAGCAGTGTTTGGCTCTCCCCTGCTGTTGCGAGGGCAGCATCGTTCTGCAGCTGTCCCACTCAGGAAGAAGTGCTGGAGACATCTCTGAGTTTGGCAGCTCTCTGACTTGTCTTGGACTTCTGTGGCATGGATCTATATTATTGGATATTGCTGGTAACATCACAGGCTGCTCACACAGAAGAATCCAGCAAGGGATCTTCGCTGAGTGCCTATCTCACATCTATGAGTTGGTTTTCCCTTAATCTGCTGTTCAGCCTGATTGATAGTGAGGTAAAGCTGTGTTTATAGCTTAGCCTTTTCCATCTCCTGACTTCCTAAATAGCCAAATTTATCTATAATATTATTTGTAAGATATTCCCGACTGAACTGAGTCTGCTAATAAACTGAAGTGATTTGGTATATAATTTTGGGGGCAGGGTTCCAGGAAAATAAAGTAATTCTAGTTTTTATATTTCCTGACTCAGCCACGTTAATTCCCTGCCTCCACGACAGTCTCTTAAGTACCTCCAAGAATGGTGACACAACCACCTCCATGGGCAGCCTGTTTTAATGCTCAATAACCATTTTTCCTAATGTCCAACCCAAACCTCCCCTGGAACAAATTAAGACTTTTTCCTCTTTCTATTCTGCTATTTATAGGATACCCTTTTCCTCCTCCCCCTTCTTTCCCAAAGAAAAGGAATTAGATGTAGAGAGAGTAAAGATAAGGACACCCAAATAAATAATCTCACTCCAATATGGAAGTTAAAAGAAGAAAAGTTTAACAATAAATAAAAAGGTATATGAGGTAGGGAAGTTACAAAGGTATAAGGAAGGGAAAACAAGATACAAACTATGTAAATATAGCCAGATTTGATGGCAATGGTTTGTCTGCGTCATGGGTGATGAGTCTTGCATCCACCACTGGTTATCTTATCTATCTATCTACCTTGGTCAACATAGGTCCATTTGCTAAATTAATTCTAAGGTTTGTATCCTATGTTTAGAAAATACTGCCATATTTGAGCCTCAACAATGCATCATGGAAGGACAGAAGTGTTTTTCATTGTTTCAGACAAAGGACACCCAACTGCTCAAAGAAGATCTTCTCACTGCATTGCAAAGTGTCCAAGAAAATATAGAGAGCTTAATACATTGTCTCTGCAATACTGAGTCAGACTTTTGATCAATCAAGTCCAGTAGGTAATTTCAGATGAAGAGCAGTACCAAATATTCAAGAGTAAGTCTTGTGACTCAGCTTCTACTTGAATAATTGAGGGTGGCTGAATACACATTATTGGAAATTTGTCAGGCATCTCCATAAAGTTGTTAGCTCTGACACAATTAAAGATGTTGACCATGTTACATCAAGTCATTCTTTCAGCTACAGCAGCTCAAATGTGTTTCTTCATTCAAGTCCTGCTGTCTTCCTTTTTAATTACATTTAGCTTGTCAACGGCTTACTGATAGCAAAAACTGAGAAAAGGGCCAAAAGCAATCTCTTTTGTTGTTGTTGTTGTTGTTGCTGTTTTTTAATAATCTTTAGAGCTCAAAGGATACTCAGGAAGATATCAGCCAGCAGTTTACCAACTCCTTTGATTACTCCTGTTGTCTGGAGACAAGCAAATGCTTGCTGTCTGGAGAAAGGGATGTAAACACAGTAAATGCTAAAGCCTACTCCAGTCCTGCTCTAAGAGAATTTTCCAGTGTGATTTTGCTACAAATGCAAAGAAGCCAAACAGAAGATGTACAACTATGAGGCAGTGTTACGGTTTTGTTTCACTCCAGATGGATGAGAAATCAGATGCCTTTTCTTTTCAGTTAGATCTAAATCTTAGATATAAGAAAAGGGGAAAATAGCTGTTCTTGTTTCCATCATTTTAGGACCAATAACATGGGGCTCAGCTCTCCTTTTCTTGCCATTTTGTGGTTATGAAGAATATCTCATTGTATATTAGTGGAAATATAAGCACTTCCTTTTGAAATTATTGATCTCGTTTTCTGGACTGGCTTCCTTTTCAGGTCTCTTTGTTCTCCCATTAGCCATGACCAGGCTCTGCACATCCTGTGTCCCTCATCAAAATGCATATTCTTTCTGCCTACAACCCCACACCTACAGCACATTCACCTTTCAATCATGGTATTATGCACTGCCCCAGCAACCTCTTCTGTATGCATTGCCCATATCTATGCCAAGTCCATCGCTCCCTCTCTACCCTTTTCTTTCTCATCTTTTGTTGAAGCCTGCATTTATTTTCAAAGGCTGCTCTACTCAGTCTTTTATGTGCAGTGCTTTAAACCCTTTGATTCCCCTGAGCATTCCCAGCTATCCATTCTTTCCCTAAGAAGGCGGTGGATCATCCTTGAAGCCATTATTCAGGGAAAGGAGAGTAGGCCCCATTATTTGATTGATTTCATAAGTCATTTAAATTAATGGTATGTATGCACAATGAGCAAATCCTTGTTAAAATAGTTAATTTGCTCATTTCTTTTCAATGATAGTGGGAGAACATAAAAATCACAAAATGAGTAGCTGAGCAAAATGGCAGGAATTATGCTTTGTCCTGTTTTGTTTTAATAATATTAAATGACAACATAAATCCCTTAGAAATACTATGGAGATGTTACTTTATCTACCAAGAGTTCATTATGTCTTACATTATTAGAAGGAAAGGCAAAGAAAGGAGCAATTAGATTGTGATGTTAAAGCCGCACGATTTTTATTTTAAGCAATTGCACTACTCGCAGTGCAGTGTGCCAGAAAAAATGACTGGTTTGGTGACAGATCTCCTTTTCTATTGCAAAGCCCTTCTTAAAATAATTGGAAATAGGGTACAAAATATCTTTAAATGTAGGAAAAATGAGAAATTATTCTGCTGATCTACATTAGCCTAAAACACTTGTTTGTATCACAAATCACTGCCGTAATTTGACCAGCTTAGTGGTCTTCGTGCAGGGGAGGTTGAACACTTAAATAGGATGATGGTCAGGACAGAAAGGACAGTGACAAGGCTCTTCAAACAAAATCTTGCTACGATCTGCCTCACTTATATGTTGCTTAATACCAGAAACTTTGCATTTTACAGAAGGAAAAATAAATTGATTTTTAAGAAAAAGCTTTTTATTTTAATGTAAAAAAACCCCTAACCTGTCTTAAAACTGTCTAGCATGAACTCAGTAAAACCATATACAGCAATTTCCTGGTTACAGTTAATTAAAAGATCTTAGAAAAGTGCTACCTTGGCTTCAAGTGAATAGGCTGAATTTCTGCGGCCAAACATTCCAGTGTGGTTTCCACTGGCATTATCAGGAATTGCACCTGTAATCAGTTAATAGAGAGAAAAATATGATGATGGAAATAAACATTCCAAAGTAATGCCTGACAGTGCCTCCAAATAAGCCTGTGACAATTGCTGGAAGTATGGTTGGAAACCACACCAGTAATTTTTTTCGAGGCAAGCATACTGATGGCAGGCACCCTATGTTTGGAGACCTCATTAGGCATAAATGCATTCCTTAATAGCAGAGTCCTAGTCTTAATCATGGAATTTCCTATGGGATCAGCATAGGACCATCTCTGGTCCCAGTGCTTGCCTCCCTTCACTTTAACAGAAGAAAGGGGCTGCAGTAACTCACCATTCCTCCCTAGCCAAGGGCTTCTCCCCAGCACGTCTCCAGAAGCATTACAGCCAGCACAATGCAAACCCTTTTGCAGCTCTGGTCCTAGATGTGTCTCAGGGAAGACTTCTGTAGGGAAACCCACAGCTGCCAGAAGTCCCCTAGAAGCCACAGACAGAAGGTACAAAGTTAGTCTCAGGACTGAATTAAAATGTTTCTGCAGTCATATTGCGGTTGGCCATCAGACTAAAGGATCAGTAGCGTAAGCCTGATTCCCATGAGGGATTGCTTCTCCTTGGTGGCTATCCTTCAATTGTGTATTCTCTCTGTCAATAAATTTATTACACTCCTGGCAAGAAAAGAGTCGTATTTCATACATCTCTTTCTCACAGAGATTGGAAAGCACCTTGAAACTGGTTATTATTAATCTTGCCTATATTTACGTGAGGTTTACTAAGACTTCCCAGACCAGACAGCAATGACCCTTTGTTCCATGTTAAACCTTGAGCTTGTCAGAGTTTGTCTTTATCAGAGATGTGCTCAGTTTTCAGTTGATGTTCCTTAGCTCTTTCAGAAGTCAGACGAAAATAGTATCTGAAATGAAAGGTCACTCTTTCTGGAGTTGATGCAAAACAGTGATTTCAGCAAAGCAAGTATCTTGGGGGTGTACAGTACTTTCCAGACACTGAAAAATACTGATCGCTTATATTCATGCAGTGATATGCTTGCATAACTTTCATTATTTATGCTCCAGACTTCATTAGTTTGCTGTATTAAAATGTGATGATTTCATTTTCACTCTCTGGCAGCATATGCTTACCATCCTGGAAAGTATTTATCATTTCTCCATGCTTTCAGTTCTACAGAATCATTGTTCTGCCATTTCTACCTTCAGGATGAAGGCTTACCCACTGGTGTCACTGTAAGAAGACAGACTGTTTCCAGGTCCTTACTAGAGGCATAAAGCATGTGTTTGTAGAATTAAGTTAATAAAGAAATAGGAACTCAGTGGCAGGAAATAGCATTATAGACTTCAGAACACCAGGAGTGTAATTAGTACTCTGGCATAATGATGAAAGAAGGCAATAAAATAATTTTACTCCATTCTATAATTCTTAGAGCAATGCAAATTAGCTTGTCAGCAGGGAAGAATTGGTTTCTTTTCCTTAAATTTCATCTGTATGCTGTCTTAATGTTAGTTCCTTTAATTTTTTTATTTCAGAATACTGAATACAGTACAACTGAATTTCAAATTCACATAATACATGAATGATTGTCCTTTTTTAGTCTGAGAATTTCATCTGCAACACAATTAGGAGGGTTTGTAGTGGCTGGAGAATCGGTGGTTCTCTAGTCCCAGGGAAAAAATAAGGATGTGAGTGTTTGTTCTGGGATCTCTGCAAAGCCACGGAGGCTCAGGAGGGTGGAGATAATAGCATCACTGTGCCAGCATTATTCAAAACTAAGTGAAATCATCTGGTGATGATTTGAAAAAATTCAGAATAACAAGAAGATAGGAAGCATGAATCAGACAGGTAAACAGCCGGGCACAGTGATGGTGAAGATATTTTCTTATCTAAACAATTCTGTGGTTCTAAGGACAAGCCTCCCTAATTATTTAAAATAATGTGGGGGGGAAAAAAAATCTCATAAAATCACGTTGGAGAGACATTTTAAAATTATAAACCACTAGAACAATTAGAGTAAAAGCTTACTAGGAGCAGGAGTACAAGGCCAGTGACACCAAGTGCTATCTCCACTTCCTGCTGATGCCCGTATCAAAACTTCCTTTGCACTACTCGATATTTCTATGATATATTAAGAAATTAATATTTAAATTACTGATCAGAAGGCTCATTGTGACACTGTTCATTCCAAATACTTCGATGTCTATTGAATTACATAAAAAGTCTACACTTGAAGAGTATTAGGGTTTCAAAGTTGGATGCTCAGAGCATAGTAAACATCTAATTTAAAGTTGCCCAGGCAAATAAAACTCATAATCTTTTTATGTACTATAAAATCTTTAATTACAGGATAACATACACCATTTACACAGGACCTTTGGCCATTCTCTGCACATAGAGGGCATACATTTAATGAGCAAGTACTCATTATCTTCTTTTATCCTTATGGCTAAGTGCACGGCCTCATGCTCTATTTACTATATCCTATTCAAACTCTTCCCTGAATACCCTATTAGTAATACCCTCATAGGATCTCTCATGTAATTTATTGCTGTAATATTTAGTGCTTCACAAACGTTAATTAATGTCTCCAACCTCCTTGTAACAATAGGTCATTTTCCTCATATTTATGGTTGGGAATAGTATGAGATGACAAAGGGTTGACGTTTTTTCAGGAAACCCACATCCCCATGTCTCAAACCACCAATCACCACTTCGTTTTTCCCCTTTAGTGTGAAGCCATGGATCAAATGATGGGGGAGAATCAGGCTCTTGGGTGGACATGGGCATGCGCAGCTCTAGCCCTCGTGCAGAAATCGTGTATTCATCTTCCCACCAGCCAGCATCTGAGTATTGCATCAGCAATGCTATGCAGATTGCAAAAGAGAATCTCACCCATTTGCCATCACTCTCTCACCCCTCCTTAGGTCCTTTCCAACCACTGACAAGTTGTGTCAATCACCTCTGATGCCTACCCTACTGAAGCATCCTCTAAACTTCCCATTCTGGGGAAGAGATCTTAAATACCAAAGTCTACACAACCTTCACAAACAAATCACTCCTCCCTTGCCTCTTAGTAGCTTTGTAAATTCCTGTAGCATGGAGCTACAGTCCACATCATTAAAGGTTTTTATCACTTATGGTCAAGGACCAGAATATTTTACAGGTAACTGTATCTAGCACTGAAAAGTGTTAATAAATATCAATTTTGTAGTAAGACTTACAATTTTCTTATATGTAAGAGACACGTAGCATCAGCACAATTCTAATTTTCAAAGCACTTTAAACAAATATTAATCCATATAGGAATCTCACCACAGAGGTAGATACTCAGGATAAATTCTGCCTATTTAATTTTCAAGCAGCACTGGGAATCTGAGCCTGGGTAGTGGTTTTATGCCACCAGAGCTGAAAGGTCAGCTTACATGTGAATAATTAACACACACTATAATTGTATTTTCTTACATAGCATGCTCTGTTAGCTTGTGTTCCATGAAATCACTGCTGAACAGGCTGCATTCAGACATGGCAGCATTTTGGTTCTTATCAGGCAAAATAAACTGCTTCAATGTATGGCTATCTACAAATATGTTTACTCATAGTCAATATTCATACAGAATTAAGTCAGTCACTTTCTATATCTAAAATCAAATCCTTTACTGTAAAACAAATCCACTTGGTCATGAGCAAACAGAAAAAGATAAAGTAAATAAGAAAGAAATAGCTTGCTTTCTCAGCTTCGCTTCAGCAGTGAAGAAGGATGCCAGGGATAAAGTTAATCATGGCCAAATCCATTACAGAGCACAGTTGTAAAATTAGTCTAATAGTCTAAGAAAAGACAAACACAGTATGTTCAGTACACCTTGAATAATTATTTTCCATCCTGTCAACTCCCTGTTCTGGTTTGTTGCATGAGTAGACAAGCTGGCACAAAGGGCAGAAAACAGTGGTGGAAAAAAAAGGATGCCAAAAGAACTTCTTTAAGCCCTGCTTAGAAGTACAGTCTTAGCGACATGGACAGTGGCATTGAGTGCACCCTTAGCAAATTTGCTGATGACACCAAGCTGTGTGGTGCAGTGGAGTCACTTGAGGGAAGGGATGACACCCAGAAGGGTCTTCACAGGCTTGAGAAGTGGGCCTGTGCATGAGGCTCAACAAGTCAAAGTGTGAGGTCTTGATGCTGGCTTGTGGAATCTCTGGCACAAATACAAGCAGGATGCGGAGTGGGTGGAGAATAGCTCTGAAGAAAGAGGCTTGGTTATATTGATTGATAAGAAGCTCAGTCTGAACTGGCAGTGTGCTCATGCAGCACAGAAGACAAATCATATCCTGGGCTGATCAAGAAGAGTGTGGCCAGAAGGTCAAGAGAGCTGATCTTTCACCTTTACTCTGCTCCTGCAAGATCTCACCTGAAATACTGCATCCAGTTCTAGTGTCCCCATCATAAGAAGGACAAAGAACTGTTGGAGTGAGTCCAGGGAAGGGCTACAAGGATGATCAAGGGCTAGAGCATCTCTGCTGTGAAGATGGGCTGAGGGAGCTGGGGTTATTAATTGTTCAGCCTGGAGAAGAGAAGACTCCGGTGGGAGCTTATAGCTGCATTCCAGTACCTGGAGAGATCCTACAGGAAGGACAGAAGATAAACCTTAATACTGTGTAACTCAGGTGAGCCTGATTTGGCAGGGGGGTTGTACTCAATGATCTCTAGAGGTCCCTTCTAAAGCCTAGCATTCTATGATTTATACAACTGAACACCGTAGAGATGCTGATGCTTGTAGGGACTTTGAACTTAATTATGCTACTTTGAGCTTTATATGATTTGACCAAGGTGAACCATCTCAATTAGCCTCCTCACCAGCCTCTCTAAACTGCTTCTTTTGTCTGTAACAGCTTCCCTTATGGTCACAATAATTATCATTGCAACACCCCAGGACTACTTTTTTAAGGAGACTCAGTTCCTCATTTGTGACTAACTTAACAAGCATGGTCTCATGCCACAAGTATGTACATAATTGCATGGTCTCTGTTCAGGCGTATAGCCTGTGAATATTACTACCTACCTATAAAAAGCTTAAGAAAATAAAAGAAAAGCTGTGTTTGAGTCAGTTAAATGCTTTTTTTACTGATGCTGTAAAGAAAAGGGAAGAAACAGAACCAGGATCTGCCATGGATCTCTGGCTTGAAAATCTGATCTGCCTTGAGGTGGCAGAGGGTTGTCTGGCCTGGTGAAGTATAACAGCTGAGAAAGTGTCAGCTAAAGTGGTTTTGTATGACATATTTCAGCTCAGTAGTGATGAAACAATGGTCTGCCATCTAGGTGTAGATGGTAGATAAGATAAATGGAAGTGTGAACAGAAGGAATGCAGGTGAAGGTCTGATGTAATTAACCAATGTAATTGGTGGATATTAAAGGGTGTGATCTGAAGACGATCTGTAGATTGCCATGTGACTAGAACTGGAAGTTCATCTAAGAAAAATAAGTTGGTGCAAATAAATGTGTTCACTGGGGAAAAGCTTTCTGAAGTCCCTGCCTGCCGCTGCCCCAGCCAAATGCTACAAATGGTGACCCTGATGTGATGGTCCTAATAGCACAGAGAAGAGAGCGGATCGGTAGCAAGCCCAGCTGAGCTAAATAACACAGCAATCCGGAGAGCCGTTTAGTTGTGCGACATTTTAAATGCCTCTGTGGTTTCAAAAGAAGAGATGAGCAACTGGGAACTTTAGTAATCATGGGTCAGTACGTGATCAAGGAACATAATTGTATCTTGAGTGGCTTTGCTCACAGTGTGGTGGTTGAAATTGTGGGACTTCCATCACCACTGCCAGAAAAGCAGAAGAAATGGTGCCACAGCACTTGACAACCCCTATGAAATTGTTTTGAATGCCTTGGGACTGGTTCTCGAGACTCAAAGGCATCTATGATTAGTCTGTCCTTGTTTGATATTCCTGATTTACCTCTCGGAGGTCAGACTCTTTCACCCCCCAACTCTCTGTTTTGTTGTGGCTTGAGGACAGCTGCTACCATGGGAGCTGCAGTGCTGCAAACTTGCCCATCCAAAATCGGCTGCAGCGGTGTTTGCCACAGAAGCCATGCTGGGTGGGGCGGAGCAGCTGAAAGAGTCAGAAAGAGGAGCAGTGGGCAGCACCACATCAGTAAGACCCTCATTGCAATGCGAGAGCAGCAGTGGGAAAGCCTTCTCACTGGAATGTAATGAGTAGCGCCTGAGGGGTGGGGGGAAAAGCCCAAAAAAATCCTAAACCACAAAACTCCTCAACCCAAACCCCAAAACCTAACCTACTCACCTATAAACCACATCACCATAGCAGGTAAGCATTGTGGTCTCCACCCAGCAGAAGAAGGGCAAACTCCTGGTGTCAACTAAGATGGAGATGGGAACACAGACAGAGGATGAAATGAAGCAGGCTATGATACAGACCACAGGCTGCAGTGAATGTCTCAGCCTCTCCCCAGTACCAGTGAATTGTATTTGCTGTGAACAGGTAGATTCTCTACTCAAAAGAGCAACAGAGCTGGAAGATGAGGTTGAAAGTTTAAAGGACGAAGTACACAGGCTTCGACAAACAAGGCAAGCAGAAGATGATAGACCTCATGGGCCAGAAATAGGCTTATGCATGTAGTGGCTTGTCCAGGCATGTTTTTCTCATGTGATAAACAAGGTGCACACACTTAGCTTGTGCCTGCCTTGTGCAAAGCCTATGCTTTCCCCAGATTTGGGTAAAGCAAACCTATGGCTTTGCCAAATATGGTCAGGTTTGTCTGATTGCCATCCTGATTGGCTGTTCTGTGTCCAAAGGGCAATTAATCTCAGCCCACCTTGATAAAAGTTAACACAGTGTGCTCTGCCATGCTCTGCCATGCTATTTGTGCCTGCAGCTATTACGTACTGCCTCGTGGTTTGTCTGGAAACTCCACTATCATGAGTTTACCAGGAACAGACTCTAAATGCCTCCATGCAGTCAGCCTGCATAACCAGCATGACATTGTGCTGAGACTGCACATTGCAAGACATCCTGCCTGCACCTGAAAGTCTTCTGCTGAGACCAGAAGTCCTGGAGATACACAGATCATCCAGAGAAGCCAGGAGACAAGGTCAGAGATTGTCTGCCTCCTTCCCCCAGAAGCCTGGGAAGAATCAATCTCAGCAGCTGCAAGACAGAGTTCCCTGAAAGCATTTGGGTAATGTCTGTGTCTGTGGCTAGCCCCTGCAAGTTGGGTAATAATAATTTTGTGAGAAAATATTTAAAGTTGCTTTGTAATTCTCCACTGCCTTCTGCCATAAGCAGAAGAAGCTCCTTGAGTCCATCTAGTGGGCAGGTGGTATATTGTCCGTGAGCAGTATTTGGCCACAAGAACATTCTCTTCCAGTTCAATTAATGTTTATATACTTTGCTAGTAATTATCTGTAAAATGTTTCCGTGGCAGTGTGAAGAACCAATTACTATTATTAAAATTAGTGGTTGGGGTGGTGAGAGTTCTGAATATCAAAATTATTAAACAATATTAATTCTGGAAATAATATCATCTCACATTAATTAATCTCCCCTTCATAACACTCTGAAGAACTTCCTCCTAACATCCAGCCTAGACCTCCCCCAGCACAACTTGAGACTGTGTCCCCTTCTTCTGTTGCTGGTCCCATGGGAGAAGAGACCAACCCCCATCTGGCTACAACCTCCCTTCAGCTAGTTGTAGCAATGAGGTCACCCCTGAGCCTCCTCTTCTCCAGGGTAACAACCCCAGCTCCCTCAGCCTCTCCTCACAGGGCTGTGTTCCAGGCCTCTCACCAGCTTTGTTGCCCTTCTCTGGACACATAGAATCATAGAACAGAATCATAGAACAGAATCATAGAACCAACCAGGTTGGAAGAGACCTCCAATATCATCTAGTCCAACCTATCCCCCATTCCAGTATCTCAGCATCTCTCTTGAATTGAGGAGCCCAGAACTGGACACAGGACTCAAGGTGTGGCCTGACCAGTGCTGAGTATAGGGGAAGAATAACCTCCCTTGTCCTGCTGGCCACACTGTTCCTGATCCAGGCCAGGATGCCATTGGCTCTCTTAGCCACCTGGGCACACTGCTGGCTCATGTTTAGCCTACTATCTACCAGCACACCCAGGTCCCTTTCTTCCTGGCTTCTCTCCAGCCACTCTGTGCCCAGCCTGTAGCACTGCTTGGGGTTGTTGTGGCCAAAGTGCAGAAGCCTGCACTCAGCCTTGTTAAATCTCATCCCCTTGGTCTCTGCTCACCCATCCAACCTGTCAAAGTTCCTCTGCAGGACTCTCCTACCCTCCAACAGATCCACACTTGCTCCTAGCTTGGTGTCATCTGCAACCTTACTGATGCTGGACTCAGTCCTCTGGTCCCGATCATCAATAAAGACATCAAACAGGACTGGGCCCAGCACTGATCCTTGATTTAAGTTTAAGTTTTAGGTTTCAAGGAATTTAAGATGTCTAAGTTTTATGCAATTTAAAGTTTTAACTGTTAAGTTTAATTTTTAACTGTTAAGTTCAAGTTTAAAGGAATTTAAAGATGTTAAGATATTTAAGTAGGTTGCACATGATGTGTGTTTCTGTCTGTCTTGCCTCATGAGAATTTACATTTGAATGCAAAAGCCTACAATGGACAAGAAAAATCAGTGTACCTGAAGCACAAGTGAACCTTCTGAAACCATCTCTTGCAGCAACAGGCAATTCTGGAATTGGAAATCAATTGCAGAACTCCTTCCCAGGTGGTGATGGTAACCGAACCTAAGAGCTTTTCTGGAATTAGCAGGATGGTGCTAAGAACTGAATTTCTTTAGCTGCTTTAACACACAAAGGAGCAGCAGTTTGCTGATATTATCTGTTCTAGAACTGGAGAACAGTCACTAACTATCACTCCTGAGTGGAAAAAGCTTCAGATAAGGAAATGAGCAATAGCTGACTTGTGTAAAATACCTGTGAAAGTCTGTACACTCCTACAAACAACAGGATGCTTAACCTGATACTGCTTTATTTCTGTATGTAGTGAAGAAAGGAGCACTCCGTTTAATTACTGTTTGTTCCTAACATCTGCTTTGTGTACATGGAGAAGGGTTTGTCCTTTGAAATGTAGTCATGGGTGTAACTGCAGCATTTGCACGTTGAACTTTTGGAGGCAGTTACCAGAACACACAGTATCTGTGCCCTTTTATTTAAGTTTTAATTTGTGTAGTAGTCTTTAAACTCTTTCTAGGCAGACTGAGTGGAAGATTTAAAATACATGTTTCAGCCAAATGTTATTATTCCTTATAACTGAAAATGCTGGGTTACTTCATAAAAAGATGGAGCATATCAAGTATCATGTAGCTATTGGATTAGATCAGTTCTTTTACAAATGAGCAATTCTGTATAATTGTTCTTGCATAATTGTTTTACCTTTTGTTATCAACACTGAAAAAGCAAGATTAATGGTTAAGCAGATGAACTAATGAAATTGTTTTGGTTTGTTATTAGAGGTCCTGTTACACATGTTATTTTATGTTGGATAGGGTAGCAGAAATTGTTGGGGTTCGTTATTACTTATTGTAATTCTTTTGTGTATCACTTATTGCCTACTATTGCTTGCCATACCTTTTGATGTATTAATTCTATAGAAGTAGCCATGTATTATCTTCTATAGTAACTTATGGAAAATGAGACCTCATAACATGCAGAGTGTTATCAGCGCTGGGTGACAAGGGGGGTCCTCCTGTAAAGTCCTTGCACACCTTCACCTGGCTCAGGTAGAATATTTATGCTACAAAATCATGCCTATTCAGTACAGGGGTGGGGTTATTACAATTAGTTCTTGGAATAGAGGAGATATTACAATTAATTCCTGGAACTCATTTCCATAATGTCCCACCTCTTCACGCATGCTCACTGCCACCTGGTGGTCATCTTTTGGGGTCTTTGGGAGGAAGGCCCACATCTTCCTCAGTCTGACCTCTCTACCTTTTGGCCACCTGGCATCAGTTGTGGGTCACAATCTTGGCTGAAGTTTCCAGTGTTCTCATCTTTGAATACGGTATTCTTCTCCTCCATGAGAGAGTTTCAAGACCCTCTACAGCTTAACCCCCCTCCTTTGTATTTATCTGATTGATGATGCTTAATATTGGTGCTCACACAGTTAATGATTTAACTAAGTTGCTACACTCTTTGTTCTCTATGCCTTTTTCCCGTATCAGTAGTTGCAATTGCTGGGCAGAAGATTTATTGCACTGCATCTACCTTTTCCAGGTGATAAAGGAAAGTAGGGGTACGGTATGGCTGTCAAAGGTAAAAGACAGCTACTTTTCTGTTATATTAAAAAAAAAAAAGTGGTGTTTTTTTAACACTATATTATTAAAGGCAAGCTTTGCCTGTCACCTGGAACATCTGTGCAACAAGATGTATATGAGCAAGCAGAGCTGCTGACACAACACGGTAATCAATCATAAGCAGAGATGTCCACTGAAAAATGAAAGCCTTGCTGTCTCAAAGTCTGGACTGTGCTCCACTGCTCTGTAAGCAGAAAACTAAACAAATTTGTTTTTAAAAAGTAAAAAGGGGGAAATATGGAAATGACATATTTCAGCTCAGTAGTGATGAAACAATGGTCTGCCATCTAGGCATAGATGGTAGATAAGATAAACGGAAGTGTGAACAGAAGGAATGCAGGTGAAGGTCTGATGTAATTAACCAATACAATAGGTATGTGTGGATAGTAAAGGGTGTGAGCTGAAGACTATTTGTAGATGGTCATGTGACTAGAACTGGAAGTGCATATAAGAAAACTAAGTTGGTGCAAATAAATGTCTTCACTGGGGAAAAGCTTTCTGAAGTCCATGCTTGCTGCTGCCCCAACCAGTTTTCTATGGCACAGGGGATTGCCCTTCTTTCCTGGCCAAGGGAAATAGCTGCAACACAGAGGCAGTCACTCACACAAAAGACATCATGGATGGCAATAGAATCATAGAGTTATAAAATCAACCAGGTTGGAAGAGACCTCCAAGATCATCCAGTCCAATCTAGCACCCAACCCTATCCAGTCAACTAGACCATGGTACTAAGTGCCTCATCCAGGCTTTTCTTGAAGACCTCCAGGGACGGTGACTCCACCACCTCCCTGGGCAGCCCATTCCAATGGCAAATCACTCTCTCTGTGAAGAACTTCCTCCTAACATCCAGACTATACCTGCCCCAGCAAAATGTGAATCATATGGTTTGTGAACATGCTACCTGGTTGCACATTAATAGAGCTGAAGAAATATGGTAAGAGAACTAAACAGAAGGTGACCTGCAATAATAAATATCACCTTGTATAACGTGATACAATTCTTGATTGTGTTCAGTCTATAACCTGCCATGCCTGGCCAAGTGAATGAGTTCAGAAGATAGGACAACTCATCCAGGCCCTCTTTCCCTTCTGCTGAGCTGCCAGGAAGGGACTCAGCCACCAGGCACAAGTGGAGATCTCCAGTCCAGCTGGAGGTTTTGTCAGCAACAGCAGTGGTGGCCACCAGAATGAGATGCCAGGCATGACTGATGTTCCTGCCACCTTTTAAAACAGCAGCGCACCCAGAAAATCAGATTGGTGAAGACAATCTCCCCATTAGGAGGGAAACATTAGCCACTGAAATGAGGAATGAGCCTATAAAAGACACTTGCTATCGAGGGACCCATCTGGCTTTCACCAGAAAGCATTTGTTTGGCTCCCAAACATTTAGAAGTAGAATTAATAAGAATCTTTTTTCTTTCATCAGTGCTAGGAAGTAGGAGGAACAGTTGATTAGTTTTCTTGTTAAAGTACTATTGACATACCATAGTGTAGTGTTCAAACAATCAGATCTTGATTGATTTTGGTCATGTAAATAAAATTCTCACAAGGATTATTTTCAAACCCATTTAAGTCTATATATAAATGAAACATTGTTTTCAAATCTCAACTTCCTTGTTCCAACAAGCTAAAGAGTATGTTTTCATGTGCCTGGCACAGGAAATGAAGAAATTTTATGTGAACACTTAGAACTCGTTTTTGCAGACAAAGCAGACTTAGGAAACATCATTCAAAAGGGTCACTTTGAAAGTTGGAAGGGGCAAATCGAGAGCCTCGGAAGCGGCATTCATCCTCTCAAAATAATTTCATATTAATCATACACTTTACTGGGTATTTATATTGCACATGCAGAAGAGTAAAAGTGGATGGACAAAATAATATCAGTTACACAGAGCTTGAGAATTAACCCAAGATTCCAACTTTGGAGAGAAGGTCATTGGAAATTCTTGTTGAGAATTCCTGTTTCCATAATAAAAGCAGGAAGCAGACATCTTCCAAATGGACTGGATGCACTACAGTGGCCGAAATGGACTGGATGCACTACAGCGGCCGATGCCCAAGTACTGGGTTTGGCCAAGTGCCCACCGCAGCCCACAAGTACATGTACTTTGGGAAAAGCCCAGATTATCAAGCTTCTGGGGCAAGGAACAAGCAAACAGCAACAGAAATGGTTCTGAGCAGAAATGGACTCCAGTCTGGAGGACTGTAGGCTTCCCTGGCAGAGCCACGTATCGTCAAGGCAAGATGTGTTTCAAGAGCGTGCAACATGCAAATCTAAATATAAATCTTCAATTCATCTCTCCTTGCTTACTTTTACACTTGTGCTTTAGCTGAATGTTCCTGAATGAAAAGGGGAAAATTGGAGGAAAAGAAAAAGAGCAACCAACCAAGCAAAAAACCCACAAACCCTAACAGAAGCCTACAGCACCAGACACTTTAGAAAGGCACAGACAGAATTTGCCTCACTCCCCAGAGGAGTTACTCTCCCAGAGGAGTTAACAGTACTCTGCAACACCATTACAGGCAGTGGAGGGCTGAGGCACAACTCATGAAGAATCTTAACAGTGATGCAAAGCAAATGGAAGGAATTTTTAGATCAAAGAACAGCAATGCAGTGTTCTTTGTAGAAAAAAACTGCAATGACATTGAATAAAACCCCAAACAAACAAACCAAACCACCTAAAGTCAAAAGAAAACCTAGAAAAGTGGGAGCATATCTCACTGACAGGGCAGGAAGAAAATGTTTTTTTTTCCACAAGCAATGAATTCAAGGAGAAAAAAACAAAGGAATAATTAGTAAATTCAGGTTGGATTCAGATAAATTCTTGGCTGAGAGTATAGGGATAGATTTTTGAAGATGGCAAATCCTTCCATTCCAACTGCTTGTAAATAAAATTTGGCAATTTATTTGTTCAAAGTGTCATTTGCCTAGGAAAAGGATGAGGAGAGGAGAGGAGAGGGGAGGGGAGGGGAGGGGAGGGGAAAGCATTTGCTTAGATCTGTTTACAGTCACTGAATTAAATGATGCCAAACAGCGTCGTTTTATCATAGCAAAATGAAGACACTAAAGCATCAGATCAATCCAAAGCAGCTATGTGTTCTTTTATGCTTGCTGACTGCTGAAGACAATACAACAGGAATGATGCAATGCTAGACATGTTGGATTCTGGAATACCATCTCTGTGTTTAGAACCAGAGATGGTGCAGATTTTACCCTATACTTTTTCTCACTAGGCTTCTGGCCACACATACCAACAATATACCACTAGTAAGGCAGACAGATTACAGTATCACAGTATCACCAAGGTTGGAAGAGACCTCACAGATCATCAAGTCCAACCCTTTACCACAGTGCCCAAGGCCAGATGTACCCCAAAACCTTTAAAAATGAACTTCACTGCCAAACAGTGACTGCCTTCTGCTGGAGCAAGCATTGTCTTGGCCTTCACAGTTTTTTTAATCATTGCAAGGATGCAACATTCTTATTCCAGAAGGCATAAATCATTTTAGCAGTAAAATTATCTCAAGGCCTTCCAGGTTTTGTGTCCCCTCGCTTTTAATGCTAAATTTTGCCCGACAGGCAAGATGTGGTGGTTGATGAGACATGCACAGCTTCCTGCTGCTCTCTCTGCTCCCATTTGTGCAGCTCCTATGGTCATTCTTGCTACCACTGACACGGCTGCTAGGATCAGTGAACTGCTGCCAGCATCAGGAAGAACAGCATGAGTGGAAACATGTTCCAGTATCCTTCATGTGTACTTGGCAAACCTAAGTTTTGAGCTCATTTCCCAGAGGAAAAAAAACAAACAAACATATTGTCTTCACTGAAAAACATATGTACAGAGCACAGATAAGGCATAATGAGTGGCAGCCAACAGAGCAAAATTATGAATGCAGAAGGAGTCCTCACAGCATCCTGCTTCTGGCAGCATAGCTCTGTCCCAGTTTTGATGGTCATACATGTCTGGGGCATGGGCTACTG
The DNA here is from genome assembly GCF_015220805.1 of Pogoniulus pusillus. Taxonomy (NCBI): domain Eukaryota; kingdom Metazoa; phylum Chordata; class Aves; order Piciformes; family Lybiidae; genus Pogoniulus; species Pogoniulus pusillus. Next base: position 15,254,089 of record NC_087278.1, read on the forward strand.
AGATCAGCATTTAGTGCCAGGTAAAGAACTGGTTTGTGTCCCGCTCATGCTCCCTGCTATGGCTCTATCACAGAATATCTCTATCTTATGCAGAAAGTAAGCATCAATGGAAGAGATTTCAAAAGAAATCTCTTTCCAAGTAGAACTTACCAGTCAAGTGTCTCATGAGAACATCAGTAAAATGCAATGTATACTACAGCTGAGACAGAAATAATCTTCCTACCACAACAGGAAACAAGAGAAGCAATGGTGAATTAAAAATAGGGAGCATGGCATTTCAATACATATGGAAGAGCTTAAGAACATTATTTTTATACTGTCATGAAAACTGTAAGTAGCCATTGGAATGGGCTGCCCAGGGAGGTGTTGGAGGCACCGTCCCTGGGGATCTTCAAGAAAAGATTGGATGAGGCACTTAGTGCCATGGTCTAGTTGACTGGATAGGGCTGGGTGATAGGTTGGACTGGATGATCTTGGAGGTCTCTTCCAACCTGGTTGATTCTATGATTCTAGATCAATAAAATAAGGTGTGATATTTTCAGTGATTATTGGATGGCACATGTGACAGTCAGGCATTTTGAAAATGGCATTAAGAACCACCTGGGATGGGATAAAGTGATTTAGAACAATACTTTACAAAGTCATAGTATCACAGAATTGTTTCAGTTAGAAAAGACTAACATCACAGAGTCCATCTGTCCAGAAAGTCTGAAGATGAAGCAGGGAGAAAGAGGACCTAACAGGGAAACAACTGCTTTTTCATATTTAGGATGGTGGCAGAATAACTTCCAAATGCATAAATGGTACACATTGTACAAAGTAAGGCAGTATTAAAGCAGGAGTCCTGTCAAAACATAAAGACACTTTAGCCGTCGGCTAAAACAAGGAGTGAGGACAAGAAGATACTGGACAGCAGATTTTGCAGGAAGCTAGGTAACACGCATGTGGGCATCCCCACACCCACTCCAACACTGCTGTAAGCAGCTGCTCCACAAAAGAACAAGTTCAGATTTTGAAACTGGATGTCATGGCAATTTATTATGCAGCACGTGGCACACGCTGGAGCATTTGACTTGATGTATTTCAGGTTTATAATGAAAACACAAGACAAAACTCTATGGCCAGGCTGTATTTCACGTTCATCCACTGTGGCTCTGGTACCCTGGGCAACTGCTTTGCGTGACATTCTAAATAAAGAATAGAAAACTGTTTTTATATTTACTGAACTTTTCTCTTTAGAAACTGAGTCACAGATAGCATCTTTGACATGGTACTGAAAGAGGAAGACAATTTCACTTGTTCAGAGATCATAGTCTCTGAATATCTGCTTTTTAAGACATTTAGATTCTTTGGTAAATACCAAGGTCTTAATGACTTTCCACCAACACTAGCATCTATTCCCAGTGCTGCTATGAGTGAAACAGCAGGCAACCTCTGTTTGGAGATCCTCCCTTTCAACAGCGAGTTTGCCAAGCCTTAGAGGTACCTCTGTTGCTTATCAAGACCTTCAATCTGAATTCCAAAGTTTTTGTCTCCCAGGTGATACACTTAGTCCGTAGTATCTGTTACACACACCTTACACAATGCCACTGCAGTGAGAGTGCCACTGTCTAACGCACAGAGGATGCCTCTTTATCTGACTCTGTTTGCTATGAGAAGCCCCTTTTGAAATACTATGGCTATGAGCTGCACTTAAACTGCTGCTTACAGAACTCTTAAACATAGACACAAAGGCAATTTATATTCCCATTCTTCCCACTGGCTACTTTTATCAGGCAGACTAAACTGCTGAGGGGTTTTGTCACTGCATCCCATAAGGGCAGGTGAGACTTGCAGGCTTTGGCTTAATGTAAGCAGACAAGAAGTCAAGCATGCATTGCTGGAACTACAGAGTTACATGGCCTCCAGCGCACTGTGCGACCACCGGACCCGGTACAGAGCAGACGCCCAGGTTAAGCATGAGAATTGGTATCTGCAGTACTCAGACTAGATTTTTAGGCTCTTTGGTCCAGGAAAAACATCTTTCCCTTTGTAGTGCTGAGGTAAAAAAGCTGCAACTTCCAAACATGACAAAAATGTCTACTATAAATTATGCATTAGTTTCCTGTGCAAAGTCTTTCAGGTGACAGAAGCAGATGTTTTTTGAGGCATGTGTACATATGTTTCTCAGTACAAGAGATTCCTGTGAAACCTTCCAGGCACAAAGAACACAGAGAAGATCAGATAAAATCCTTGCAAAGATGAAAAGGAAAAGATGTCACTCCAGTGACAATTTAAAAAAAAAAAAAAATTAAAATAATTTTAAAAAAAAGAAATCAGCATGAGTTTAAGCTGAGTAGCAGTTGCCTGGACTGAGACACGAGTGAATATGTGAGATGTATGTCTGTTTTCTTTGTAGTGTTTTTTGAGCAGATTGTCACAGGGGCACCTGAGAATGCACCCATAAGATGACAACAGAAGCCTTCAAAGTAGAGGTGCAGGACAAGTCCAGAGATAAAGGGAGAAATACAAATGGTTAGGGATGGTCAGTAAGGGAAAGCAACCCTGAAAGCTGGGAAGGGCCTAACAAAGTATCCATTTAAAAAAGAAGGACTTCTATTGAATAGAACTTCTATTGAATGCATCTGTAGATATCTACACAGTGAAAATGGAAAGAAGGAAAACATAGGAATAAAAAAAAAACCAACCCAACTGTGAGAAATTTATATAATCATATGTTTGATCCCATCAATTCGTGGCAAGAGGTCACAGACAAGGAGGAAGGGGGGGTTGAATAAAACTGCATTTCTGCTTGCACCACCATCGCAAAGGTATGCAATAAGTTTAAGATAAGAGTAATTAGATTGGCGAAGGAGGGAGGCATGTGGAAGAGATAGTCTTTTGCATATTTAAATGGAAATGCATTCCTCCTGGTGTCACCTTTCTGTATGAGCAAACAGAAGAACCAGGACTTTGAAGTTCATGAGGAAGACACTTAAGCAATACCCCTTACTTCATCAAAGAATACCAGAGGGACCACCGGATAAAAGGAGACCTGTGTGGAAGAGACATCTCACATTCCTAAAAACTGATAAAGAAAACCCAACCTTTTCTTAGAACTTAGTAATGAATATGCAATAGAATAGGGTATAAAAAGAGACAACTGAAGGCAAAGGGTGTGCGCTGGGGTAGAGCAGAGCCTCCCCTTGTACCCGGGCCTGTACATTGCTTGATTCCTGCAACTCTATTAAAGCCTTAACTTGCATGAACACCAGTTTATGCCTGTTATTTATGACACAACCCTCTACAAGATTGTCAATGTAGGAAGACCAGAACGAGAGCAGGTGCTCCTGCACTATGCCATGCCCTCACCTAGGCAGTAACAGCATCGTGCCCAGCCACCACTTAGACACGGCGAGACCCATCTCTCCTGCAAAGAAAGTGTGTTGCTCTACTGGAATTCTGCAGACACTCATCAGATGTTACATTAGGGGCTGAAAAAAACAGAACTGCAGAGAGTTGTGTACATATGTGTGTGTGTGTGTGTGTTAATACATGTATGTTTTCTGCTCTAGCCTGCCCACATGAGGTGGCTGAGACCACAGAACCAGATTGGACTAAAGGTAGGCACAAGCCAACTGGGTTGGTTTGGCTTCTATTTCAAACTAGTAGTTATGAAAAATAAATCTACAAATCATCTAAGTACTTAAAGATTTATAAAGTGGTGTAAACCTCCAGAGGAGTAAATAATTCATGACACAAATACTTCCTAAAGATACATTTCCTTGCTCGAGGAATTCCTGAAACGAAGTTTGGCAAACTCAATGAACCTACAAAAGGAGCAACATTAATTCCAGAAGGCTTTGAATTTAACAGGTTTCTACCTTAACATGAGATGAGAATTATTATTCTGTCACTCTTTCTGGAATGATATTAAGATTCAGATGCCGAGCGTGACAATGGAGCGGGAAGGCTTGCTGCACGCCAAGCTGCACCTGTTTACGATCGATTGCCTCATTATCATTTCACACAGCAGGGGAGAGCACAGCTAAATTTGCCTTTGGAGAAAACTGAACATTCACCAGGTTTATTAATGTCCCTTTCATCTGCAGCCTCGCATGCCACTTCCTAGGGGCCGGGCAACGCTCAGCAGCCATAACAGGGAGCTTTATTGCCTGGTGTGGGATGGCAAAGGATTGCAGCAGAGAAGTCTCCGAGCTGCTGGGACAGTGAGTGGACATGATAGAGCAGAGAAATAAGCAGCCGTGCCCATAAAATGTTGTGGGGTTTTTCATTCCTCCCCCCGAATGGATAAATCTAACCAAGAGAAAGCATGGGGTAATAGATGGAGAGGAAAGAAGCAGGAAGATAATTGCATTTCTCATGCTTTCATAAATCATAACAAAAAAACCCACCCACTTCATGATTATTTTCAACCTGCTGCAGAGTGGGCTCTGTAACAGAGCTGAGCTTCACAGCTGGCTTTTTGCTTCCTGAGCTAGCAAGTGCTAGAGATGCAGTACTTCTGGGTTACTTGCTGCTTTCATTGCTGCCAGGGGGGCTTCAGGCCCTCCCCAAAACTGACTTGGGGAGCAACTTTGAGGGGTAGCCTCCTATGCTCTTGGACACACAGTTATTATAGACAGGCCACTGTAAAACAAAAAATGTTGTAGAGATGCATTTCATTGATACTGGTGTTCCTCCTGACAATATTTGCATTCGCTTATTTCTGTTTGGTTTTCACAGGCATGCCAGTGAAAGTAAAATGTATTTACACGTAGGAAAAGCTTGGCAAATAGTCACCTATATTCCCCCAAAAGAAGCATACCTAAAAATCATGTGTGCAGAGACTGGTAGCCATCACATGTGACATGTGAACAAACACAAGCTCCAAAACAGCAAATATCCAGTGAAATGGTTGTAGCTTTGGAGTATGTTTGCATAAATAATTCACAGAATAATTCTGAATATTGAATGTGTATAATGTTAAGGCACCCTGGGAAGCTCTGCACAAATGCATTTTTGCATTTGGTAGATTCTTTTTGTCACTTGTTCTGCCAGTCCCCTTAATTCCCTCTCTCCTCCAGCCTTGGCAGAGGTGTGACTAAGTGTCTCTCTCCAACAGTAGCCATTGTAAGCCAGAATCTGACTAGCTCTGAACACAAGAGCCATCGCTATTATGAGCAAAATGGTTAAATCAGGATTCCTTTGTTACAACTGCCTATCTGTTATTAGCAGATCTGATTTCTTCATGTTGAAAATACATCAAGAAAATATGTTGAAAATATAGAAAATTAGTACTAAGAATTGATTTGTTTTATTTTCCACTGGAACATTGCACTGTTTTTTGGTTGCCTGTATCCTATGCTGACTAGTCCACAGTAATTTGTCACTTGCCCAGAAACAGCTCACGCCTGTAAGGTGAGATAAAGCACCAAAGAGAGGCAATTTGACACTACTATTCGTTTCCTGTGATCGATTCAACACAATGCAAATGGTACTATGCAACAATTTCAGTTCTCTTCTAGACTGAAAGCTCACATGAAAAATAAATACTCTGTTTTTAAAATTCACGGAACACAAAGCTGAGAATTCTCTTGATTCATCATGACCACAGCATTTAATTCTATTCTGACAAGTGCATCACTTTCAGTCAATGCACCTTGGGTGGAAAAGGTATGAAGCAATCTATTTAATTTTATTTATATTCATCAGTGGAAAAAAAAATATATAAATATATAGGCTGAAGCATTTCATAGAATCATAGAATCAACCAGGTTGGAAGAGACCTCCAAGATCATCCAGTCCAACCTATCACCCAGCCCTAGCCAGTCAACTAGACCATGGCACTAAGTGCCTCATCCAGTCTTTTCCTGAAGACCTCCAGGGACGGTGCCTCCACCACCTCCCTGGGCAGCCCATTCCAATGGGAAATCACTGCCAAACCAAAAAGACAGAATCTTTTTCTCTATTGATTCTCCAGCAGCAAGTAAAGAATAAGAAGTGTTTTCTTCAAGGTTGTAAATTCTCCTACTAATGGTGTTCCCTGTGGCACTTAGGCGTAGCAAAATGAAGAGGAAGCAATGCTAGTTTGTGCCTGAAAGTCGAAGGGGCAGAAAGCTAACACATGACAGTTAGGATAACCACAAAGGGAGGTGGCAGCAAACAGTAGAGGTCAAATAAAATTAATTAACAACCAATATCTTCTGAGAGGTTTCAGAGGCAGAAGCCTCCTGTTTTCCCATTGGTAAAGCTGCAAGCAGAAAGCAATTAGCTTGTGGCCGCATCCAGTCCTTATTTCGACACTGAATTCTGTCTGGTGTTTCAGGATACATCTTCATGTCACAATATCAGACCATGCAAAGACCCTGAGTGAACTCACTTGAAGAGTTAAAGCAACTAAAGCCCTTCTGAAAAGTGTATTAAGAGCATCACTTTATCCTGGCTAGACTGCCTGGCTAGTCCTTAGAGGATGATTGGATATAAATCTCTCAGGCGCTAGAGAAAAATGGAGCCAGTGGCTACTTGTGTGCAACCTACATGATACAGTTTTTTTTTTTCATGTAGACAAATTTCTCCTTTCCCTGACTGATGCTAAATATTTCTTTCGCATGGTCAAAACACCAACCTAGTGATGTATATATTATTTCAATTATTATGGCAAAATAAGTATAAATAAGAAAAAAATCCCTTAAAGAGTAAGTGGATCCACAGAAATCAATAATAAAATTCACTGCTGATGTTAGTATCACAAGATGTTCAATCTTTACAGCCAAAGACGTCATTTCAAATAAGATGAAAAGGTCAAATTAGCATCAAGAACTATGGAGCTCTATCTGCAGTCAATTCATGACTTCTCTACCTATTAGGTATGACAACATCACAATTGTTAGTACATTTATCAAGTGTATGAATAATTACATCTCCATTTTTCAGGAACAAATTCAAATGCCCCTCAGAGAATGTCAAGACACTTGCAATCTAACCTTAACCAATTTCCATGGAAAACAAATAGGCACTATGCCCTGAAGAACCTGATACTAAATTATTCCCCTCAGGTCTTATAAGTAATCAACTACAAAAGAGAAAACTGGATCAAATTTCCCAGTTCCAAGGCTGGCAACCTAATCTCTGGACAGGTTCCCTCTCAGGCGTGTTGGAGCAGCAGCCTAGAAAAGGAGTCACATGCTGGGTATTGATCAAATCTTTGACCTTGTGCAGCACAAAGGATCAATGGGACTTCTAAAGGTAAGGTATGGGAAGAGGACTTTCTCTATCAAGTCGAGTCTTGCTGTCCAGAATCACTTGTGCAGGTATTTACTGCTACAAGAAATTTCACAGATCTGCCTGGGTTTTTTTTAAATCTCTTCTTCACTGAACAAATCTGAGAGAAGTCAACTCTAGCACAGCCCTGCCAGGAGCCACGCTCCCAAGCTCACAGTCTGAGGCAGAGCACGCTTCTTGCATCACGAGCACATACTACCATGTTACTAGCAGTCCCACGTACTAAGAACTGCTGAGGACCTCTAGGGAGAAAGCCTGCACAAGGCCAGCAGCCTCCTCGAGCGGGCCAGACCTGCAAGTCAGATGCAGCCACTAAGGTTCCCATAGCTTTTCTGGCATGCCTACATACTTGACATCATCATCTTTCTCTCCCCACAGGCCTCAGAAAACTCTTGTTCTCCACTTACAGCGCACAAGAAGCCATAAGTATAAAGCATTTCAAGGTGAATATTGAGGTGTTCTCTAGACCTCCTGACCCATTTCTGCAGGCACTACTTATGAGAGTGATGCAAAGACCCAAGCCAGAGAGGGCTCCTCTAATCCCTGAGATTTACATGTGAAAATCCAATCCTGATTAGCTCTGCCTTCATCTCTAAAGTAAATCCATGAGATTTAGGATTTGCAGATTCTAAGAATAAATTCTTTAAATTATCAGAGCTTGTTTATTTAAAAACCTGTTCTCCAGGGAGTTTATGGGACTATTGAGTAAATTCCACAGTCAAACACAATCCTTAATCTCCAAATCTCTGTTCTTTGGAGATTTTTAATTGAAGCATTTTCTTATGACTGATTCAAAAGCCTAATGACCACTTGACAGTGGGTTTAGGAATTTAAACAAGAGCTTGGCCTCAAAACTACCTAAATCAATGTTTTGAATGGGTTTTGGATCAGGCACTACATCAAATAAACTTTGTACAAACATCTAAACACATTCTGTCATGTAGGATGAGTTCAGAAAAGCTCTCAACTCCCTGTGCAGTCGTTGCTGTAAGATCAGCTGCTGCTTCCAAATAAAATCTTTCACATGTTTTTGAGGGAACACTTTTTTCAGTGTGTCTGGTACAGACTATGCTTTCCTCATTGCTCTCTTTCAATTACTACTATTATTATTAATAATAAATCACAATTAGTTGCTATGGAGATAATTAATTCTGCAAAGAAAAGATGGTGACTGAGCTTCAGAGGCAAATAAACAGTGTCAGGAACAAATTAACCCTGAAACAGCAAAAAAATGCCACAGAAATTGTGTAATAAGAAAAAGAAGAAACAAAAGAATTCTAAAAACTAAGCCAAACCAAGCAAACCCCACAACACCCCAAAAAACTGAACCAGCATTTTCTGATGTCTTCTGGGAGATGCCATCTGGTAGAATATCTAACAAAAAACCCTCTGATTTTTTGTTAAACTACACTACACCTATTATGAGAGCTGGGCACTAACAGGTTGTCACACCAACCTGTTTATCATTGGTAGCCATGCCAGTCAAAACCAAGCACTAAGTGAGCTGCAATGTACACTCAGCTTCACTTCTCTGCTTATTCAAAACTGGATTGCACTTAGGAGCAAATGTACATTAACACTGATATAAATGTGAGTTTCACCGTGTGAAAGAAGGTTTTAGCCTGGAGCTATAAATGCAGCTGTACCAGACCGACAAGAGTATTTTGCTTGCACTAAGTTGGAGGCTTCTTTACAGTTACTGGAAGGCTCCTAATGTTGACCCCAAACTGGGTTCTTTACCTGTTGTGCAAAACCAGAGTTGAGATATCTCTTTTATTATGCACATAAAAGCATACTAGTTGATAATTTGCAAAGCTAGCTCATCAAGCTACAGCTAACTAGTATATTTATACTATCCAGCTTATATAAACACTCCAGCTTACTGCATAAACACACGCCTTCTTGGTAGCCATTAGACGGTTTGTCTCGATTTAAAGGTATGGTGTGGTGTGTTTCAAATGTACTGCAGATGCCTGGTGGGTAGAGGTATCACAGTATCACCAAGGTTGGAAGAGACCTCACAGATCATCAAGTCTAACCCTTTACCACAGAGCTCAAGGCTAGACCATGGCACCAAGTGCCACGTCCAATCCTGCCTTGAACAGCTCCAGGGACGGCGACTCCACCACCTCCCCGGGCAGCCCATTCCAGTAGCCAATGACTCTCTCAGTGAAGAACTTTCTCCTCACCTCGAGCCTAAATTTCCCCTGGTGTAGCTGAGGCTGTGTCCTCTCGTTCTGGTGCTGGCCACCTGAGAGGAGAGAGCAACCTCCTCCTGGCCACAACCACCCTTCAGGTAGCTGTAGTCTTCACTTGGAGGTAGGTAACTTCAGCCTGAAGGTGTAGTTTTCGCATCACAGCAAGCTAAAGCCCTTTGAAAGGCCCTTCTGTCTTTTGCAGAGCACTTTAGCTATTATCTCCTCCCAAAGCCTGGTCTTGTGGAATGTGTCTTTTTGTTTGTCCATCACTAACAGAACCTCTGTCATCTAGGCAAAAGATAGTTCTGTCTAACTGTGCCCCAAAAATGTAGATATTTCTGAAGGTGAGGTGGCAGATGGGAGGCAAAGCCTTGGGAAAAGATTGAAATCAATGTTTTGATTAAATTACATTCTAAATGGAGCCACATAGAATAAATTAGGTATAAACGTTATACCCGGAAAGGATCCCAAGCATCACATTTGGTTAAACCTATTTCACAGCACAGAGAAAGGCCTCTTTGACTTCATTTAAATATGGGTGGATAAAAGAACAGTTTTCTTCTTAGTTTTGTCTCTAAATTCATTGTAATTGCGTTGCTGACATTTGTGCTATGTAAACAAATTCTCATTTACATTTGCTTTCATCTTTACTGCTGTTGCATGTGATTTCAGGAGAGCTAGAAAGCAATGAGGCTTGGGCCCAAGAAGCTTTAAAACTTTCCCATACTTGCTGCTGCAATTTCATCCCCAGAGCCTCCAGAAGTAAATAGCCACACTCTTCTGAAAAAAACAGAGTGATCAGGGCTGGAGCCAGCACCTCACAGTTTCTGCACAGCAGAAATGTCCTTCCACACCCAGGATTAGGAGAGGTTTTCTTCAGTAGCTGCATAATGAAGACTGCCAGCACCCTACATCCTTAGAGCATCTTGGTAACAGCAGCCTTCCTTTCTCTTTTTAAGGAAAACACTTGTCCCAATTATCTCTCTCTCCAAAGATGTTAACCATATGTCATTCCCATTCCTCTCCTTTCCAACTTTCATAACTGCTAACGCAATAAAGTACAGTCTCTGTCTTTCACAAGGTTGTCTGCAGGTGGTCACGGTCAGAGTCTCATGTAATAGCACTTCAAGAGCAATTCCTGTTCTGCTAATTAGATGATGTTCTCAGCACTTCATGAAATGGAGAAGAAATTTTAAAGTAATGAAGTCAATAGCTGGGATACAACAGGGAAAACAGCTAAGCAAATCTGACATCTTGAGGTTCAAAGTAATAGCAAAGACCTTTACAGGCACAGCCTTAAAGACACATCTGTGGAAAGTTCTTTCTTTTTTTCCCTGTCTGACTGATGCATGACTTCAAGCTAAAGATTGTTTTGACTTTCCAATTTATGTACATGATGATGACTACCACTGCCCTAATTTTTCAAAAATATTCAATATCCAAACTTCAATTAAATTCATCAGCACCCAGATTTTCCTAGCTTCTCTGAGAAGTCAACTATTTCCTCTCTTCTCTTCGCAACCTTTGCAGCACAAACCAGGCTGAACAAATATCTATTTATACCAATCCTACTTTCAGAAATTCTGAGCAAGGCATCAAAGTATAAATATAACGTTCTGACTGATTGCAAAAGTTTTAAAGTCTGCATTTGACCTTTTACTCCAAAATAAATTCATTCTTTGAATTTCCTAATGCTCAGGTGTGAAGGTAGGAAACAGTCATTGCCGCATTCTCGCTTTGCATCTCATGGTCTCCCCAGGAGGCTCCAGCTGTGTTTTGTGCTGCAGAAAAAGAGGCTCATCTGCTCCTATTGCTGATCGCAAAGACTGATAGTTTAGCACATTCAGTCGCATTAGAGATTTACGATGGCCTTGGTATAGGATCTCTATTCATGGGCCATTAAGCTTCCTCTTTTGTATCTAGAGTAAATGGGAATTTTGCATGACAAAAGAATTGTCATGTGAAAAAGTCAATTGAAAAGCTTCTTGAATACATACTGTGTTGAGAGGTAGAAATCCAGCACCTTTACTTTAGGGTCTGTCAGAAGATACACGAAGGTTTTCATCTTCCTCCTAATTTTAGTATGTAGTTACCTCTGAGAGATGTTGCTCAAATAGACAAAAGTGTCTCCCCTGCCATCTAGGTCTGCTTGGAAAGTTTTGCTCTTTCAGGAGGTTTGCTTTCATCAGTCGTTTTAAGCCCACACACCTAAAATGGTTTTGGTGGATGGTGGCAAATATCTTCAAGCCTTCAGCACCATAAGCAGACTTTTATTATCAGTACTAAATGGTATCAAAATCTCATTCAGGACTGAGCTTTGTTTAGTACACTTCACAAGCCATGTTCTCCACAGCTGGAATACTCCTGAAGAATAACTTGAGGCTTTTACAAGCCTACCCAGAGCACAGCCAACTACATCAGTGAAGAAGAAAAATTTTACCATGCCATAAATCAAGCAAATAGCAACCATGATTGCAGTCAGGCAATTTGAAGATAAAACCTTGAGGTTTGAAGTTGAGGGAGAAATTTCTGCGTTGAAATAAAACTCAGTGCAACATTTGTTTTCTACTCTAAGGATGCAAGAGTACCATCTGATGGCATGATCCTGTCTGAATTGTCATCTCATCTGAAGCTAGATGCTGAATCTCAATTTAGCATTTAATTTCTCTCCTGATGTTTGCAGGCAATGTCTCTTCTCATTTACATGGCTGATTCAGTTCACCTGCTTGGGATATCTATAAAAGATACCTTAATCATCCAGTTTGGGGCTCTCCAGTAGAAGAAAGACTTTGGCAAATTTTAACTACTCCATCAGAAGCCTACCAACATAGACAACTGAACAGCTGGCTGACGCAAGTACAAGTTGAGGCTGGGAAACTGGACTTGTTCAGCAATAAGAGGAGAAAAAGGCTCAGAGGCTCTTACAGCTGTCTTCAACAGCCTCAGAGAACAGACAGGGAAACCTGTCACCTGTCTGTATGTACACAACAAAACCATAAGAGGCAAAATTGTGCAACAGAAACAAGCTGCAATGAGGGAAATTCCAGTTGGGTGGTACAAAAACTTCTCCACATTGAATGTGGCCAATGATTGGAAAAGGTGCTCAGAGAGCCTGCAAAGTCTATCTATGTCTTTGAGCTAAAAACTCAACCGGACAAGACTGGGACAGCCTTATCCAGCTCACCATGTCATTAGTAGGAGGTGGGAATGTATGATGCTCCAAGGTCCCCTCCACAAGTCTTTATGAACTTCAGGGTTTACTGAGCTCCCACTAAGTCAGTTTCAGACCTCAGCCAAGTTCAGTGTGTGTTTTATATCTATTCCATTCCATTCCCCTTGGAGAAGAAGGATAAAATTCATGCTGAAGATGGGACAAAAGGTTAAAATATTTATACATAAATAAATAAATCCAGTCATTAAGAAACTTTTTTTTTTGAAATTTCCCAAACAAAACATTGTTTCTTAGTCCTTAATTTTTCTACCCTCCACCAGCACATGCATGTGTGTGGGCAAAAATTATTAATATTTACTATTGATGGGTCTAAGAGGTTATCTTTACTAAAATAATGGTGCTAAAAGCTGATTGTTCCAGATCCCCATTTCTGAGCCAAGAAAATACTGAGTGTGCTACTGCTATGGGCTCCACCAAGAGCCACCTCTCCCAATTGTCATGTTATCTACTGTTTGATTTCATAGAATTGTAGCAGTTAGCAAGATACTTAAGGAGCCCATCCCTCCCAGGGATGGATACCTGGCTTTGTTAATGTCGAAATGATTTCCTCATTCTCTTTTTTTGTGAACCAATTCATAGCTTGAACCTCTGCAGCCACTTGGCAAAGAACAGGAGCACAGGTATAGCTGCTATCCAAGCTTTCTCTTACTTTGAGCATACTTCATGAAGGTCCTATCCAACCTGTCCTAAATTGTACTTGTGCAATTATATACTTGGAGTCCATAGATTCTCCAACACATGCAAATAAATATCAAAGTGCTCATAGATGTACAAATTTCCTGCTTCATAAGGGCAATACAAAATGAACTAAAGTCAAAAGTGAAAACCAATGTAATCATAAAATCAATTATGTTAGAAAAGATATTTAAAATCAGCAACTGTTATCTAACTCTGCCATGTGTGGTGCTAAACCATGTCCCTTAACAACACATCTGTGTCTTTTAAACATCTCCAGGGTTGGTGATTCAACCACCTCCTTCAGAAGCCTATTCCAGTGTTTGAGAACTCTTTTGGAAATGAAGCTAATTTTAATATCCAACCTAAACCTCCCATCCTGCAACTTGAGGTCATTTCCTCTCTTGCTATTGCTTATTACTAGAGAGAAAAGACCTATGGCCACCTCACTGCAACTTTTGTTCAGTAGGTGTAGTGATAAGGTCTCCCCTCAGCCTCCTTTCCTCCAGGCTAAACAACTGCATATCCTTCAGCTGCTCTCCAAAATACCTGTTCTCTGGACACACTCTAACAACTCAATATCTTTCTTGTTGTGAGGGCCCCAAAACTGAACCCAAGACTCACTGGTGCAGAGTAGCTCCCTATTCCTACTGGCCACATGTTTCTGATAGAGGCCAAGATGGTGTTTGCCTTCTTGGACACCTGAGCACACTGCTGGCTCACATTCAGACAGCTGTTGATCAGCACCTTCAAGTCTTCCTCTGGTGGGTAGCTTTCCAGCCACTCTGCCCCAGGCTTGCAGCACTGCACAAGGTTGTTCTGACCCAAATGCAGGGCCCAGACTTGGCCTCGTTAAACCTCATACAATTGCCAGTGGCTCATGGATCCAGCCTGTCCAGGTCCCTCTGCTGACACTTCCTACATTCAATCAGATCAACACTCCTCGCCAGCTTAATGTCAGCTGTGAACTTAGAGATAGTGTATCCAATCCACTAATTCAGGTAATTGATAAAGATATTAAAGAGAACTGTGCCCAATACTGAACCCTAGGGAACACCTCTTGTGGCTGGCCACCAACTGGCTTTAACTCCATTCACCACCACTCTTTGAGCCTGACCATCCAGCCATTTTTTTACCCAGAAAAGCATCCATCTATACAAGCCATGAGCAACCAGTTTCTCCAGGAGGATTCTGTGAAAGACAATGCCAAATGCTCTACTATAGTCCAAGTAAACAACAACCACAACCTTTCTGGGATGGTTTGGGAATTACCTGCCCCCCCACTCTTATGAAATCACCCAGACTAGACTCAGCCAAGCTGGAAGTTAAGGAATGAAGCTTTAGCTTAGCACAATATACAAGCAGGTATTTACAATATTTACAGCTATATACAGAAATATATAAGTTAAAAGTAATACAGAAACACAACATCCCTCCCAGAAATCAGAGTCCCCATGAGGGGCTCCCAACCACACTTCCACCTTCTTTCCACTTTTCTACTTTATTGCAGAGTATACCTTACATACAAGGTGAGTTTGGAGGATTGGCAAGGGGGTTAGAAAACAGGATTAGGTAGGCATAAGAAGCCCAGGGAGAAAGCACAGGCTCCAACAGAGACCCACACACATTCTTATCTATATTTATGTTCTTGGTTTTATACATCTCAGCAAGCCTATGAGTGAAGTAGACATCAGCATTGTTTCCTTTTCACAGCCTGTAATCTAACTCTTCTCAGTAAAATATTCCAGTTTGCCTCAAACTGGCACACTTTCCCTCATCACCTTTTTGTAGAAGGAGATTAGGTTCATCAAGCAGGGCATCCCTTTCATGAACCCAGGCCTCATCACCTGACTGCCCTGAGTGTGCTGCATAATGAACCCGAGATGATCTGTGCCATGACCTTTCACAGCACCAAGGTCAGACCGACAGATCTGTACTTCCCAGGTCTTCCATCCCTTTTTTTGTAGATAGGTGTCACATTTGCAACTTGGACCTCCCCAGGTAACCAGGACTGATAAATGATGGAAGCATCTTGGTGGGCTGAAACAAGACAGAAAACTTCAAGGGAGTTTTCCTCTCTACAGCAGCTCCCAGCAAAGGTAGTAAGGGTGGGGGAGGAAATCTGATAGAATCCAATTTGCATTCAGAGGTATAAAGCAGAATTACTGAACTAAGAGGGAGAGAGAGTAGAAATCGAATGGGCTGGACAGCATTCAAGGCATCAACGGTTGTGAACACAAATGTTATTGCTGCAATTCCTAACTAAACCAATCTAGTGTGATGTGAAACAGCAATAAAACAAGATGCTGCATCATGCTTCTACATAACAGCATGACACTGCATGTTATAATTTAAATATGAGTAGCTTAATCATAAAATTTTGCCATGGTATTTGACCTTCAAGTATATCAAGAAAATAAGGAAATTCTGCAGCAGAGCAGAATTGGAGATTCACAGCAGTTTCCATCACAGGGTGTGATAGAATTTTA
Organism: Pogoniulus pusillus; assembly: GCF_015220805.1. Lineage (NCBI taxonomy): Eukaryota > Metazoa > Chordata > Aves > Piciformes > Lybiidae > Pogoniulus > Pogoniulus pusillus. The sequence goes on from NC_087278.1 coordinate 15,269,946, forward strand.
CTTTGACCCAAGCACATATGTCCTGGTTTAGCATTGTGGAATACATTACTTCCTTTGTGGCCTTCATTGCAGTGCCCCTTTCATTAGCTGAAGAACAACATTATTTAATCTCTCAGGCAGTTGCTTAGGTTATTAAATCTATTCCCTATAGAATCTGAATACCACCACAGGGGATGCAGATTTATGTTACAAAGGTTTTTTTTGTCCCATTATTTTTTTAATTTGTAGAAAACCAGCACATGCCAATCACTAATGGAATAAATACTCCTTCCTTCAGAGTATGGGGCTGTCCTATGGCATCTAAGCAATTCTCAGTGCTTGTTCTGATTCTCCCAACTTAAGTAGGACAGTGTCACCAGATCCTGAAATTTCCAGAGCTTAGATAAGCCTCAAATCTCTCTGAATGTCTTCAGAAATATTCTTTCCTAAGCAAGTTAGATTATAATTTGGGTGTTCCATGCAAGATCCTTGGAATGAAAACAGAACACTCTCAGAACAAACTCCTGATACTAATATTTTTACTGTTGTTCAAAGCATTTTGAAGCTGCTTCTAAATTATTATTTATCACTTTCACAAGTGTTGAAGATAGATAATGTATTTCAGATAGTTAACACAGACTAAAATCTGTTGTCATCTCTTTTCTTTCATGGTTTAGCCACACTGGGATAAGAACTACTATCAGATTTTCCTAGACCTGCTGTAGCTCTGTTTTCAGGTTACGTAGCTGTTGTGCTATGATTTGTGCTGAGAAAGGAAGTGTTAACACAGGAATGCTTTCGTGGTTGTAGTGCTTACACAGTGTCAAGGTATTCTCTGCTCCTCGCTCCACCTCACCAGCAAGTAGGCTGAAGGTGCAGAGGGAGTCGTGAGGGGACACATCTAGAACAGCTGACCTCAGTAATAAAACCTGGAGAAGAAAGAAGGGAGGGCATTTGGAGTTATGGTGTCTGCCTTCCCAAGTTATTCTTAGATGTGATGGAGTCCTACTTTCTGGATGCCAATGGGAAGCGGCAAACTAATTCCTTGTTATGCTTTGTTTCCATGTGCAGCTTTTTTGTTACCTATTGAACTGTTTTTACCTCAGCCCTATAAACTCAGAAGCTTAAAGCAAGCTTGTTATACACAATAGGTGGAGCTATTCCCTGTGCATCCAACAGTAGTAAAAAATGTCAATGTCTTAGTGCTGCACTGGTACTAAGAAATTTATTCAGGGTTTGGGATAGCAGATTTAGTCTGAAGATAGAGGAAGTTTTATTTTCACCCTGTTTACTAGCTAGCTTCTCTATGACCTGGAACTAGAATTGGATTATCACCACACATAGGAAATAATTATCTGCTTTAGAGAGTTTTTTTTTTAAGCTGTGGTATTCCTTTCTCTTCTAAAATAAAATAAAGAACAATGACAAGTAATAATTTTTGTGGTTGACATACTTGTCCTTGCACTGATTTGTTTAGCCTGGAGAAGAGGAGGCTCAGGGGAGACCTTATTGCTGTCTACAGCTACCTGAGGGGAGGTTGTAGCCAGGAGGAGGTTGCTCTCTTCTCTCAGGTGGCCAGCACCAGAACGAGAGGACACAGCCTCAGGCTGTGCCAGGGGAAATTTAGGCTGGAGGTGAGGAGAAAGTTCTTCACTGAGAGAGTCATTGGACACTGGAATGGGCTGCCCGGGGAGGTGGTGGAGTCACCGTCCCTGGAGCTGTTCAAGGCAGGATTGGACGTGGCACTTGGTGCCATGGTCTAGCCTTGAGCTCTGTGGTAAAGGGTTAGACTTGATGATCTATGAGGTCTCTTCCAACCTTGGTGATACTGTGATTTATCATTACAGTTTAAGACTCTGCAATTTGCAGTCCCTTTGAATTCTCTAGAATGGGAACCATAAAACATGATTTTTAAAAAACCCACGACCAAAAGGAAACCCACCACAGTAGGGTAGAAGACATAGTGTCCTTCACCAGTCATAAACTTATTTAGGTTTGAGTGATCAGACAGATCTTATCCAAATACAGAGAAACTGAAGACAGCACAAACATCGAGATTCAGTAACTCAGAGATTATTAAAATTAGCATACACAAGTACTTGCAAATGCAAATGCTGGTTTATCCAGCTTGGCTCTATGATCACATGGTGTTCCAGAGCATAGAATATTCACATCTCCTGTGAATCTCATCAGGTGCAGCAACAGTTGGCTTAAAACAATCACAGAAGTAAACAAAAATACTCAAAGGTACTTCATCTGCTCCCCAACAGAAAATACGGTGGCGCGTTCACAGGGATTTTCGTTTTGAATACGGACACATATTCACGCACCAGTGGTGTCTGAACAGGGTTTGCACACTGGTGTTTCCTTTCTGTGAAATCAGATGTTTCTGGAAGCAGCTTTATCTAGTGCTGGTTTTTCTTCAAGTGTGTGAATTTATATTAAGTATTTGTTCTCTGTGCATAGAATCATAGAATCAACCAGGTTGGAAGAGACCTCCAAGATCATCCAGTCCAACCTAGCACCCAGCCCTAGCCAATCAACCAGACCATGGCACTGAGTGCCTCATCCAGGCTTTTCTTGAAGACCCCCAGGGACAGTGCCTCCACCACCTCCCTGGGCAGCCCATTCCAATGGGAAATCACTCTCTCTGTGAAGAACTTCTTCCTAATATCCAGCCTATACCTACCCTGGCACAACTTGAGACTGTGTCCCCTTGTTCTATTGCTGGTTGCCTGGGAGAAGAGGCCACCCCCTACCTGGCTACAATGCCCCTTCAGGTAGTTGTAGACAGTAATAAGATCACCCCTTCTCCAGGCTAAACAGGCCCAGCTCCCTCAACCTCTCCTCATAAGATTTGTGCTCCAGGCCCCTCACCAGCTTTGTTGCCCTTCTCTGGACATGTTCCAGCACCATAAAGTCTGCAGAGTATTCAGATGTGCCCTGTTATTTTGTTAAACTGCAGAGTATTCAGATGTGCCCTGTTATTTTGTTAAACTTGCCATTTTTTTAATTTTTGCCTTTTTTTAATATATTTCCCTAAGGCATTTTTCTGTTTTACCTATGTACCCATACTTATGAAACCACTTAGACTAGACTCAGATGGCTGGAAGATAAGGAATGGAGCTATATTTACAGCTTAGCACAATATATAAGCATATATACACAAATATTTACAGTTATATACAAATTAAAAGTCATACAGAAACACAACACCCCTCCCAGAACAATCAGAGTCCCCAGGAGGGTCCTCAACCCAAAACCTCCTTCCCCCTCTGTGCTAGTTTGAAGCTAGCTATAATGTTTTGGTGAGAAGGACTAGATCATAGGCTGTGCAATCAAAACAATGGCGATGTCTACTTCGCTCACAGTCTTGCTGAGAAGTATGGGAACAAGAAACAAAAGCATTAGATAACACTCTCACCATCGCTCTCACTCTCGCTCGGGCTGCTGGCTGAGCTGCATCTCTCTCCTAACCTCACCCTCCATTTTGCGCTAACCCTCTTTGTTTCTTAACCTCTGGCCGAACCTCCATTCTTCCTTGGGACTGGGGTAAGGTTGAGAGGGGTAGGGGGAAAGTGTAGGGGTGGTTGGGAGCCTCTCCTGGGCACTCAGGTTTCTGGGAGGGGAGTTGTGTGTCTGTATTACATTTTATCTTGTATATTTCTGTATATAATTGTATATACTGTAAATATCTGCTTGTATATTGTGCCAGCTGTAAATATAAGCTTCATTCATATTTCCAGAGCTGACTGAGTCTAGTCTCAGTGATTTCTAAAGTGTGGGAGGGGAGGTAACATCCAAACCATCACAGAGGGAAAAAATGATTAGGTTGGATTAGAGAGTTAAGGCAGATACAGCCACAGAGACCAGACTGCCAGAAAGAAGGCAGAGCCAGAACAGAGAGCTAAGAAGTGTACGAGAAGGGTCTTATCTATATTTTGATTAGTTGGTTTCTCAGCAGAAGAATGGGTGATATAGAGTACTATTTTTCTTTCATTTCTTCTCACAGCTAAGGATTTAATTTCTCTCACTAAAACATAACAATTAGCCTCAAACCAGCACAATCCACCCCTCTATATCGCTCAGTGTTCTGCTGAGAACTGTCTAATATAAACCAGTATTTACAATAATGAATATCACAAGTTCAGTTCACACTTTATTCTGACTATCTCAGATGTAGGTAATTCAAAACAGGAAGGAGTTTGTCTCCTTACAGATGAGATGAGAACAGAAAATCCCAGGTGACATTAGGTTCATGCTCATGCACTGTAGGTTCACTCATAGATTCTGTCTTATTGGACTCCAGGGAACACCTAGTATGGAAAACTGCTAACAGATCGTATTACACACTCCAAGTTTAAACTCTCTCATCTAAAGTTATATTTCTCTGTAGAATACACTGGATTTCACCATTTTCCTGCATTACCCAATATATATGGACCAAGACCTTCAGCAGAAACCACCCCAGAAACCACAAATCTAGACTTAACAGCACGAAATAAAACTGCACACAAGAGAGGTGGGAGAAGTTGTGTTCTGAAGAGTTCATTTCAACAAAATGTTCACTTGTCTTCACTTCCACTCATTCCTTCAACCCTGCTAATTAATTGGTGTGCTAGTTTGAAGCAAGCTAGAATGTTTTGGTAACAGAACTAGATAATGGGCAGTGAAATGAAAACAATTGATGTCAACTTCTCTCACAGTCACGCTGAGAACTCTGGGAAGAAGAAAGACTTTTTCTCCATTTTGTCTCTCACTCTTGCTTTTGCCTTAGACCTGGTCACATCTCATTAACCCTGCTCCTACTAACCTTGCTCCCTAACCTCTTGGCTGCACCTCTTTTCTTCCTGAGAACTGGGGTAAGGTTGAGAGGGCCAGGGGGAGGTGTTGGGGTGGTTTAAAAGCCCCTCCTGGGGACTCAGGTTTCTGGGAGGGGAGTTGTGCTTTTTATATTGTTTATCCTTTGTATATTTCTGTATATAATTGTATATAACTGTATATATTGTAAATAGCTGCTTGTAAATTCTGCTAGCTGTAAATAAATTGCTTCATCTATATTCCCAGGGTCCGTCTGAGTTAGCTGGGGCAAATACAAAAGTGTGGGGGGGCGGGGTAACCCCCAAACCATCACATTTTTTATTGGCTTTCCCAACGTGGGGCTAGATATTTCAGTGAGTGGAAATTAGCTCTGGGAATTAAGATGAAGCTAATCAAGCAGCTATTGTATTTGGTTGGTGCATTGCTCTGGTCTGGTTTTGTTTTCTTGGTATTTAGTTGGTTAAAAGGTCAAATTGTTGCTTATTTCATTGATCTGGCTTATAATAAGGCTAAAGCTAAGGTTTCAGATATGTTCTGGAGCTGGGGTGATTTGATTCTTGGTTATGCTGGTTTTAATATCTCTGAGAATATTACCAAGGACATTACAGGAGCTCTGGTCAATAATGTGACAATCAATGGAAATTCTGCTTTAAATATGGCTCTAATGAGAGTTATTCAGCCTAAGACAGGAATTCCAACTGTTTGCCTAGGTACATGCTCGTGTAAAACTGTTTTTCTTCTCACAATTTTTAATATTTGCCTCATGATTTTAATATTCATATTAATTTTGGCATTATTGGTGAAAAATTCAAAACCAGCTTCTGTAAGGACTAGGAAAAATTCTGTGTCTCAGAAGCAGTCTCTTTCACAGCAAAACAAGGGAACACAGTTATCGGCTTCCCCCTTGCCAGCCTCTCCACCCTCCTCTGTAGGTTCTGGGAACACAGCCAGCGTTCCCGCCACTAACGTAAACAATGATAAGGATAACCAAAACAAGCCACAGAGTTTAACAGGAGCCTCAGGAGCACAGGCAAATACCCAAAATCAGAATGTCCCTAGCAACAATCAAAACACCTCAGGGTTGGCAGGCATCCCAGGAGGACAGGCAAACAATTCCACTAGTGCTGGTAACGCTAGCCCAGTCAGTCCAAATCCTAATGACACCAGCTCAGCTAATTCAAACCCCCAGCCAGCAGACCAGAACCAAAATCCTCCTGTTAAAAGCAAGGCAGATTTGAACTCACAAGCTCCAGGTCAGACCCCTAAGGATACAAATGCTCCAAGTCAGACCTCCAATAATTCAAATGCTCCAAGTCAGACTCCTAAAGATTCAAATCCTCCAGCAGACACATCCAAGTCTGTTGCTGCTCAGGCCCTTCTGGCACCTGCTAAGGCAAAAGCTAAGAAAAAGAGTGGTTCACAGGAGGATGTAAGAGAGGGGACCTCTGGTGATCAGCAGCAAGAGGAGGAAGAGGAGGCAGTTAGTCTGCGAGACCTTGTAGATGTGCTGAGACAACAATACTCAAGTGAGAGGAGCACTGTGAGGTTAGCTGCCAGGAGAGAGGATGGTTCCAATGAGTTTAGGAATGCTATGAGGAAGATTGTGTTAGGCCCGGCACCACCAGAACAACAGGAAGAAGAGGAGGAAGATGACATCCAAGGCTCCAAGGATCCACTCAGAGAGGTCAGGGAAGTTAGGAAGGAATACACAAGGGAATCAGGTGAGCCAATCCTAAGCTGGCTAGTGAGATGCCGTGGCATTGGTGCTAATGCTCTGCAGGTAGGAGACAAGTCTGCCAAGCAGCTGGGACCACTCACTAAGGAGAGTGGAGTGGACAAACACCTAGCAAGTCCTCTTGGTAGGGTTAGCTTGTGGACACGCCTTCTGTTGGCTGTGGCTATGAGATATCCTTCCCGAGATGATTTGCCATGGGCTGCCAAGAAGTGGAACACCATTGAGCAGGGAATTAAGCTTCTGAAGGAGTTTGCTGTGAAGGAAGTGCTTTATGGAGATCATGGTACTCATGAGCCTGACGATATTCCTTTGGGAACAGGTCTCATGAAGAAGCTGATTAAGCTTGCTCCTTCATCCTATGCTAACATCTTGGCCAGTAAGTTTCTATCAAGGAGTGATAATGGAAGATCTTTCACTGTTGGTGAATTCACTGATCAGCTCAGGCAGATTGAGGACAGTTTGTCACATTCTGGTATAATCTGTGCCATAAAAACTATGACTACAGAGATTAAAGATACTATGAAAGAACTGAAGGAGGATCTCAAAAATCTGGTAAAGGATACCATTCCTGCATCATCTGAATGGGTGCATGTTTCTGCAGTCAGGAACAGACGCCCACCTCCTGCAAGGCAATTCCAGCCCAGGAGGAGACAAATTCCACCCAGACAGCAGCAATCACGTGCGTCACTGTGGATACTTCTGCGTGACACATATGGAGAGAACATGAACAAATGGGATGGTAAACCTACTTCAGCTCTTTCAAAGAGGGTCAGGGATCTGCAGAGTGGCAGAAACAGAGGCAGTAATGCCAGGAAAGTAGCTGTCACTTCTTCAGCTCCCGAGAGCAACTGCAATTGTTCCAACAGTTGCAGTTCCTCTCGCAACAACACCAATCACTGTGTACACCCCACATGCCATGTTCAGCATTAGGGGTGCCCTGCCTCCAGCCAGGAGGAGGAAAGGGATAGTGGAGAGAACCGAATCTATTGGAATGTATTCATTAGGTGGCCTGGCAGTTCAAGAGTTCGGAAATACAGGGCTTTAGTTGACACAGGTGCTCAGTGTACTTTATTGCCATCAAATTGTAAAGGGACAGAGTCCATTTCTATTTTTGGAATCACTGGTGGATCTCAAGAGTTAACTAAGATACAAGCTGAGATCAGTTTAACTGGTAAAGAGTGGAAGACACATACTATTGTAACTGGTCCTGATGCGCCTTGCATTTTGGGAATTGACTTTTTGAGACAAGGTTGTTTCAAAGATCCTAAGGGTCATAAATGGGCTTTTGGTATAGCATCTGTAGAGATTGAGGATGATAAATTGAAATTGTCTATTAGACCTGAACTTTCTGATGAATCTGCAGTTGTGGGACATCATGACATAGAGGACTTGGAAGTGCCAATTGCAACTCAAACTGTTCATCATAGGCAGTACAGAACTAACCGTGACTCTTTGTTGCCCATTCATCAGCTGATTCGTCAATTGGAGAGTCAGGCTGTCATCGAGAAAGCTCATTCACCTTTCAACAGTCCCATCTGGCCTGTGCGTAAACCTACGGGCGACTGGAGACTGACAGTTGACTTTCGTGCCCTCAACGAGGTGACGCCACCCATGAGTGCAGCTGTGCCAGACATGCTGGAACTCCAGTACGAGCTGGAATCGAAGGAGGCTAAATGGTATGCAACCATAGACATTGCTAATGCTTTCTTCTCTATTCCCATAGCAAAGGAGTGCAGGCCTCAGTTTGCATTCACCTGGAGAGGAATCCAGTACCAGTTCAACCGTTTGCCTCAGGGGTGGAAACACAGCTCAACCATCTGTCACTCAGTCATCCACAATGCACTGGAGAAAGGTAAAGCTCCAGAGCACATCCAGTACATCGACGACATCATTGTGTGGGGCCAAACTGCTAAGGAAGTCTTCGAGAAAGGTAACAAAATCATTGACATTCTGTTGCAAGCAGGTTTTGCCATTAAGAGAGACAAGGTCAAAGGACCTGCCAAGGAAATTCAGTTTCTGGGAGTGCGGTGGCAGGATGGTCGCCGTTACATTCCTCAGGATGTGATCAAAAAGTCTCTACCATGGCAGTTCCCACCAGTAAGAAGGACACACTTTCTTTTCTCGGTGTGGTGGGATTTTGGAGACTACACATTCCTGGTTTCAGTCAGATTGTCAAACCTCTGCATGATGTGACTCGTAAGAGAAACAATTTCGAGTGGGGACCTGAACAACAAGCAGCCTTTGATCAGATCAAGCGAGAAGTAGTCCATGCAGTGGGCCTGGGTCCTGTGAGATCTGGTCCGGACATTAAAAACATTCTGTACACGGCTGCCAGTGACAATGGTCCAACTTGGAGTCTTTGGCAGAGAGCTCCAAATGAGACACGTGGTCGTCCACTTGGTTTCTGGGGACGTTGTTACAGAGGTTCAGAGACAAATTACACTGCAACTGAGAAAGAGATACTAGCAGCCTATGAAGGAGTGAAAGCAGCTTCTGAAGTGATTGGAACTGAGTCACAATTGCTTTTAGCTCCTAGACTGCCAGTTCTTAACTGGATGTTCAAGGGCAAAGGTTCATCACCGCATCATGCCACAGATGCAACCTGGTCTAAATGGATGGCTTTGATAACCCAACGAGCACGAATGGGTAATCTTGACCGACCTGGTCTGGTGGAGGTGATCACCAACTGGCCGGAAGGCACAGACTGTTCCAAACCTCCGGAGGAGAAAATAACTCGTGCTGAGGAAGCTCCTCCCTATGGTGGTCTCTCTGATCAGGAAAAGAACTATGCTTTGTTCACAGATGGTTCCTGTCGTCTTGTTGGGAACAAGCGAAGATGGAAGTCAGCGGTTTGGAGTCCAACCAGGAGAGTTACCGAAACGAAAGATGGCGAAGGAGAATCCAGTCAGTTTGCTGAGGTAAAAGCTGTTCAACTTGCTCTTGATGTGGCTGAACGTGAGAATTGGCCTATCCTTTACCTCTACACCGACTCGTGGATGGTAGCCAATGCTCTATGGGGTTGGCTGAAGGACTGGAAGAAGAATGGTTGGCAGAGGAAAGGAAAGCCTATTTGGTGTGCTGATCTATGGCAGGACATTGATGCACGGCTGGAGAAAACTCCAGTGAAGGTGCGGCACGTAGATGCACACATGCCTAAGAGCAGAGCAACTGAGGAACATCAACATAATCAGAAGGCAGATCAAGCTGCTAAGATTGCTCAAGTTGATACCAACTCTGAACTTGACATTGACCTTGATTGGAAACACCGAGGTGAGTTGTTCTTAGCTCGGTGGGCCCATGACTCATCTGGACATCAAGGCAGAGATGGAACATACCGATGGGCTCGCGATAGGTCAATTGACTTGTCCATGGACGCTATCACCCAAGTCATCTATGACTGTGACATTTGTGCTGCTATTAAGCAGGCTAAGCGAATCAAGCCCTTATGGTATGGTGATAGATGGTCAAAGTACAAGTATGGAGAAGCCTGGCAGATTGACTACATCACTTTACCTAGATCTCGTTCTGGCAAGCAGTATGTGCTAACGATGGTAGAAGCCAGCACTGGATGGTTGGAAACCTATCCAGTTCCACATGCTACTGCACGTAACACCATTGTTGGTTTGGAGAGACAGATCTTGTGGAGACATGGAACTCCAGAGAGAATTGAGTCAGACAATGGTACTCATTTCAAGAACAATCTTGTGAAAAACTGGGCCAAAGAGCATGGTATTGAATGGATCTATCATATACCCTACTATGCACCAGCTTCAGGGAAGATTGAACGCTACAATGGTTTGCTGAAAACCACCCTAAAGGCCATGGGGGGTGGAACTCTGAAAAACTGGGACAAACATTTAGCACAAGCTACCTGGTTGGTAAATAGTAGAGGTTCAGTAAACAGAGCAGGACCTGCACAATCAGATTTGGTCCAAACAGTAGACGGTGATAAAGTTCCTGTTGTACGTGAAAAGAATCTGTTAGGGAAAACTGTTTGGGTATTTTCTCCTTCGGGCGAAGGGAAACCTGTCCGAGGGGTGGTTTCTGCTGAAGGTCCTGGTCATACATACTGGGTAATGCAGGAGAATGGTGAAATCCAGTGTATTCCACAGAGAAATTTAACCTTAGCTGAGAGAGTTTAAATTCAGAGTGTCTAATATAAGCTGTTAAGAGTTTTCTGTTCTAGGTAACATCGGCGCCCAACACTGAGAGAATCTACGATAGAATCTACAGTACGTGAGCACGAACCCAACATCACCTGGGAGTCCCTGTTCTGAGCTTTTGAATCACCTACATCTGATTGAAGTGTGAACTGAACTTGTATATATTGTTTTAGTGTAAATATTGGTTTAGATTAGATTGGATAATTCTCAGCGATACTCTGAGTGAAGTAGACAAGGGGTGGATTGTGCTAGTTTGAAGCAAGCTAGAATGTTTTGGTAACAGAACTAGATAATGGGCAGTGAAATGAAAACAATTGATGTCAACTTCTCTCACAGTCACGCTGAGAACTCTGGGAAGAAGAAAGACTTTTTCTCCATTTTGTCTCTCACTCTTGCTTTTGCCTTAGACCTGGTCACATCTCATTAACCCTGCTCCTACTAACCTTGCTCCCTAACCTCTTGGCTGCACCTCTTTTCTTCCTGAGAACTGGGGTAAGGTTGAGAGGGCCAGGGGGAGGTGTTGGGGTGGTTTAAAAGCCCCTCCTGGGGACTCAGGTTTCTGGGAGGGGAGTTGTGCTTTTTATATTGTTTATCCTTTGTATATTTCTGTATATAATTGTATATAACTGTATATATTGTAAATAGCTGCTTGTAAATTCTGCTAGCTGTAAATAAATTGCTTCATCTATATTCCCAGGGTCCGTCTGAGTTAGCTGGGGCAAATACAAAAGTGTGGGGGGGCGGGGTAACCCCCAAACCATCACAATTGGGGACTACCAAGAGGTTGCTTTTAGCTCTCCCTGTACCTGCTCCAGGAAAAGGAGGAGAGAGGAAAACCCACAACACTCAAATGAAGCCCGTCTTCTCACTGAATACTTCAGCACATGCTTAAGGACATGGCTCATCTACACACAAGAGTTGCTGTCTAAAATGCTATGGTCTATTGCACACTTGTTCCTCATGCCTTAGTACCTGCAAAGCTTTCCCCATGGTCCTTACAAGTAGCATCCATAATTTTTGTATGTGAGCATTGTGACCTACTTCTCAAGATCTTCAGATATGATTATTGGCTAATTTTAGTATGCTTCTGATTCATTTTGATGTCTCTGTATGTAGAGACCTACACACCGAGGAAGTTCACCTCTCTCCCCAATTTTGCTACCATCTCTTCACCAGCTTCAGACTACAGATGCCAAAAGACTCTTGCAAGTCTGGATTAAAACAGTTTTCTCATATGAGCTACTACAACCAACAATGAAGATCCTCAGGAAAGGTTGGAGATGAGTTGCCAGCAGCCATGGCTACCCTCTGCATGCTTATAGAGCAGCTTGTTGCCTTGTGGAAATAAATGATTTCTTGCTGTTTTTCTGGGTTGTGGGGGGGTTCCTTGTTGCTCTTGAGGGGGTTCTGTTGTGGTTTGTGGGGGCTTTTTGGGTTTTCTGTGTGGGGTTTTGTTTGGTGGTGGTGTTTTTTCCTTTGGGGGAAGGGGATGTCATTTCCCCCTTTATTAAAATGAAGCCATTCTAGTATTGACTTCACGGTGACATGTCTCTCTCCCCATAACAGGAGGCCCTCTACTATTTCCGAAGGCAGATGCCTTGAGCATGATTCACAGTGGAAAACAAGAGCAGCAGTGCATTTACTCCACAGTATGGGCAGATGTTAGCAATTAATGCAGTGCAAAAAAACCCATTAACAGTGCCCATTTAGGGGCTAAAGAGCAAGAACTACACTAATCTTCAGAGTCACATATGAAAGGCAAGGCAAGTACTACATTATGAGTTACTCAGAAGAATGAATGCTATCTGAGATAATGAATTTACAACCTCAGAGTCAGTGTGACCAGCCTAAAGAGGCTCACCCCATCTGAAAGCACCACATACTAACAATAAAACAATAGATCTACTTAATGAGGCCAAGCACATAATCCCAGCTCTGGTGCCTGAATTTGACAGAGGATATAGTGTGGGAGAAGAGTGTCCATGCAAGGCAGAAACAGGTCAACCACCATCTCCACCTTCTCAGTATCAGTTATGGCTGGACACTCTCAGAAACATCTATGCTACCAGAATTACAGGGTGAGCGTCAGGGTAACAGTGTGAGGGAGGAGAGCTGTCTTAGTGACTACATTCTCCAGCATGAGGATATGTTGCACTGATCATTATAAAAAAAAAAGCCAAAATTAAAAATACTTCACTCCTTTTGTCATTTTTCTAGTAGAAGTAATAGCAGGAACTGGTGTTTTTTTTTTTTTTCAGTAGCTAGAAGGAGTGCAGTCCATGATTACAACAATCAATATAACAAGTGTTTTTTCTTTATTACCTAAGAGAAGCCTGCATTTCTACTGCAGGGTTGCTACAGACTGGATACTCATCTTTTAAATCCCTAAGTGTTAGAAGTGTCTGCAGCATGCAGCGTGGCAACCCATCCTACACCATCAAATACCTTTCATATAACAACTTCAAGCTCTTTTGCAGCTCTTTTTATGATTTATTTCCCATATATTCTGTATCATCTATCTTGGATTATCAGAAACTGAGTGGTGTGTGAAACAGGTTAAACAAAAAGGGAGATTTTCAGGTGTACTGGGCTTACTAAGGACAACTGATGTCTTATATTTAGCCTGCTAAGAAAGCATTTTCCTAGGAATCTCAAATCCCAGCCTAGACAACTGAAATTATTGTTAAATACAATACAAAGAAGAGTCTTCTTCAGTCTGTTAAGACTGCAAGATATGGCTAATTGTTACAGCAATTAATTATGAGATGTAGATCCTGCAGAAATATTTTCTGAGATATTAGCCATTCCAGTAATTTTGTATTCTAATTTTAAACATGATTTAAATCTCTGCAGAAAATTCTTATGCCAGTCTAGTGTCACCTAAGGACATAAATTGGAGGAATATTCTCCATCTGCAAGCTCAGATCTGTAATCTCAGCTAAGTACTGGTTGTTGCCAGAATTTGAATAAGAACAAAATGTTACAGATCAATACCATCAGAAACCTCACAGTGTATGCAAAAGGGAAAAAAAAAGGAAAAAAAAAAGGGGGGGGGGGGAAGAAAAAAAAACCCACATACACAGACAAAAACCCCAACCCTTTTGATGTCACTGTGTTGAATGAAAAGGACAGCAATGACCCTGACAAAGGACAAGAGAGATATTTCTAGTCACCAGGTTCCAAGTGTTCTAATGATACTGTATTACAAGGCAGAACATAGTCTTTTCCAGGAAGAAAATTAACTACCTAAAGAAAATCTGAAGGACTCATGAAATATTGGGCAAATGAAAGATGCCACATGAAGGAGGGGTGACACAAAATGTTGCAGTGAAGATGAGAGCCAAACTTCTGGTTTTGCCAGTGAAGGGATTGTGGCTCTACCAGATGGCTGACCAAGTTTCAAATGATGGAAAGCTTTTCCTGCAGGCTGCTTCTCCATGCAGTTGAGTTATGGGGTCTAGGGTGTGAAATCAAGTACTGTATCTAGTCTGGCTTCATTTGCAACTCTACTGAACAGCTGCTTCTTCACTTACCTAACTATTATTGTTTTCTTCTGCCATGTTTGTTAATTATATTATTGTATGGTGCAGCTCTTCAGCCACAAACCCAAACAACAGAAGAGGAAGATTCATTAATCAACATAATTTTCCAGCAAGTCTTTCATTATCTACTAAAAATCACTTACAAGAGTAAGTAATGTAGTGAGACTACATTACGGACAAAGTTTGCGGTACCACAGGCAACTGCCTCCACTTTGAGCTAACCAAACGCCCAGTAAAGGCAACTGAGCTACTCAAATAATCAATTCATTTACATCAGAAAAAAAAAGTTCTCAGGGACTGTTGTCATCGGGACCGTCCTAATCACTGTGAGCTTAATGCACAGTTCAGTGTCTCCAACAGCCCATTCCAACCATTCCCAACCATTAATGAGCCTTTGAACTGTACTGGGTATTAGGCTATACGACAAAATGCTCGTTTCCCTGAACACAAAGGAGCACAGAGAAAATCTCAGTGACCTGATAACAGAGAGGAGCCCCATCACAAGAGCCAGAGAAACATCTAGCAACAGCGAGAGGCAGGGTACTGCTTACAGGAGTATAAAACTCACTATGGGCCAGAGGGGAAGAACTAATTTGGGGATTGCACAGGTTTTGTAATGGGATGTTTAACAGAGGGACTGCAGGTGGAAGAAGGGAGGGGACAGGACGGTTTGGAGAAAAACCATGCTCAGAATAAAAGAGGGAGAAACATGCAAGCAGGGATGTCCAGTACTAATCTAGCATCTTATCACCCTATCCTCCACCACAGCTGCACCAGCAGCTGCAGCAAACAAAGGTGTACATGTCAGTGTGTCAGCAATAGTGTGTATCAAGTAGGACAGCCAGTAAGGAAGGTAAGGGAGCCAGGGTGCACAACTGTGCCCTTCTCACAGACAGAGGTGCCAGCTACCATGAGGATCAGAAGACCTGGACCAAACGCTGGAGAGACCACTGAGTCAACTGAGAGAAGCGTTTGCATATAGGGCAATAAATATATTTTCACGCATGAGGCAGATGGAGATTATATGACCCAACGGCCATTTACAGGGCAGAATGAGTGTCTTAAGGCTGTCAGATGGATGGTTCCACATTGAATATAGATATGTAATTCCCACTAGCAGACCTTCATCCTGATCAACCAGAAACGGGAACAAGATCATGCTTTTGGTGCTCTTTGGTTTTGCATCAGCAATGAGCTTTCTATCTCTGTTCATCTATGCGACTTGTTCTGTGTGTATGTATAAGTGTATCACTTACACATGTTTATACCCACACCTCTGGAAATATATGCTGAGCCCCACAGCTAGATGAACCAGTGGGCACGGAGCTATTGCACAGCTGGACTTAGGAACTCCTAGCAATAGCCTTAGCTATACTCTGTCTTGTAGTATATACAAAAAGCTGAGACAAGATTTAATGACATTGACAAATTAACTGGTTGCCTTGAAATTTCTTTGTGCAGAACAGCAATTGGCTTGTTGAAAGTTTTTGATTGCAATGCTACTAAAATTTCTACAGGTAAACAATAACTGGAAACTATGCAGCGTCAGAAAAGGGAATAAAATTATCAGCAAATCTTTCCCAAGCTGGACAAACAAGGGAGCTTTTATCAGATCTTTTAGTAAGGAATTCAAGTTCCATCTTGGTTTCCCCTAAAGGAAAAATTGAGGGCATTGAATGCCATTATCAGCGTTTCAAAAGAGATCAAGTATTAGCTAGCATAGAATCTTTTAAATCCAGTCTGAGATTCTGCAAAATACCAAGCAAGGATTTATAGCTGAATGTGAAATGTGAGTCCAATGTACTGGGGACACAGCTGTGAAGCAATGCCAAAGGGAATCTGGACAATCAGCAGACAACTTGACCATAATCAACCACAGCAGCCCTGTGAAATGTAACTATGTCCATTCCTGATAGATCAATGGATACATGTAAAATAATTTCATTCTATCTACATAATTGTGGAAAAGTAGAAACCTCTCCTACAGATCAGCAATAAAAAAAATTATGGTGGTTAATGAAGGCTTGGAGGAAGAGAAAACAGACCTGTGACACCGTTACAAATACACATCTAACATTCTGTGTGTGCCTTACTTACAGCACAATATGGTATAAAAGCAAGATACAAATTATTGCTGATTGTAAAAAAAACTCTGGTAGTGGCTCTCATGCTTTTTCTTTATTGGGTTTCTCCCCCTCATACACAAACTCAGATTGCTATTACATAGCTGTCAAATATGTCTCTTTCTGGTCTAATACCAGGCTTGCTGCTAATGTGTTCAACATTCTCATCTAAAGAAAGAAGAAAATATTCAAGCAGATTTTATCCAGACTACTGCAGATGATGAGCATGGATGCCACTATGACATACTCCATCATGAGAAGAGACACTCCTGTGCAATTCTAACAGTGAATATGATGGTGATAGCACATTTCTTACTTAAAGAATTAGTCTTCTTAGGACCAATGAGAAGCAATATTTAAGATGTAATGCAAAGAATCTCCAACACAACAAGAAAACTCAGGAAAAAAAAATAAACCCAAGAAACATCCAACCCAAACAGCAACAACCACCAAACCAAACTCAACAACAACAACAAAATACCAACCAAATGTCATGGAGGGCTCATAGGCCCAGAATTAGGCTTATTCATGCTTTGCCTGGACATGTTTTTTCTGCCCACACCAGAGAAAAACATAAACGAACACAAAAGGGCATAACAAACCTGGTGCCATGAAGTCTGGCTTGCCCAGGGACCAGGTTGTGTAACAGTGGTTGTATAAGCCCCACATGCCCAGCTCATGTTTACCAGGTCCTAGGCCCGTGCTGTCCCCATATTTAGGAGGTCCAGGCTTGTGGCTCTCACCTATTATGGTATAGTTAGGCTAACTGCCAAGCTGATTGGTCATTCTGGTGGCCAAAGGGCCATTAATCTCAGCCCACATTTGATAAATAGAGGTACAGAGGTAAACAACTTGCTCTTGCCTTTTGCTTTCGCTTGCCTGCTTGTTTATGCCTGCCTGCTTGCCTGCCTACCCGTTCACCCACAGAGTCTCCCATGGGCTCCCAGGCAGCCATGCACACCTGCACGCCACCGTGGTGAGTTACCAGGACTAGAATCTGTATTGCCTGCTATTCTCTACGGAGCTCAGTCTCCCGTGCAGCCGTGCACCCTATTGCATGCCCGCTGCCTTATCACTGCCAGGTAAGCTCCACTGCAGCGAGTTACCAGGAGCAGACCCTGGATTGTCTGCACGTGATCGACCTGTGTGGTAAGTGTGATACCATGCTGAGACCACACAACAACCTGCCTCTGCACCTGAAGGTCCTGCCTAAGAATCTCTGGACAGAGCATCCAGAAGAAGCCAGGAGAACAAGGTCAGAGACTGTCCTTTCCCCTGAAGCCAGGAGAATTCCAGCCTGGAATTCTCCTGGCAGAGTTCCAGAAGATCAAACATTTACATAGGCTGTGATGTAGCCCCACAGGGTGATTAATAATTAATAAGAATCTGTGAGTAAACTCTTTAATGCCTCTGTAATTCTCTATTGCCTTCTGCCATAGA
The DNA here is from genome assembly GCF_015220805.1 of Pogoniulus pusillus. Classification (NCBI taxonomy): domain Eukaryota; kingdom Metazoa; phylum Chordata; class Aves; order Piciformes; family Lybiidae; genus Pogoniulus; species Pogoniulus pusillus. Next base: position 15,287,749 of record NC_087278.1, read on the forward strand.
ACAGAAAGAGCTTGGGCCCATCTGCTGGGCAAAAAGCATATTGACCCCAAGTGGCCTTTGGCTGCGGGGAAATTCCTCTCTCTCTTTATAGTTTGAGTACTTGCTAGTTATTAACAAGTTACTGTTTGATATTATTCCTACAATGTCTTTCATAACCATGTAAGAACAAATATTAATATTAGAATTCAGTGGTTGGGCGTGGTGAGAGTTCAGAATATTGAAATTAATAAATTATATATTTTTATAAGCTATCATCTCACACCAATTAATTTCTCCCCTCCACCACAACTGGCGCAGGCAGCAGAATCCCCTCCGCGACACCAAAAAACCCCAACTGGGAAATGTCATCCTTGAGACAACGAATACCACACAAAACAGTACTCAGCAAGAATTCTTACACTTAAAACCAAGTCCACAGTCTTACACGGTTCTAGAAAGCTTATTCAGAATTTACCACTGCTAAGTTTTCTGGTGTTTGGTTGATTGACCAAAACATGTTGCCAGTTTGGAGGACGGTCTGGTAGACATACTGACCCTGGCAAACGGGCTGAGCTGCAAGCAAGCACTTGCACAGCTAACCCAGGAACAAACACATTTAAAGCAAGTTTCATAAATGAGTTCTACAAATTTTTTACCATGTAGCACTTCAGAAAGCAGGTCTCAGAGGCCCCACGTCTGCACTCTGACTTGTCCGTCTTACTTCTGTACTCTGACAAATTCAGGCACTGGAAGCAATTTAACCACAGAAACTGGAGACACCAGCACCAGCAGAAGCAATTTAACTGCAGGAACTGGAGACACCATGTCCCAGGTTGAGACTATAGGGTTAAAAAAATCTTCTGAAGATTGTTATTGAATCCCATAATTCTGCTCTTTTTCAGCTCACAACAAGGTCAGCTCGTTCTCCTTTCCTCCTCCTCCTGCCCTGTGTCTGGCAGGAGCCACTTTATTGGGGAGAACATGTAAGCAGTAGGCCTCTTTTGGGGCCTCCAGAGACACTGGGGTGGGGAGAGGGAGGATTGGAGCACTGGGGAGTATTAGATTTAGGTTTTGGGTTGGGGAAAAATTCAAGGGGGTTTGCCAGGGATGTGGTAATTGCTTTGTAATATCTATCCCTGTATTTCTCTCTAAATATGGTCCTGTCTTTTTTCTCCAGTTTCAGTGGAGAGTTTAATTTCTGTCGGCTATCTTTAAAAACCACGACACACCAGCACCCCAGACACCCACCTGTCTTCTCTGACGAGTTTTACAGACCATGCTGGACTTCCTGCTACAAACACCCAAGCAAACTTCACTTTAAATTAGATTTAGATACGTATGCAAAACCATCTCTGTCCTGATCTCACTTGTGAAGCTGGTGACTATCCAAGCTTACCTCATGCTAAGCATGGACACCAGGCCTGCGTTGCTACAAGCGCTCAGTGAGTAATTCAGAGGTGCCACCAAGCACCTTCCCCAGCAGACCCCCTGCTTAATATGAAAGAAAAGATTTCCAATCGATGTCCTTTAAAGTTGTGCAAGAACTGAGGACACTGATCACGTACACACGCTGCTGAAGAGCAGGAGATTTCAAGCAGCACTGGTTTTGCCTGTAGACAAGCTGGAGTGGAAGAACAGATAACGGTGACATTTCTCAGAGTCAACCCTACAGTGCCAGTGCAGGCCTGAATTTGGGAGGAGCAAGGTGATGATAAAATTAACAGTAACTGCATTCAAATTGCAGAACCACTGTTCTGGGAGACTCACAAATCACATCAACAAATATTCAACTTCCCTGCTCTAGCCTCATGTCCAGTGGCATTACTGAGAACAGACCAGCATTTAGAACCCTGCTTTAAGCTGAAGGAAGAAGAGATGCTGAACTGGTTATCTGAGGTCTGCTGGAAACTATTTTGCTCTGGGCAGAATCATAAGCCACATTAATATGCTCCAACATTTTCAAAGCATAATTTAATTGAAAATGCATTCCCTCAGGGAAAAAAAAACCACCAAACCAGCACCACGCTTAAAAGGAGATTTGCTTGACCAGACATTATGGTAGCTTTTATGGTGATTAAATAGTCTGAGATAAACTGTGACTGGAACATACATGGGCATTAAACTCTTCAATCAAAGAAACAAACAAACATGTCATTAACAAGCAAAAAGAGATGGATAATTATTATAGTCAGAATAAAGTGAGATATAAACAACAGGTCAAAGTGGGAATTCCACAGCCTATAACATACAGTTTGTGTTTTGCATGACAGTGGTTTCACACTATTGGTAAGATGTAAGGAGTGAATTACAGATTTTCTCTAATGAACGTTTTATGTAGAAGACAGTCATGAGTCATGTGAGCCACTGAAAGCCTCAAACCAGTGTATTACACCTTCATAAATCTATTATTTGTTGCACCTCATAGAATACAAATATTCTTAAGTGTCCCCAAAAGTGAGTCAGTCTGAGTGTGCTGGAAATAAATAGGTCCAGGATGGAACTGAACTCATTTTCCTAGTGACTTAGCACTGGAATAATTCACCCAGCCTTCAGCAATGCAAGCATTTCTGTATTTCTTTGAGCTGTCAGGAGAAAAAACATTAGCCCTGTTTCTGTGCAGCTACATAAATGGTTCTGATCACTGCACCATCAAAGCTTTGCATGCAATGGGTTAAGCCTGTAGCTTGACTGTTCCTTTCCTTTTCCATGGCCATATCAGCTCCAGCAGCTTGCAACATGCTTATTCTACCTGCACACAGTGCCCTCAGCAGCACTGGTGCTTTTCTTCTATCTCATGCTCCACACTGGTCGGGGGCTTAAATGGGCAAGAGGCCACACACAGGTGAAGCATCAGACCTGCTTGCCCTTGTGCTGCTGTCACCAAGCTTGATGCCAGCTGGGTCATGCCTAGGCTTTGGTGACAGATGTTTCAACATTCTGTCAATGTCTGCAAGACTACATAGCTAACGTGGGAAAAGCAAGGAACATTTTTTTATTTTACTTGAAATAAATCTCTAGCATTTTCAGCTCTTACAGAAAAGCTTGCTGATGACACCAAGCTAGGAGGCTTGGCTGATACAGATGAAGGCTGTGCGGGCATCCAGCAAGACCAGGACAGACTGGAGAGCTGGGCACAGAGGAACCAGATGAAGTTCAACAAGGACAAGTGCAGAGTCCTGCATCTGGGGAGGAATAATAAACTGCACCAGTACAGGCTGGGAGGTGATCTGCTGGAGATCATGCCTGCAAAACCGTCCTAAGTGTTGTGCCTTTAGTCAAGTAAGCTATGTATGCCAGATAGCTTTACTTGGCACTGCCAGTGGCCTCCAGCAGTCCCTCCTTTGTTTGTTGCTGCTTTCTATTAAAAAAGTGATTCCCACCCCCCACCCCCCTCGTTAAGTGTAGAAGGGAATGTTTGGCATGAAAGACTAGTAACTTTCATGTGGCTTGACTCACATTACAGGCACCCAATAACATTGCCCAGCTAAATGAAAAACAATATAAAACCTGGGATTGAGTTAAAGTTCTGATTACAGAAGGTTTTTGAAACTAAACATGGAATTTGGGTTTGAGGTCTAAAGTTTTAAGGCTGTAAAAGGTTAAATAAGCTCCCTCTCAAAATAATTAAGACCATCCTTAACATCCAAGGAAATGTATTTAGGCACAACTGGATGAAATTCTCCTTTTCACCAGAGGAAGCAGCAATTTCCACTGAAATACAATTTAGCAGAACACAAGTTCCAATGAAAAAAAAATCTATACTACAATAAGAACAGTCAATACTGCCTTCATTTTCTTTCATATACAGGGTCTAAAAATAGTTGATGATTTATATGTGAAGTACTAACAGGTAACAACAGCCATCTTGTGGGAAACTGACTGGGAGTCAACCTCCCACTTATACCATGCTAACTTAGGAACATTTAGGAATATGTAACCCTCATAGATCATATTTATTGTGTAAACTAATTAAGTGTGTAACCATATGCATGACAAAGAAGAAATTAAGAAGAGCAAAGAGGTTTAGACTGACTCTGAGGTCAGTCTGCCTTGTCAACAACATCAGACAGCCTAGAGAGCACAAAGAAGTCAAACTAAAGCCATAAGGATGAAGAGGATGGACACCCCAAACAAACACCAGGGGACTGATACAGTATATAATGATCATAGGTGCAGAAGATTTCTGTGTGTAACAAATTCCATGAGCTAACACAGATATGCAAATCAGCTCTTAGAAAAATTACCATTCTGCATGAGACACAAGCAGATATTCTCTGAATTTAACTGGCTTTGGTACACTTACATGGAGCGATCTCCTCCGGTGCTGAAGTAAAGAGATGCCTGCTTCCTCATTCCTCGTTGCTCTCAGGGAGTTTCTTTGCTGTATTTGGTAACGCTACCTCCAGAGAGGTATCTGCACATCTGCCCCAAAAGGCAATTAACAAGAAGCCAGAGCTCTCCTTCTGCCATCCAGACTTTCACACAAACCGACAGTGCTGACCAGGGAAGGCTAGTAATGAGATGTCTGTTGAGAATCTACTGCCTAGAAAGACAGGACAAAAATCCACCTAGGAGAGAGAAGTGGAGACCACTATCTCATAGCAGAGCTCAAGAATGGACCAGCAGCCCCAGGCTAAGCTGAAATGGCCCCCAGGCCATGATGTGATTGGAGGGCACAGGTGGAGCTGTTTGGTCAGGGTCCTGAAAGCCCATTAATGATGATTAGGTATTTCCACAGGTGGTTCTTGAGATTAGGGAAGAGCCTGAGCATAAAGCCATGGGTCACAGTGTATGAGAAACTGAAGAAGTAACTGAATACAAGATGGCTAAGGAACGTGTAACAGGGGCCTGGACTGGACCCATGAACTTTTGTAACCTTCCCAGGTGTGGAAGTCATGCATAAAAAGCACTGAGAAAAACAAGGGCAAAAATTCTGAAGATGAAATAGGATAACTCTTAAAGAAAGCTTGGAATGAAGCAGATCAAAGACCACTTGGTACTTTATGACTAAAATATCCTTTTTTTTTCCCATGTAAGATTGTAATTTCTCTTTTCCTCATATACACTATGCTTCCAAGCACTATCACCAAGAGGTCTCTCAGCTATTTTCCTTTCCCTAGCATGGCAACAGCTTTTGAAGAATGGCAATTCCAGAGGTCCCTTCTGGGTTCACTTATTCTCATTCAAAGCCACTTTGCTACTCAGCTCACAGCACTTCTAAGCAACCAATATGCAGAAGATGGATGTTTAGAAGAATTAATGACTTTTTAGGGCTCTTGAGTTGGAGGCATGCAAAAGCATTGTTGGGGAGGGGTATTCTGCCACCTATGCTGATTGTGGCGGAGGGGAGAAATTAATTGGTGTGACATAATTTTTTATAAATATATATATTTATTCAATATTCTGAACTCTCACCACCCCCAACCACTGTAATTTAATATTAAGTGGATCTACATGGTCATGACAGAAATTCTAGGATTAATATCCAACCATAACTTACTAATAACTAGCAAATGGTTCAAACTATAAACAGAGAGAGGAGTTTCCCCGTGGCAAATACCGCTTGGGGTCAATGTACTTTTGCTCAGCAGGTGGACTGAAAGCTCTTTCTACTCTATGGCAGGAGGCAATAGAAATTACAGAGGCATTAAAGCATTTACTTACAAATTCTTATTAATTATCAATCACCCTCCGGGGCTGCATCACAGCCTATACCAATGTCCAAACTTCAGGGGACTCTTTGCCCATGGACTCCGAGGCTGGAATCCTCCCAGCTTCAGGGGAAAGGAGAACCTTCCCAGCTTCAGGGGAAAGGAGAACCTTCCCGGCTTCAGGGGAAAGGAGAACCTTCCCGGCTTCAGGGGAAAGGAGAACCTTCCCAGCTTCAGGGGAAAGGAGAACCTTCCCGGCTTCTGGGGAAAATGACGGTCTCTGACCTTGTTCTCCTGGTGAAGAATGCAATCTCTGACCTTGTCTCCTGGCTTCTTCTGGACGCTCTGTCCAGAGATTCTTGTCAGGACCTCAGGTGCAGAAGGAGTACAATGCCATGCAGTCTGAGCATGGTTTCACGCTGGCTAGCAGGCTGATCATATGCAGACAATCCAGGGTCTGCTTCCTGTTAACTCAGCAGCAGCAGAGCTTACCAGGCAATGATAAGGCAGCAGGCATACAACAGGGTGCACGGATGCATGGGAGTCTGAGCTCCACATATATACAGGCAGGCTTAAGTGAGCTCTGCAAGTGAGTACGCAGGCAGGCAAGCAATGCAGGGGAGCAAGCACATTGTTTACCTGTGTACCCCTGTTTATTAAATGTGGGCCTAGATTAATGGCCCCTTGGCCACTAGAATGACCACTCAGGTTGGCAGTCAGCCAAACCTTACCATAATAGGCAAAAGCCACAGGCCTGGACTTTCCAGATATGGTAAACACACAGGCCTAGCACCCAGCCAGCATGAGCTGGGCGCATGGGCTTACACAAACATGTTTACAACCACATTATACAGCCTGGACCCTGGGCAGGCCAGACTTCATGGCACCAGGCCTGTTGTGCCCCTTTTATCCATTCAATGTGTTTACCTCTGGTTTGGGCAAAAAAACATGTTCAGGCAGGGCAAGCCTATTTTCAGGCCTATGTGCCCTCCACAACAAGCATGGCCTGCTTTTAAAGATGCTAGGATAAAACACGTTACTGCTGTTAAAACAAACAAACAAAAAAAAACATGGAGTTTGTTTCCCTCAGTCAGAATCTGCAAATCCCATTACGGGCCCTAGCATAACCATGCTTTCAGCAAATACGCTTCTGACAAATTCAGTGGCCTGTAAGGAAGCTGTGAACTCAGGTCAAAGTATCGACTGCCCCATTTTTCCCTGAACAGAACACTGTCTCCAGTGGCCATATGGCTCAGGAGTACATGCATACAGCAGCAGTTTCCCCGAGGAGCTTGCAGCACAGAAGCTAGTAGTCACATTATGCAACATATTCACAACACGCTCCGCGTGTTCACAATTAGCACACAACTATGTGCATGTGTCTATGATTTTACTCTCTGAACAGTGGTTCTTCATGGAAACCACTGTTCTTGCATCAGTGCTCTTTGCCCATGGCAAGGTAAGAGGAATTCAACTCATGACAGGAATCTTGCTCAGGAGCTGGTTTCAGTGCTCTAATTTTCACCTTGGATTTCCACCATCTGTGAATTTACCTGCTGGAAAATTACAATCCCAAATAAGAAGCCAATTAAGATAAAACAAGTGGCTGCAGATTCCTCCAAAACTGTGGCCCCAAACCTTGTGCTTAACTTCATCCAGGGCACCTTCCCACAGGACAACCTTCCTGTGCACAGCTGCTGCTGGGTCATGATGGCCAATTACTCCTATTCATCAACGCCTGCAAGAAACCTCTTGTGTTTAACCTTCAAGCATGACCTTTAAAGAGTCATGGTAAGATAAGGCAACCTCGACAATCAGTGGGAGCTGGATACCTAGACTGACTACAGAGTTGGAAATCTCTTGGGTTGCTCATAGCATCATTAGATTCTCAGATTTGTTAGAATTTTTACTATGTATCTGCATCCTATGGGTTTTAAGTCAGAAACATAGAGTTAAGCATCTTTAGACATCTCTGTTTTGAAAAAAAAAGAAAAGGACTAAGTTGTTTCTGGTCCACACCTTATTCTGCAAACAGACCACAAAAAGGTTTGATTTTCCTTTCACCAAAAAACAAAAGGCAATACTTTGGCAGAATTCTGGCACCTACCCGGTGCTCCCCACAAGATAAATGCACACAGTTGTTGAGAAGCTAATAGGCAGCAAACTGCCAGGGTTAATTAAACATTAGAGTTACTGGGAAGACACCTGATGTTAGAGGCACGATTTGCTGTTATGCTGAAGTACATGAACCTGAGATAGAAAATGAAAATTAATGAAGAAGGCAGATGGGGAGCACTATAACTGTCAAATGACTTCTGACCTCGGTTACTTCAGGGTCATATGTGAAAGTATGTCTGCATGTTCCCAGGCCTTCTGAGCAGGGAATTGTCTGTTTCTCCCATGGCAAGTAATAGAAAGTATGGTGGCATTTTTGAGACATACTAGCAGAGCAATGCACAGGCAGAAAGGAAGAATCCCTCAAATGTGCTGAGAACAATACCTGGCCTGAGGAGCAATTTCCTCCAGGATTTACAGGAGAGAGGAAGGAGAAAGGAAGCAGAAGCAGGATCATGGCTGTCACAAGGCTCTGCCAACTCTCTAGGCTAGGTAATGTGGGAGGCCCTGCCAGAACAGCTGCATGACCACAGCTGCTTCCAGGATTGTGGCAGGTGCCTCTGAGCTGGGGCCTGGAGATATTAGGAAACTATTGATAATAACTGCTGTCATAGAAGGAAAATAAGAAACCAAAGTCTATAGAAAAGCAGTCTTGTCAAGAGGACATATATTCAGTTTTTGTGCTTGTTTTCATGCTATAAAAGGTGAAAGTAAGCATGGCAATCCTTGGTCCTGCAAGCAGGAGCCTATCTGCATAGTTCTCACATAAGAACCTCATGATCAGGTAATTGATGATATGTACATTTGTTAGTGAGGTCTCTAATGAGGAAAGCAAGTACTTACAGTCCTGCCTGCTGTCTCAACAGCATTCAAGACTGAGTTTTGCTGACCAGTGTTGTGACATGGCTGCATTTCCAGAGACTTCTGGAGATTGCTGTCTGGCACAGAAATGTTGTGGAAACTCATCAAGTGAGTTGGAAGCTATCTCTTCAGAGCACTGAAATGAGGGCGCTGACAGTACTACTTAGTCAACACATATGGCGCTTCACTATCATTTCCATTTCAGAGTGTACTATCACTTATTCTCTGTTTTTCTCACAGCTGCTCACTCCCAGCGTTAGCACACCCAGAATAGCCTGCTGGCATATAAATAGGGCTCTCCCTCTGCCGCTCGTGGCAGCGCTGCAGACTGTGCTGCTCTCGCTTTGATTTTAAGATAGCATTGATGCCATTAAATATTGTTCTGTGTCTTACTGTTTGCAAGAGTCTCAGACAGCGCAGATTCTTGGGGTCATTAATTCCAGAGGATAGGACAAGTGACAAACCAGTTACATCCCAACAGAGATAACAGTATAAAGAAAAAAATCTTGCTAACCTTACTAACTCCAGCTATCTAACACATGATTCTCATGGCATTCGAAATGAGCACTCCTGAAAACAGCCCCAGCTATAAAGGGAGCAATATTGTGTTCAAGGAAACTTAGCTTTGGACAACCCAGTTCTCCAAAGTAAACTTGTGGTACATCACCACCAGGCCCTGACTATGTCACCACTTTGGGCATTGTCGCCATTCCCCAGCCAAGAGGGGTGTTCAGCCCTGAACTCTCATCAAGTTTCCCTCAAATGGCTTCAGCCAGGCACTGGTGTCCTTAACTGGTGTCACTTTTCTGCCTTGTTCTAAAGTGCTGCACAGCCTCTCATGTCTTTTCAGTTGGGTACCTGACTGCAATCTGCTGAGACACCATACAGAATAACAATCCCTTTACACCTCTTGCTGAAAATATAGAGGTGTCATGGAATGCAGCTACAGTAGCTAAAAGTAACAGTGTCCCAAAAGATGTAGAGGAAAAAATAGAGTAGAACACAAGGTGCAATAATATACAATAATGATGATGATGATGTTATTCATCATCATGAACAATAAAAACAACAACAATAATATCAACAACAACAAACATATGTGATGTGGTAGCATAAAAGAAGTACTAAGAAATACTGAGGATTCTGGTTTGGTTTTGTTTTTTTTTCACACTATGTTTTGCTCTTGGTGTGCTTTTCCTTTTTGCATTTAGCAAATTCCGTGCAATGATGAACTAAGGTGGAATAAAAAAAATCATGAATAAATCAACATATTTTTTTCCTTCCTCTGCTCTAAGACAATCAGTAGTGTCAGGACATTATTATAATAAAAATGTTTACATTCTGTGTTTTTATGGACTCTTAATGAGTCAAAAGCCAAACATAAATCTAAGGTGTTGGAACTGCTTTCTCCTATGTCTTCACAGAACCACAGAATCAGTCAGGGTTGGAAGGGACCACAAGGATCATCTAGTTCCACCCCCCCTGCCATGGGCAGGAACACCCTATCCTAGACCAGGTTGGCCTAAATAATTACTTTTCAACCAAACAAATACTCTGTAGTCTAGTTTTCCAAATAGTAAACCTGACAATAAATTTAAAATAGCTACTTGCACTGTCAGCAGATGTTAGGAATATTTGAAAGCTAAGCAACTCCAAACCAAAAACATTTTCTGTTTTTAGGAATGGTCAAGAATTCTAATAATGTTACATAACAAATATGTTGTGCAAAAATACTGGTAGAAATAATGACCGTGTTTCTAACCACTTGGCTAAAGTAATGCTACCACACAAACGCTCCCTCTGTTGGTTGATTTTCAACAACCTATCCAAATAACACAGTAGCAAGCATTAAAAGAGTATTTTTTCCTTTGGAGAAAAAAAAATCCAAACAAAACTAAACTCTCTCCCTCCCACCAATGAAAAAAAATCCAAACTCCACAGCCTGAAGTATGGCTTACAAAAGCATTTTTTTTTCAAATTATTGCAAATCTGCAAAACAAAATTAGCTAAATTTAAACAGCCACTGAGCTCAAATTTTTGGATCCAGTAGTAAATAATATCCACATATCAGAACTCTTAAAATTTGATTTCAGAACACTAGCAGGCTTTTTTTATTGTAGCTCAGGAAAAGTGCTTTCTTGTGGTGGAAAGAATGGCACTGCTCTATTTTCTTGTGAGTGGAAAGGCACCACTGTGTGTCATTAAGAAGATACTTCTCTATTAGCATTGACAACAACAATGCTAAGGAGGAATTTGGGAGTTTTGTTTATGCACATTAAATTTCCAGCAAGTTGTTCTTTAGGAGCCAGAATGGTTTTGTGCAGTGAGGAGCCTTCCTAAGCCTAACAGTTGCCATCAAGGAAAAAAATTCTGTTTCCATGGAAACATCTGAGGTGGACCAAGCATGGATTAATCAAAATACAATGAAGCCTTTTTGCAAGGTACTAGAAAGAAATCCAGTTTAAAGTGATCACTGCTGCTCTTTCTTTCCACTCACACTGGAAAGCATGGGAAATTCTCCCCAAATGTCCATGTGACACAGTTTAATTAGCATGGTAAGAAGTTAGGGCTTCTTACATTTAGTGTGTGGTTGTGAGCTGGGAGCCAAGGATATAGTAACAAAACAAAACAAAACAAAGGAGTGAAATAAATAATGTAAAATTACATTTACCTTCCTCATTCCTTTGCTACTGATTGTATCAAGTATCTCTTTTCTCTGTTTAAAATAATTTAATAGCCTTCAGTAGTAGTAGTGCAGGCTCATTTCTTAGTACTGAAGGCTAATCCTGGTATTCAAAATCCAAGCCATGGGTTAGGGGTTTTTGTTTTGCTGTGATTATATATGATATTATATCATTCTCAGCTACCACTAGAGGATAAGTTTCTGCCAGCAGAATTTAGCCTCAAGTTCTGACATTGCCCAGAGATGAACAAAAGGGACTATGTAAAAGCAGCCTCCCTTCACCAGTGTTCTCAACAAAGAAAACCGAGGGCGCTGCTCCATTTTTATAAGAGCACTTCCACTGAAGTGGTTCTTTTGTCAGTTCTTTGTATTAGCAAAACTGACTCCTTTTTTTCCCTCCTTCTTCTTTTTTTACAATAGCTGAGGTTATTTTACAATTATTCTATTATTGGAAGATGTTCAAAAAATACTCTGAAAGTGTAAGAGCAGTGCACAGTAATTGCAATAGAAACCAACAAATGTCAAATGACTGTAAAGCCTCCATTTGTATACAACAATATGATACTAATGTCAGAGACATGAGATGCACTTCCATTTCTAATCCTACCTTGGAGTGAGGTTCCTCTATGAAAAATTGCCAGTGATAACACTGGCAGGGTTCCACTTTTGTGTTTTTCAAAGGTTTGGTAGCAAATAACTCACAGATTTTGCTCTTCTTCATTTTATTACTTCCAGCAGGGATCTGAAAATCAAGCTGGGCTTTCCATCTCCAGCATCATCGTTAGTAATAAAAGCTATGCTGGCCAAATTATAATCACAATAATCTGTGCATAGCTCCTCTGTTATTAAGATATTTGTGCAGACTTTACTTGGTGAAGAAGTCCCCAGTTGGCAAGCAGCACACATGGATATCTTGGTGCTCAAGAAGGATGAGCGCTACAGGCTCCCGCAGGCTTAAATGAAGTAGAAAGCAATAAATGCTTCCATTCTGGCATTCAGGCAGGCAGGTAAGACTCTGAATGCACAACAACTTGGTTTGTGCAGCCATGCACCACAGTAGCACGCCTAAAGAAACAGATTTCAGTCAGTCATTTATTACTTATGTTCAAGAAATGTTCAAAACATGCAAGATATTGTCTGGGCAGATAAGCTGGCATAGCTGCTCTCAGAAGCAGACTGGCATGCACACCCCACTATGCATGCAGTGGTGGTACTTACTGAAGGTGCCTGGGGCACCACAGGAAACCAGGAGGATCTGCCTAACACCAAGTTCATATGAGTCTTTGCAAGGACATGGGCATGCTGAGCGGCACAGATGTCCACACCAAGGTGCCAGCCACGAGAGCTAAGGACATATGGAAACACAGCTTCTGCTCTAGTGAAAACATGGCTACACATCTAGGACACTGGGAGGAATTAACCCTTCAAGGACTGCAGGAGAGGCTGCCACATTCCCATTGCTGGAGGCAGTCCTAGCCCAGCTACCAAACTCGTCCAGAGGGGCAAAACCACCCCCAGCACACAGGACCAGCACAATTAGCTGGAGGGATGACCTCAAGCCACATAGTCAATGTAAACTGCATAGCCGACTAGCATGGGCTCACGTGGGGCTGCGTGTGCTTGATGACAGGCTGCAGAGCAAAAGTTGTGGGAGGTGTCATGGAAGATATATGTCCTGGCTTGCCCAGGCATGATCCCATCCTTCCCTCTGCTGGGGGGTGGAGGGAGGAAAGCAGAGCGCAGGGAGCAGACAAGACTTGCCCAGACTTGTACTTCCCAAGTACAGGAAAGCAAGCTCCTCACCTCATATGGTCAGGTTTGGCAAAGTGCCATTCGGATTGGTGAATCAGTGTGGTCCAAGGGGCCACGGCATCTTGGGCAATCAGTAAATAGACTTTTGGCTTTTGCTTTCATTTTGCTTTGCCTGCTCAGCCCTGCCACGTTATGCTCTGCATTGCCTGCAACCACTCTCAAGAGACCAAGAGAATTCCCTTCAAGTGTTTTGGGGTACTGTCTGATCCTATTTTGTGAGTAAATATTCAAAGCCTCTCTCTAAGAAATTCTGCAACTAGATTCTATTGTGCCTTTCTTCCTCAGCAGCAGAAAGGAACCTTTCAAGTCCCCTGGTGGGTAAGAGGTATAATTGAAACTAAGAACTTCTTTCCAGTTTTAAGTTTAATATTTGTATTTGCTACTTATTTCTTAAAGTGTTCTAATTTGCCTGTTCCCTGTGTATCTAAGTATCCAAACTGTGTGTTTTGAACATTGTAAATAAGTTTTCTGGCAAGATTTAATGTTAATAAAAATTTTTCATAGCAATTAACAATTGTGCTAGTTTGAAGCTAGCTAGAATGTTTTGTTGGGAAGGACTAGATTACAGGCTGTGAAAGGAAAACAATGGTGATGTCTACTTCACTCATAGGCTTGCTGAGATGTATAAAAATAAGAATCAAAACATAGACAAGGCACTTCTGCTGGGGAACTGGCTGAGCTGCATTTCTCTTTAGTCTCTCTGCTGTTTCTTTGATTAATCCACTTTGCTTCCTAACCCCCTGGTGGAACCTCCATTCTTCCTTGGGACTAGAGTAAGGCTGAGAGGGGTAGGGGGAAGGTGAAGGGGTGGTTGAAAGCCTCTCCTGGGGACTCAGGTTTCTGGGAGGGGAGTTGTGTTTCTGTATTACCTTTTACCTTGTATATTTCTGTATATACTATAAATATCTGTTTGTATATTGTGCTAGCTGTAAATCATAAGCTTCATTCATATTTCCAGAGCCAGCTGAGTCTAGTCTGGGTGATTTCCAAAGTGTGGGAGGGTGGGGAACACCCAAACCATCACACAACAGATCAACACCTGCTCCTAGCTTGGTGTCATCTGCAAACTTATTGATGCTGGACTCAATCCCCTCATCCAGATCATCAATAAAGATATTGAACAGGACTGGGCCCAGCACTGATCCTTGGGGAACACCACTAGTGACTGGCTGCCAACTGGATGTGGCACCATTCACCATCACTCTCTGGATTGGCCTTCCAGCCAATTCTTGACCCATTTCAGAATGAATCTGTCCAAGTCACGAGCTGCCAGCTTTGACAGGAACTTGTTGTGGCAGATAGTGTCAAAGGCTTTGCTGAACCCCAGGTAGACTACATCTACAGCCTTCCTCACATTCACCAGACAGGTAACCTGATCATAAAATGAGATCAGGTTGGTCAAGCAGGACCTGTCCTTCCTAAACCCATGGTGGCTGGGCCTGATCCCTTGGCCATCCTGTAGGTGCCCTCTCTTCTCTTTGTAAGGGCACACTGAGCTTTTGGGGCTATAGCTACACCACCGAGGTATAGGCACTGAGCCTAGGGTGATCGATAGGGAAGGGGACAGGCAGCACTTGAGACCACACCAAGGATCCTGGCACATGGCTTCTTCTGCCCCTGCAGGGCTAGGTCTTTGCTGGGTATCCAACAGCCAACTCCAGATCTCCCAGTTCACATGAAGCAGCCTACAAAGAGGAGGAAAGTTTGTTTGTTGGGCGGTTTGGGGGTTGGGTTTTTGTTGGTTGTTTTTGGTGGTTTTTTTGGTTTTTTTTTTTAGCTTGTTTGGGGTTTTTTGGCTTCTGTCTGAACCACTTTGAGATAAATTTCTTTATCCCAATACGTATTGGCTTCCCCTCACAACCTGCTAGTAGAAAATGCTTTGCACCCAGTAGCTTTTCACAGAAGTAAGCTAATTTTCTAGTATTTTTCAGTATAAACATGTCTAAAATGGTACAACCACAAAGAAGGTGCAAAAAAAGTCCACAGGTACTTACCCCTCCTTCCCCTCCCAGTTCTGCTGATGGGAGCTGCCAGGGCCCCACCTCACACCACAGAGGCCCGTGTTGTATTTAGCAGTTACTCCACAGCACGGTGTTAAGCTCGCCTAACCAGCATCTCCTAGAGTGACTTCTTTTCACCAAGAAGCACTGCTTCACCCTGGTGGAAATATCCCTTCGGAACAAACACTTCCTTATGACAGAGGATCTTTTGCTGGGAAACCCAATGAAAGAGGCTAAAGAAGCAACTTTCTCCTTGCTACCCATGGTATTACCTTGCAGGCTAACACGAGACTTTTTTCCTAAGCTGGCAATTTCTCTCCACATTTAAGCTCTCGAGCACTGGTTCCTTTATAACAGGAAATCACAGACACACGCAATGCAGGGATGGGGACGAGCAGCCTGCCGTATTTGGGTGACAAGGGACATCTAGTGGCACCGCGGCTCCCGGCACCACTGCCACCATGTCCCTGCAAACACAACCACCTCGCCTGTTCCCACATCACACTCTACCCGTGGTTGGTGCAGGGATAAACATCCTTCTGCCCTCCCCAGCCTTGCATCTCACCTTTACCTGTAGAACCGCCGTCCTGTGCTGCCTCCTCTCTCAGTTTGGTCCACTCAGCTCTTTTGGTCCTGCTCCACCAGTAAGTTTTCTTACTGATTTGATAATATATATAATAATATATTCACAGTAAGAGGCAGATTATCTCAGTGGCAAAGGACTGTAATGGATAAGAAAGCATTATTACTTTATTCAGAGAAATACATGGCTTAGGAGGAACACACGTCTATGTGAAAGAAAACAATCTTTGCCTGGGTATCAAAACTAAAATAGTTTATCAATTTTGAATGATTCATAACAGGACCTCTTAGCTCTCTCTATCTGCTCAATGGCACATGTCTACAATAGCCCATCTTCCTCAGAGGCTGCTCCCTCTCCCATCAGAATCATAGAATCAACCAGTTTGGAAGAGACCTCCAAGATCATCCAGTTCAACCTAGCACCCAGTCCAATCAACGAGACCATGGCACTAAGTGCCTCATCCAGTCTTTTCTTGAAGACCTCCAGGGACGGTGACTCCAACACCTCCCTGGGCAGCCCATTCCAATGCCAATCACTCTCTCTGCCAACAACTTCCTCCTAACATCCAGCCTAGACCTACCCCAGCAAAACTTGAGACTGTGTCCCCTTGTTCTATTGCTGGTTGCCTGGGAGAAGAGGCCAACCCCCACCTGGCTACAATGCCCTTTCAGGTAGTTGTAGACAGTAATAAGATCACCCCTGAGCCTCCTCTTCTCCAGGCTAAACACCCCCAGCTCCCTCATCCTCTCCTCATAGGGTTTGTGTTCCAGGCACCTCACCTCTCCGGACACCTTCCAGTACCTCAACATCTTTCTTGAATCGAGTGGCCCAGAACTGGACACAGCACTCAAGCTGTGGCCTGGCCAGTGTTCAATACAGGGGAAGAATAACCTCCCTTGTCTTACTGGCCACACTGTTCCTGATCCAGACCAGGATGCCATTGGCTCTCTTGGCCACCTGGGCACGCTGCTGCCTATGTGAAAGTAAAACAAACCAGAACATGATTAGAACAGGACTCTTGAAATTGCAACCACACATCCTGGAAAGTTTTTCATTTTATTTTATCAAAGACAATAAGTAATGGCATGGCATCCAACTCAGTTATTTACATCAGCAATAAAGATTCGAGACTGTGTTGTGAAGGGGTTTTGTCTGTGTTTGGGGTAAGATAAGAGGCCGAATTTAAAAGGGTTTTAAATAATTTAATAATATATACAAAAGGAATTCCTCCCCCCAAACTTATATACAATTAACCTACACAAGTTCTTTGTATGCAGTTGTGAAATTACTTTACAGAATGTCTATTTACAGTAGGGTTCAGGAATTTGGTAGAGGTTTGGAAAGGTTTGGATAGAGAGTCTTGTGGCATGAAAGTGCCACAGGTAAAGTCACTGAAAGTCTTAGCTGCTCAAATCGAGATTGTTCACTTACTCACTAGTTGGAGTCACAGTCTTGGTGGTCCCAAATATGTGTAGCAAAAGCCACGTTGCTGATCCTCGTGGATCTGAATAGTTCAGTGCAGGTATTGGGGTGTGCTGTCTGAGAAGACTCCACGGGCACAATCGGGCTGGGTACGGTGAACTGGGAGCGGCGGCTGGCCGGGAGCGCCTTGGTCAACTGTTCCCCTGGATCGGTGCGAAGTGCCGTGGGTCGGAGCCATGCAGCGGTGGTGGCCCCAGGCGACAAAGAGGCTAGGAGCGGTGGGTGGAGGAGGGTGGCAGGAACACTGAATTGCCCTATTTATGAGATGTGGGCCAAGATTGATGGTCCTTTGGCCACAATACTGTCCAATAAGTGTCTGGCAGCCAGCCAAAACGTGCCAAATAAGGTAGAGTCCACAGGTTCGGTACCCTCAAATATGGAGAGGGCACAGGTGGGCCCACACGCTAGGTGTGTGAGCTTATGCAACTTGTTTACCTCAACCTTGCAAGCAGGGCAGGCCAGACTTGAAGGCGCCAGGCTTGTTGTGCCCCTTTGTTCACTTAATTTATTTTCTCCTGGTTTAGCTAGAAAAACACCTTTCTGAGGGAAAACATGTCCAGGCAGGCATAGACTTGTAAACAAGGCTATTTGGGCCATGGACTGTCATTAGAAACAGAGCAGTACATACGTCAGAAATCAGTTTGACTGTATTTCAACTTCCTTCACAAGCAATGCCTTGTCACATAGCTTTTCTCAAATCATTATGTGCTCCTGGTGCGCAAGGCAGGTCCAGAAAAGAGAGAAAGGATGGGTAAGTGCATGGAAAGGAGGTTCAAGGATGTCTGAGCCCAAATCAGACTTTTCAGGCAACTGCTTCAGTGGGAAGGAAAACACTACAGGTGGTAAAACTCAAAGCCGAGGAAGTGGTCACTTAACTAGTCAGAACAGAGCATTACAGAATTTCTGCAAGTCTCCAGCTGGAAGGTAGGCAGCAGTATTGAGAACCACACCTAAACTCTCTTTCCTCCAGAGTATGCACTGTATTTTCTTTTCAGTAACCTTAGAAAGTCTGTCGTGTGGGTCCTTCAAGTGGAGCAGCTTCCTCAAAAGGGATGTCCTGTTCTTTTACAATTCTCATTGCTTCTGTGCTCTCTTTGATGGCTCTCCAGCCACCTCTGGCTTCCCACCCTCAAGATTCCAGACGTGCCTTTACTATCTCAAATAAGTTCCTGCTGTTGACCAAATCTGCAATTTTCTATTTTTAGTGAATAGATTTTGTCTCAGTTCTAAGTTAAATTCCCAGAGACTCAAATATATTTGATAGAACCAATAACAATTTTTAGAACGCCCTTCCCCCTTCTTTCCCAAAAGAAAGAAAATTAGATGTAGAGAGAGGGAAGGTAAGTACACCCAAATAATTAATCTCACTCTGATTTGGAAGTTAAAACAGAAGAAAAGTTTAACAATAAATTAAAAAGGTATCTGAGGTGGGGAAGTTACAAAGGGAAGGGAAAAACCAAATACAACATGTGTAAATACAACCAGATTTTGATGGTAATGGGTTTGTCCACCTCGTGGGTGATGGCCACATGGTAAAACAAAGAGAACCAGGAACAGGATGGTGATGCTGGTAAGCAAGGAGGCAGAGAGCACAGAGAGAGAAATAAACGGGAAGTCCCCCCTGCTTTTATAGACCTTTAGACAGGAAGGGGGAGTGGGCTAACTGTGAATCACCTGGTGGTGTTCAGACCCACCCCTGGAGAGGGGTCAAGACCACCTAGGGTCAGGTTCAAGGACACTCCCCCTGGAGGGTTAACCCTGTACAGATTTCAACTGGCATTTTAGAGGCACAGCCATAACTGGTACAAATAAAATGCTAAAAAGTCATATCCTGAAAGACTCATAATGAGTGATAGAAATGACAAAACTCCTAAAAGTCCCCAAACACAACCCTTTGTGAAATGAGGTTATAACATTAAACTCCCCTGCTGTACTCAGCAGTTTAAAGTAAAAAAGTTTAAAGTAAAAAAGAGCAATTAGGTGGTTTAAGCAATGAACATGCAAAGGTATCTTGTTGAATGCCATACAATATCCAAGTTTCAAACACAAGGTTACAGTAACTTTTCTCAATATAGAACTTCATTCCTGTTACATTTATAATGCCATGAGATTAAATCTGTCTTCCTATATGAGTGTGGTCTTAGTGTCAGCAAGGGGGAAAACCAGAACAGGTATTGTGTGGGAGGACATGGAGGAGAGAGGCAGGCCAGGAGTATTAGACAGGGCTTAGAAAGCTTGATTATCTATCCCTCAGACACTGAAGTGATGCTACACATTGTGGCTTAGGTCAGCCTAACAGCTTGCTGTCACTGTAAGGGGATAGTTGTACTTTACTCGCCCCCGCATGCCTCCTTGTGTCAAGTCTGGCACTTCTCTTTATAGAAAACCTTCTCCTTATAGAAAACCAACTTAACCAGGAAAACTCATGTCCCTGCTCTCCCGCTCCCAAAAAAGCTACTTAAAAATGAGTCGTGAGAGAAATCAACTGAGTGGCACCCGCACGTGTTTGCAGCACATATATGCTGTAAAGCAGTGTCTTGGGTTCAAATGCAGGTTCCCAGAGACTCTTATAAATTTAGTAGACCCAATGACAATTTATAGAATTTATAGAGTGCCCTCCCCTCTTCCCCCTCCTTTCCCCAAAAGACAGGGAGAGAGATAAAGGTAGGGACACCCAAATAAATCAATCTCACTCGATTTGGAAGTTAAAAAAGGAAAAGTTTAACAATAACTTAGAGAAAGGGATTGGAGGTAGGGGAGTTTACAAAGGAAAAGGAAGCGAAAACAGCAAAATACAAAACAGGGATGGATACAACCCGAGTAGTGTGATGGTGTCTCTGCCTCGTGGCTGCCACGTGGTGTGCTGGTATGCAGTATCAGTGTGTGTGTGAGTGAACGCAGGAAAAAAGAGAAAGAGGAGCAGGAAGCTCCTCTTTTATACCGCAGGAAGTGGGGGGAGTGGGCTAACCATCACCTGGAGTGTGGCCCACCCCTTGGGAGGGGCCAAGACCCCTAGGGTCAGGTTCAGGGTCACTCCCCCAGGAGTGTTAACCCTATACAAGCAGTTAATATTTTTTATCTGCTTCAAATGCTTCTTTCTCTGCCTACAGCTACTACAATAATTAGAACAATTTTCTAGAATGTGCAAAACCAGTTGTTAACAAACAAGAATTCCAAACTCCTCAAACTTTTTGAGGCCAGGGTAACAGCGGTTTTGAGCTCATGTAGGGACATCTGGGGACACACAGCTCCTTCCTACTGGGTATAGCTTTTATGCCAGAGAGTTGTGGTCAATGTGATGGAGTCTAGTTGGGAGCCTGTAACTAGGGGGGTCCCACAGAGGTCAGTACTGGCATCAGTTCTTTTCAATATATCCATCAATGACCTAGATGAGGGCACAGAGTGCACTATCAGAAGGTTTTCTGATGACACCAAAATGGGTGGAGTGGCTGCCACACTAGAAGGCTGTGCTGCCATTCAGTGAGACATGGACAGGCTGCAGGGTTGGGGAGGAAGAAATGCAATGAAGTTTAACAAGGGCAAGTGCAGAGTCTTGCACCCAGGAAAGAACAACCCCAGGTATCAGTATAGGTTGGAGTCTGACCTGTTAAGAGGGCAACAAAGGGGAAAAGGGTCTGAGAGTCCTAGTTGATGGGAGGTTGGCCATGAGCCAGCAATGAGCTCTTGTGGCCAGGAGGGCCAATGCCATTCTGGGGTGCAGTAAAAGGGCTGTGGGTAGTAGGTTCAGAGACGTTCTCCTGCCCTTCTGCTCTGCCCTGGTAAGGCCATATCTGGAGTACTGTGTCCAGTCCTGGCCCCTCTTGTTACAAATGATGCAAAATTAATACTCAATATTATTTTTTATAACCAGGTAAAGATTGTTAATAACTATGAAAACAGTTTGTTAACATTAAAGAAAGAAAACTTATTTACAATGTTCAAAATGCACAGTTTGGATACTTATACACACAGGGAACAGGCAAAACTTGAACACTAAGAAATTAGTAGCAAATGCAAACATTAAACTTAAAACTGGAAAGAGGTTCTTAGTTTCAATTATACCTCTTGCCCACCAGGGGACTTGAGAGGCTCCTTTCTGCTACTAAGGCAGAAAGGCACAATAGAATCTGGTTCCAGAATTTCTTGCAGGGCTAGCTACAGCTTCAGACAACACCCAGACACTTTCAGGGAGTATCTGGAAGGGACATGGCTGGTACCCAGGTGACTATGTGAGAACTGTAGTAGCAGCAGAGGGTTCGGATGTTGTGGTGTTTGCACCATGCTCAAACACAAGGAAGAGTCCTGAAAACATGCCAGTACCTCAAAAATATGGAGGTTTTTTGTTCAGAAAAGTCAAAATTTATTAAATTAAAAACTATTTTTCATCTTTATGTATTTGTCTTCTGCTTTCTCAGATGCTAGGAAATACCTGAATTTCACATTAAACTCATTACTAACACCCCCAGGAATCAGGATATAACAGACTTAAAAAACTGAGATTATGCCCTAATTGCTCAGATTTTCCACTTCTGGTATTTAGCAAAACACCTGGTTGCCACAGGATCCACAATTTAAGCAGTGCTGCACTTGCACACAATTTTTCCTCTGCTGAATGGAGTGTGGTTGCCCCTGGGTCCCCAGTGGTGACCAAGGTTAACCTGGGGCTCCTGAATGGAGCTACAGCAACGGGCTCACTGGGCGCAGAAGGGAATGGGAAAGCAAGGAGACAACTCAGTGTGAGTTATCTGTCCAAGCAATCCATGGTTTATTGTGAGCATCAGACTTCAAGTTACAAGGCACAACTTTTCAGTTAGGGTGAGAAAAGTGAGCACATGCAGCATGCAACGCGGTACTGTTCACGAGCATTTGGCGCATCTAAATACTTGGATATGCATAATCTTCCCTACTTGCGGTTACTGCAAATGCGTTTAGTGCACCTAGATATTGGAATCTGCATAATCCTCCTATTTCCCTCCTACTCTGCCCACAGTCCCACTGAAGCTGCTTATCAGAAGGCTCAAGGACAAATTCCTCTGAGCTTCTTCACACACAGCGCTGTGGTTTACTGCAGCTCCAATGCTCAGACCTCACATCCAAGGCTTGATTGTACAAGCTTCTAGGGGCTCGTGCCCCCTATTTTTCAGCCAGTTCCCAACACCTGGGAGTTACTTTTCTCATAGATAGGACCTGAAAAAAACTCTGACAGAAACCTCAGCTTTCATTTCACAGGAGGAGATTTGATGTTCCTGCCTTTCCAGGTAGCATCAAAGCAGATTTTTTTTTTGTCTGTTTACTTTTATGCCTAGTTTAGAGTTCCCTATGAAGGCACTGGGGGGAATAAAAACAAAACAAACTAAACACAAGCACAGGAGTAAAAGAGTAACAAAGGGCTGGAAGTAGTGCTAATCCTGCTGGGTGATCAAAGTTCTCCAGCTTCAACTTAGAGATCTTTTATGGCTGCAATCCACCTGTGCCTCAGCCTGGGCTTGTTCTGTATGTTTAAGAATAGCTAATTTATTTGTTTTCCTTTGGTGTTCTGTTCCAAAGGAAAAAATATGAAGAACATTTGTGGCTTGGAGAAAGCAGAAAATAGCCCTTTGGGAGGTGCAGGAAACCCACAGAAACCCTGACTCATCAAACTTTCTTACATTTTGTTTGGCTGCCTGTCTCCTTCCCTTTTTTTTCCTCTGCAAACTTCCCCCAGTCATCTCTCCCAGGTTTCTCACTTTGCCTATTCACCTTCCTTCCCTTCTCTGCA
This sequence comes from Pogoniulus pusillus, assembly GCF_015220805.1. Classification (NCBI taxonomy): domain Eukaryota; kingdom Metazoa; phylum Chordata; class Aves; order Piciformes; family Lybiidae; genus Pogoniulus; species Pogoniulus pusillus. The sequence goes on from NC_087278.1 coordinate 15,310,673, forward strand.
AAGCTCTCAATATTTTCTTTTATTTTTTTTTTCATTTAAACCTTTCTTCAGTTTCCCACTTCTATGTCCTGCAACCTCACACAAATATTGTAACCCTCTAGAAAAAGACCACAGGCCAGAAACAGGAACAAGACAGGGCAAAGACAAAACCTTGTTGGAGCAAAAATATCCTAAAATTCCTAAAATTAAAATTTCTAATAAAATTAAACTTACATGTACATCTGCACATTGTCTTCTTTTTCTTCCCCTCCCCATTTTCTTTCCCTGTTTTCTCATCAAAATCACCGTGTGGCACCCTGTGCACCTCATTTTTGCCAAAGCTGATTTTGGCTGTAACGCATACGAACATCTCACGTTTGGAGTTGACAGACTGCTCTCACAACTGAGTGATTAAAACAAATCCCAGGGAGCACACCACACCTTTCTTGGCCCTTCCTCTGCTCAAAGCAGAAACTTCTTTCTGCCAAGCAGCCAGCCCTGGAAGATCAGGAGCGACACAAAGCTTTAAAATAACATTAACAACTAGCTTTTAAAGGAACATGAGAAATGCCCCAGTGAGGGGTAACCGGCGGGGACATAGGTGCACACAAAGAAGTACTACTTTGGTATGGAACAAGGACTACCAAACGGAGGCGTTACTGCTAAGTACCCAAACCACCAGCAGAGGGATGCTGGTTTCGGCATCGATGCTCTCAGAACTAAGCTCAGGAGAGCACGCCCCGAGGCACAGCCAAAGCCTCTGGCACGCCAGGCTCAGCAGCCAGCAGTTGGCACTGTTGCTCCACTGCAGAAGCGACAGCCAGGGATGCAGCAGCGGCCAGTGTGCAATCCCGCACAGCCAGGGATGCAGCAGCGGCCAGTGTGCAATCCCGCACAGCCAGGGATGCAGCAGCGGCCAGTGTGCAATCCCGCAGACAGACCTTCTGAGCGTCACTTGCAGAAGCAGTCACGGTACACATTGCCTGCACACGAGCATACCCACACTGAATGCACGTCCCATACACACCTGCCACAAGAAAGGAAGAAAAAATTGTGTGTGCAAGTGGCACTCTTGCTTAGACCTTACAAGTGCCAATCTAACATCTCCAGTGAGACAGCTGGAAACTAGAAGGATGTGCTGCAGAAGAGTTGCTAAATTCAAGCTGATTTACAGTGTGCCATAAAGGAGAACATAGCAAAATCCTTCACAAAAGTAGCGAAATACTTCAAAACTCACTGCATGAGTATCTAGGAGATGGAAGTTCTCTTACAAATGAGAGGAATCCTCCTTTCCTTCAGGCATTTGCTTCTTGTAGTGAAGGCCAAAGTAGCAATAGGTGGTGCAGATGAGTAAGGCACGGCTAAAAGAGAGGTTGACACAATGGAAAGGCAGCCCTGCAGTTCTTTCTGTAGAGAAAAAAAAAAGCATCTGCTAACTTTTCTCATCACAGACCACTTCAGTACCTCACAACACACAGCAAAAGGCAAAGTCCTGCAGCAGCAGGAGAGTCTTTCTAGGGAAACAAATACTATCCTTACCCACAGATCTGTTCTTCCTTGATTTTAGTACCTCTTGGGAAAAAAAATGTTAAATAAGGAAGAATGAGTAAGAACTAAATAGAAAAAAAAAGATAAATTTTCAAAAATCAGAAGGTTATCAATTGGAAACATCTGGGAGGTGAGAAGGAAAGAATTAAAACAAAAAGGAAAACCCAGGGGAAAACAAACTAACACCCCAAAAAAAAATCTCAACCAAAACAAAAAATGTCCAAAACACAACAACTACCAAAACCCAAAGCAAACGACCAGACAACAAAAGTCCATTTCATTGTGAATCCACTTCAGTGCTTTACAAGGGGAATTCTACCCATCTCCAGCCACATAGGTGTGAAAGCTTGTCTGAATGAAGGGTATGTCTCTAAGCTCTGCCTGTGCTCCCTGCTCAGTACCAGAGCCCTTTCATCACTGGGGGCTGTTCTGTAATCAAGATAATGACTGACCTTGAACACACACAATATAAAAAGGCAGAGAAAAGTCTGGACTAAGTAAATTAGATGGTTAAGGGTGAGAAATTCTTACTCAGAGTCTTTCTGCTGATTACTGGTTTGAGGAGGGTATAAAAGATTTCAGGCTAAGAGAAAGAAAAAAAAAAACAATTATTACAGAATAGCAATGAGATAGCTGAAGAAATTAATTCTGGAGCTCAGAACAGAACACTAGGCAAAGAGATGGAGTTTCCCTGTGCAGTTAAAAAAAACAAGAATGAAAGACAGCTTTGTCTAACAACATGTTACAAGTAAAACATGGCAACAGCAGCAGCAAAGTCCTTCCCTGTTGTCATTGCAGTAGCAACAGTTCCAGAACACACTGGGACATGTATACATTGCATTTGGTTTAGTAGCCTGAAAAATAAGTAGTTAGTTCTTTTATGTTGAGGAAACAATTAATTTCTTGACCTGGGGAGAAAGAAAAAGCAGTTTAGTAATACATTACCATGCCTGCCTGTTGCAATGATCCTCATCAGGGGGCACTTCATCTTTGAGAGCTGCACCTGAGTTTCTTTATCAGTGATTGGTACAGCCACAAAAATATTTTTGCTGAAGAGTTGTCTTTCTGTGACCATATTACCTCAGAGCAAACCTACCACCAACTGCATAGTATTTACCAGGGAAAACCTTTGTAAATGCTAATAGAAAACAGAATGGTGTTGGTGAGCCTCTCTTAATCTCCCTTCAATATTTATTTCCTGTGTCACCTTACATTGCTACCTGTGGTTGCATACATTTGCGTTAGTCACAGCAGTGCACAAGCACGTGGGTAAGGGGGATACAGTATTATTTCTTTTAGTTTTACTTTGTGCTAAGGCCCCAGCTACTGAATTTAAAATACTTTGGGTTGGACAGGATTTTTAAAGGTCTGACACCCTTTCAGTGAGCAAAGACATCTTTAACTAGATCATGTTGCTCAGAGCCCAGTCCAATATGACTTTGAATATTTCCAGGGATGAGTCATCCATATGGCATATAACTTTGAGAATCAATGTTCAGTTTTGAGAAACCAGCAGGCATTTTCTGTACATCTGTGTTGTTCAGCAGGGTCTCACTGCCAGAGTCATGATAGTCTTAGAGAGTCTATGTATTCACACTCAAAAATTAAATCACAAAGTTTAAACTATTTTTGATTATGCTCTTGGGGCTTCATGTACAGAGACAGAGGCCATATAAAATTTATCATTGCCATATAAAACTTATCAGGCAGCATCAGTGTTGCACTGGTTAAACCCATTCTGCATTTGGAAGCCTGACTGCTATCACAGGGATTGCTGCATGGAGACTAATAGCTGAACTTTGCCTTTATCCAGTTTAATAAGGTGGAAGTTCCTTCCACGAGAGAAATATGATGCAAGACATCTTTGATCTCCCTGCTGCCTCTGCCCATCACCTTCGAGGAAACTGCAGCAACAGTGAAAAAATAGTCATGTGGAAATCTGCATCTTAAAATATCACCACTAGACGTCCCTTTAGCTCCAGCCAACTAAGCAGAAGTGTTTCTGTAACCCTGGTGACTTCTTCCAGACACTCTATGCCTCACCAGCAGCTAGGGCAGAGCAGCACAGGTGTATGAATGCAAGCAGCAGGAGCGAGGACTCACTAGGGACTCTACCTACAGCCTCGCAGTTTCTAGGTTGGGTTTAGCTGCATGTCTGATTTATGTGCTACAGTCACACCCTGTATTTGCCAAGCACAACCACACTGTAAGTGTAGCAGCTGACCGAGAAGAGATCAATTGAAGCCTAATTGTAGCCTGCCTTCATCTTCTTGGTTGCTCAGGAAAACTCACCAAGGTGGATCTGCACCAATCCTGATCCCAGCAGGTCTGAAATTTCCTCTGATGCACTAATGAAGAAGCTGAAGTTTAGCTGGTGCAAGGTAAAGCAGCTGTCAAAGGAGCGATGCCAGTCTGGGCTCTCTGTGGATGGCCCTTACCTTTCAGAATACAAAATTTTACATTCCCCACATCCTGCCTGTGATGTGAGGTTGGATAAAATATATTTAGGAGGCATGACCTGGCCTGTGGCCTCTCTGTCTTACCACAGTAACCACACTCTTTCCTTATAAACAGGGCACTGTTCCTTCTGGATGTCTGTGATTTGCCAATTCAGCTTTATTCAGCTCACCAGAATGACTTTTTGAAGGTTTTTTTGTTTGTTTCTTTGGGGGTTTTGTTTGGGGTTTTCTGTTGGTTTGTTTGTGGCTTTTGTTGATGTTTTGCTTTGGGTTTTTTTTTTAAGTGAATTTTCCAAGATCAAAGCTCTGGCTGTGGAACACTGTTTGAAAGCATCACTTTTCCTGCAGCTTTGGTGAAACAGGGCAAAATCAGGTGTTGCACAGGCACTTGAAGTTATTGTTTAGGTACCTGAAAAAGTGTAACCTGGTTGTGAAGGAGACTTGCCTGTTTTGAAAGCTGCATTCATCTTCTGAAACTGACACTCACTTGCACTTTATGTCATAGCTTACAGGAAGGATATCACCACCATCACTTCAGGCATTTCAATCTGGAAGGGAAGGAACAGTTGAAAGTCAAGGTAAATTCTGTTCTGGCAGAGTGTCAGGAGAATACAGAAAATGACCCTGGGGTGGATTTTCTTCCTGGTTCTCCAGCTAGAGTAACCACCATTAACCCCCTCACTATTCACCTCCTGCCCCCTCCTACCCCCACACTGCCAGCACAAACATAAGTGCAGTATTTGCCCTACTAACAAGTAGCATTATTAATAACTCACTATGCTAATTACCTGGACGCAATTACAAATATCCCATTAATAATTACAAGATTTCCTGCTGTCTTGCAGTGTTCAGGTACTTCCCTGTTGACTCTGGTTGCTCACCTTAGCCTCAATGAAGCTGCAGAATTACTGCTGTCATATGGCAAATCACAAGCACACGCTAAGAAAACACAAGCTCTTTGTAACAAACCTTCTCATATTCTTTTCCAGTATCTGAACACTGTCACTCATTAAATGCCATTAGTCTTACACCTTTACATTCTTTAATACTCCGCTGATATGGAGCTTTTTGTCTTCCAGTCAAGCCCTTCCTCAGCCAGAAAGGGCTGTAAGCCACCTTCCAAGACACAAGCTAACTTTCTTGTCTTCTGTGTTATCTCAACAATACAAGCACTCTACATTAAAGCAGGTAGAGCATACATAAAATGTGTGCAGTAGAGTTTTGTAGGGGTTATAGTAAGAAGTAATAGTCTTTAAATTACAGATTAAGCATAAGGACTATTTTCCAGTGCAAGGGATGACAAAGCAGTGAAGCAGAGCACCTGGGGATGATGTGGGACCTCGAATCCTGAATATCCTTGAGGACAGGCCATGAAAGCAGCCCTAAGGGACAGTTGCCCGCAGTTGATTTGTTTTCTGAACATGGCTCCCCAGCTTCACCACCTGTGGCACCACAGATCCACAGGGGGAGTAGTCTTACTCCTCTAATTTAAAAAGAGGTGTATTTATCTGGGGAACTGCGAAAAGAGCAGCTGCAGAAGGGAAGATGCAGGAACTCCTTTTCTCTTGGGCCTCAGCTGGGGCTGTTCTACAAAGACAACTTTCTGATCAAAAAGGGGGCAGAGCTAACCCATTTCTCTGTCAACTTCACCCTTTATAAGAAGATGCCAGTCTTTCTTTGGACTTTGTCCCTGAATTAGAAAGGTAACCATAAAGCATCAGATAAGAAACTGGACACATCAAAATAGTCAAACAAAACCCGAAGGACTTTGATAATGAACACACATGGAGTGAAGACACTTCCACACAGATTCCTTTCTTCAGCAGGTAGGAAGACCTACAGCAGGAATTTCTTTTAGGAGAACAAAATACAGTATTGAGACCTTTATGGCAATCTCCCTCTAGAACTTTTTGTCCCACACACAGACCACAAGCTCACAGAGGTGTCATCCTTTGGGCACCACACAAGCACATAACAAGTGCAGGAATGCCTTCAATGGTAACATAATCCAAACAGAGATAAGGGAAGGGGGACAACGGTGAACAAATGCAAATACACTCTGATGACCAGAAAAACCCTGGCTTGCTGCCTAGAAAAACTGGTAGCTCCTGAACCAAAGAGGTCTCCTGGAGCAAAGGACAACATAGTGTTAGACAAAACACACTGGCTAAATAAAAAAAAAAAAAAAAATCAGCAACATGACAAAGCAAAAAATATCCAAAGAAGTACAACTAAAAGATTCAATCTAAGAGGAATATATTCATGCCACTGCAAAAAGGCCAGTTAATCAAACTAAATTTAAAACAGTTTAGCTGCTTTAGCTATTAGTTAGTTTATAGAGAAGTTTATAGAGAAGCACAGCAAGGCCTGCTCAGAGCATGGGAATCAGCCCAGCTATGTTCCCTCACCAAAAAATCACCTCTTACAAAAGTCAGATTGGAGATGCAGTGGTGCTGTTGGAAATAGGCTCTGCCTTAGCCTGTGCTGCTTGGAATTAGCATAGCTTTGTAGGCTGTATGGGTCACAGCACAGCAGTGGTGGCAACAGCAGGGCTGTTGCCCCATATGAAACACATGCACCTACTGTTGTTTACACTTGGTTCCTTTAACAGCCTTAAATTCACTCCTAAATCAGTCTAACTACAGCCTCTTAAACTGAATACTGTTGGCATCAGCTCTATCCTCCCTCTCTTTGTCTCTCAGTCACACCCATGCGCACACAGATGTACTAAAAATACATGCAGTTCAGTATCAATTCAGTGTAATTTCCTGGATTGCACTTTCCTGCAGACATTCTCCATGGCTGCTAACTCCTCTTCAAGATAAAAAAATGGCCTTTCTGTCTGGTCAGTTCAGAAAGAGCTCAGTTTTGTTTTTTCTCCACCTAAGCAAACTAAAACTTCACACCACAAAACCTAGCTGTATCTATAATTGTAGTGCCCACACACAGGGAAAATAAAGGCCCAGACGGAGAGTCTTTCAGCTCGTGGTGTTAGAGAGTAACTCTTCTTGGACCCGTGAAAGGAATTCTTTTTCCTTTGAGTAGTTCTTTCTAGTAACGTTTTGATGCCAGGCTGCTATCACTACTCAAGCACCTACTCTGAGCGAGCCACCAAAACAAGTGTCAAAACCCTTCCTGGGAATAAAAGCACTGTTTGTACAAACTCTTGCATTCTTCTCCCACCTTCCAACCAAAGGGTGCTTTAGCAGCTGGTGAGATGAAGCTCTCCTGCTGAGGTGGGAGCGGAAACATGACAGCTTATCATTATGCGCAGTCTTCAGTGTTTTGCTGAGTTAAGAAAGACAGGACACCAAGCACATTCCCAGGCACTCTGCCAAATGGGGGCCCAAGGGGTAAGCAGAAAGTAATATGCAGGATGTAAAAGTATCTTTAAAAAAAAAAAAAAAGGCACCATCTGGTCAATTAAATGATCCAGAACAGGGCAATGTGAAGGAGCCTTTCAGGTTCTGCTTTAACACCTTATTAAACATACAAGGATCTGTGTCTTAGGAGTGGGCTACATTCTTTAAGAGTCAGGTCAGGCCAAGATTTTGTAAATCATCCATCTCCTCCAGAGTCTCTGGTGAAGCCACCACCACCTGAGTGCCCAAGTGTCCTGCTCCTTCCAGCACTACAGTTAGGCACAATCACCCCAATCATTTCTTCCCCTGATTAAACCCACTTCCAATACCATTGAACAGCACGTCACCACAAGCATGTCTTGTTTGCTTTTTAACTGCAGCCTCCTATAACAGAGCATGCAAACCCTAATGAAGGGCATTTGTATGCTAGTGTGGGTCGATACCATAGTTTAACAGAGAGCAGCTTTGTGAAAGCAGAACAAGGCTACTGCAGTGTGCTCTAGGGCTTTTACTTCCTATGGCCAGTGCCGGATCTCTGTTCCGCATTAATGAACGGCTGCTGTTTATTCGCTCTTCGAGGTGGTCTGGTGGGATGGGCCACCGTGGGACAATTCAGAGGGGATGCATTGCATGCAAAGTCCCTTCACTTATCAGATGGCTTCGTGTGAATAATGCTGGCAAAATCATCCATGTGCATCACAAAACTTGAGAAGTCATATGGCATCATTTAAGTTTCATGCTTTTTGGTTCAGACAAAGAGCGGGCAAGAAAAGGGCTCTGCCTCTCAGACAAATAAGGTATCTTATAGACAAGATGTGGCTGTTACAAAGTTGTCCTTTCAGCAGGGGATTCCAGAAGAGCGTTTGGGCTATCAAGAGGTCTTCTTACCTAGTGGGCCACTCAAGAAGCCACCTCTCATACAAGCTAGCATCCCTATGATTTTCATTTGGCCTTGACAGTCCCTTAATAGACAGATCCTTAATAGTCAGCTTCTTAATAGAAATACATTTCCAAATTTTGAAGATTGAAATGAAATCCCAAATGTTGGCCATTTTCACACTTCCCTCCTTGTGTTTTTTTTCTGCAGAGAGGCATGTATGTCAGAAGCTAGAGTCTTGGGAGCTGTTACAAGGGACCACAAACTGATATAAAAGAAGGAGCCTACTTACAGTAAGACACATCAGAGTCCGCATGGAGTTCACACTGCAAAACCATGTCCAGAAGTCCCATCTTTCTGGAAAGGAACACAAGCTTATCAATCCTTGTCCAGCATGATTTTCTTCAAATCTGAACACCAAATTGCACACTTTTTGGAAGAGGCATAAAAATTGCAGTCTGCTCTTAATTTTTTTACCTAATCTAAAGGAACTCAAAAGTCAATTATTTAAGAAAGAAATTTAAATCTACCTTCATGCTGAAATAAGAGTCCAGGCACTTGCACTCGTTTACTGGAAACCTGCTTAAACACACAGCTTTAATGAAAAGGGTGTAACACTGTTTTACACAAGTCAGGAGAGACAGCCCTGCCTGGGAAAGGTGATGGGATGGGGGTTAAAGGCCAGTACAAGGAAAACCTGGCCGTGTGACTGCAGAGTATTTTTTGTGCTTTCTTTTTCTTACCTACTAGATGGCCATCATGTGTGGGAACCTGGCTGCCTCCCTAAGCACACATGAGGAGCAAGCCATGCTCCCAGCACGTCCTCTGTGTGCTGCAGCTTCACCAGACTCATGACAGCCTCAATTGACCTCTTTTTATCTTTCTTCTCTCTGCCCTAAGAAAGCAAATAATACCTCAAGCCTCCTCAAGTCAGTTTACCGAGTAGAAAAACAGTAGAACCCCCAAACAGAAACATTTCCATGAACTAGATTATTTGCAAGGTCAAGAAAAAGAAATGCAAATACATACCCAGAGACTGGTCTATCCTCTTAGTTTCTGTTTTCTTACTTTTCTATTTTGGCATGAGAAGTAGCCAGCATATGGCAGTAAGGGTATCTCTGGTTACAGCAGCATCCGAGAAGTGTTGTTCTAGTAAAGTGACACCATGTACAAGCCACTCTATATAAGAAGTGAAGGAGGCACGGGGTGCAGGATAAGAAGCATTCCAGACACAGAGGTATCCGTGCTAGTGTTAAATGATGATACCCTGGCTACAAGGCTTTCCAAAAAGACCATGCTAAACTTGGCACTGCCATGGCAGAATGATTAGGGATGACTGAAAGAGGTAACCCCCCAGCAACACAGCAGGAGGGAGCAGCTCTGCGCAGGAACCCAGGCTGTACGAGCTTGTGGTGGGGCGCTTGCACACGTGGTAGCTGGGGCAGATAATGTAAACAGCGCTATACAGCGCTGCCAACAGCAGCCACTGGGTGTGGGCAGAGCGAATAGGATGCTGCTACCCAAAAGTCTTGGAAGTGACCAGTTTTTCTGCCCCACTCCCCCCCCCCGCCCCGAGTATTCCTGCCAGAGCAACAACAACAACAACAACAAAAGAGCAGCTGCTTTGGTTTTTGCAAGCATCTATACAAGATTTCCCAGCCTGGCAGTGTCCCTTTCTTATCTTTCCTGTTTGGTTTGAAATCTTAAACCACTGATTTTCACCTGCAAAGAAGCAGGGGTGGTGGTGGGGAAATCAGTGTAGGGTTATTGTGTGTAGCAGAGACTCCCCAGAAGGTTCATAAACCTTTCCCTAAGCTGCCCAGAGCTTCAGCTTTCTACCAACGTGCCTGAAAACAATTTGTCTGCTTTCCCAATCATTAGGGGGCTTTTGCACATCTCTAGCACTGGTATTGCAGCAAAGACCTTTTGAAGCTGCTGAGTGGCATCTGTTTTCTGGGTTTTTTTCTAATAAAAAAGAATCATATGATCAAAGTTTTCTATAAAAGCAACTGTACTGGCACTCAGCCATGGAGGAAAAAAAATTGGTCAAAGCCCCTGGTGCTTTCCATTAACGTGAAATTCAGACAGCTTTGTTTACAAATGAGACTGACCTCTTATATAATTAAATATTTTAAGGAATAAAATCTGGGAAAGTTTATTAGCCCACTGTGGCAAATACATTCTCAGAACAACAACCAGGGATCTAAGCGCGTTTACTTACACCCAGACATTTCAGAAGTGCTTGAGGAGATGTTTTCCATTTTTCAGTTACTGGAGGGCTGACCATATTTATGCACTGGATCCTGTTCCCATTAAAATTAACGTCTAAATCCCCACTAATATCACCAGGGGGGGAACAAAAAGGATTGCTCAAACTGATGTGTCCTAATTAAAAATCTCAGCTTTTTTTTTTTTAGGAACATTGCCAGCTGAGACTCTCCCTGACCCCACTGATCACATTTCCATAGTGTAGCCACAGGAAGACGGTGCGAGTTTACCCAAACACCTCAGAAAAATGCCAATTTACTTTTTTCCAAAAATTCAATATACTTCTGAATATATTTGCAGAAAAGACCATAGGAGGATGTGCAGAGGTATACCCAAGTGCCAGCTGTCATGCTCAAATCCCGCTTGCATTTGGAGAAGTGATGGGAAGCACTTTACGGCAACTTTTTCCCAGGAGAAACGCTAGAATTGTTCCGTGTTCCCAGCCCCAGGGAAGGTCTGGGTGATGAGACACAGGATGAACTGTGGCAGCTACTCTATTTACAGTGCTGGAAAAGAACATGAAGAAAAAAGTTTCATTCCTTCTCATGACAGATTTCAGCAACAGCTTGAAATTCTGTCTCCTACATCACACCCAGGTGCTCTCTTGTCATGATTACGTTAACTGCCATTTGTTTTCTCATTTTTCTCCTCACTTTCTAAATCTTTAAACATTGGTCAAGAGAGGACCAGCCCCAGCCATCAAACTCACAGAGACAGGAGCTTCAGATTACATCTATGTCCACTCAAGCTGTGATATGAAGCCCGTTACCCCTTCACATCCCTCCACATCACACGGGGCTTTATCTCCTGAAATCTTCCCCCCTCAGGTTTTTTCTCCACCATCATTTATAAAACTCTCCATCTGCTTTGATCAAGAATGAAAACCAGATGTGCCAATCCTGACGTTTTCATCACCATTTCCTGTCAACCCCAACTGCTGCCCTATTAGCACGTATGTGTTTTCAGTGTCACACACTGCCTCAGCAGTAGTGGCAACTCAGACAGGAACTGGGGAGCAAAGACGCAACACAACATGGATCCAGATATGGAGAAAAGTAGGACTATCAATGTTGGTATAAATATGCTTCTGTAGTATGTGTGACGATTTCTGTAGAATAGAGGGCTTTTCCAAAATGGAATTGTCCTGAAGGAACAACAAATGAAGAACAGGAACAAAGGAGACAAAATGAAAAAAATATATAAAAGAAAGAGACCTCTGAAAATACAATGATGGAGCAGGCTACAGTGAATTTAAATACCAGCCTGCAATGAACTCCATGTAACAGGATCCCAGAATACAGCTCAGCTCTGAGGGAGGTTTCAACTCCACTTTCCAAGCCTATCTCTTCGACCTTGTCTCGGTGACATAAACGAACTGAAATGAACATATGTTTTTGGGTTTGTTTCTAAAATAACCAGACTGAAGCTGAAATACTGCACTGCCCACACTAATCTCCCCCACCTTCCTCAGAGGAAAGAGCAGAGAAAAACCATGCATGTTAGTCACATCAGATGAAGTGCTACAGTGATGAAAGTTTATACAAAACAGAGATGGAAAAAAGGTCTGTTGGGTACCAGCTGTGGGCAAGCAATGAGCTGTGAGACCAGGAGGTGACGGTGTGCCAAGGCTCGCTTGCCCGCAGCCTTGCTGGGTTCCTTGAGGCACACACATCAGCCCTGCAAGCATGCAAGAGTTCACCTGGCATGTTGCAAGGACATATCCACCTTCTGCAGCATAAGTTGCTAAAAATGACTGCACAGTAGGGACAAGGAGTTGCTGCCCTAGGCTTCACTGTTCTTTCCTGGAAGAAGCTAGACCACATCCAAGAGAGTTTAGGTACTGAGGAGATGCCTTTGTCCTTCAAAGGATGATACAGCAGCCTGAAAGGTGATCTGACAGGCTCCTATCAAAGAAGCAAGGATCCTGGAGTTTTACAGTAACAAGTGGAATTTAATTTAGAAGCAAATTGAGGTATGTGGATCTGTTAAGAAACAAGCATAAGCAGGGAGCAGAGTGTGGACTAAATGAACTGCCTCCTGGAGAGAGAGGAGTCAATTGAAGGAGCATGCACTCTTTTCATTTTAATTGATCCAACAAAAATTATCCCAATTTGTGTTTCAAAATCAAAATGGGAAGGATAATACCATGACAAAGTTATCTAGCCAAAAAAGCTGTTTCTTATCATATTTTATTCCACACTGAGAGGATGCCATAACCTCAAGAGTGTTTCTTTTATTTCCAAGTTTGTATCCCAAGGGATAGATTTGCACCCCATGACGATAAGGGGAGCATAGATCTGTGGCAGCCTCCAGCTTTTCCTTCCCACTCTGTCTCACGGCCCATGCTGCAAGAAACTCAAGACAAATCCTGCGCCTGACATCAGTGATTCCCTGTAGTGCCTCTGCATATTTTTCATGTTAATCGCTACCTACAAAAGCCATCTGAGACTGCATCTTCATCCACTTGTCTCCTTTCTATGCTAAACACTAAGATCTGCAGAGCCTTTTCCTTTCACAGGGCTGCTTGTTCCTTGAAAACCCAGACTGAATGTTCCCCATGGTGGGGGAAAATGGAGGAAGGCATTTTGTATGTGTCCAAAATAAGCAAGACCTGAACTGTGAGCTGTGTTTTCATGAAAATCATATATATGGGCTACCTAGTGATTAGCATCACATTCACAGAAGGATTTTCTCATTTTGGAGATTTTATAGTTTTCAGGAAGATCTATCTGAAAGAAACATCATCAAATTGGTAAGAGAACCCTAACCCTACTTGTCTAAAGTCACTAAAGTCTAAAATGTCATTTACTGAAGCTACAAGTAAGGTGTAAAATACGTAAATTCTAGGGAAAATTATTATCCACTTTGGATCATTTTATTTGTTGTCTGCCTACAACAGTACTGTGTATTATTCGTTGGTTTCCTGTCACAGTACATGGTCAGCAGCAGCAGCAGAGTGCACATAGCTTTTAATGATTTTAAAATTTCAGGATCTAGAACTTCAAAGGTGCTTTGACAACAATGGAAAAGATTACACTGTAAGATTTTAGAAAGCTGAGATTGGCAATGTCTCCTTAATTCATTTTGAAACATTTAATATAAGTTTTATACTACAACCCTGTCCCAGGGCCACCATTCATCCTTTATGCCTATGAGAGCTATCAAGTAACCTGTGGAAGCTGGAAAGTAATATTTTGCCTGTTGTTTTCCATCTGTCACTGTTTACAAAATTAATTACAGGAGATTTGATAAATCATCTCAGAAAAGTTGCTGCAAGCTCCCCTTTCTTGTTATGACAGGCAGCCCTATGGCTTATCCTGAGTTCTAGACCAAACTCTGCCTCGACTATTTTCCCAGTCTTATGCAAATGAGGAATTGTTCATCTATCTCCATTTCCTAATCCAGATTTGGATAGCTACCATTTGATTTGCAGAGGTGCTACAGGTGGCCCCAAAGAGAGGAGGTTTAACTGCCTCATTGCACAAGATGGCAGGAGGCACAGTAAAGTGGTAAGCTAGAAGAACAGGTCTTTCATAGAAGGCAAGTATTTGGAAATAAACTGTAATAAATCTGATGAGTTCAACTGGGCAAAGTGGGATGGAAGACAAGTGATAGGCTGGCAGAGCTTGGCAGAATAAGATAAGCACATTTCACAATACATCAGGAGATTTCCCAATCTGCCAATACACATGTGAACGTCACAAAGTCAGTGACAATGTGGGGAGAAGAAAAAAAAAAGGCAAACGATGGAAAAAAAGAATTTTCACCCCTACTGCAAAGGAGGCCAAAAGAATGACCACAGCAAATCAAGAGGTTACTGAAAGGAAAAAACACCTCGTTGTTCATGTACAATACCTCTCTACTAAACATGGAATGAGGAGTTGAATGCAGCTGCAAATCTCACCAGCTCTGATACCATCCCTGCTCATAAAGCAGATACCCAAGTGGAATTCGGTGTCCTTTGACAGCCTGGCTCTGACTGCCCTGACACAACCCTCCTCCTCAGGTGCTGAGATGGTCCCCTTCTAGCATGCCAGCTTCATGAAAAGGACTAACTCATGAAAAAGACAAGCTTATCTGCCCTTTTAGAGTCCCTTTAAAAACATGCAGGCAGGTTAAAATGAATCAATGGGAGACCTTAAAGCCTACCCTTGTAAATTCCTCACTCCTGCAAACAGAGAGCATTGCCTTCTAGCAGGCAGCACCAGTAAAACCCACAATAACTTCTGGATTTAAAGCACCCATAGGAAATACCTGAAAGGAAAGAAACCATCAGGCTGCCAGACTTTACCTGCAGAGAGGTCTTTACAAAATAGTAGTTTTCTCCTCCTGATGTCTCTGGCCCAAGTGAGATGTACTTCAAAGGAAGATCCTCCGTGGTAGGGACTTGATGCTGGAAGTACTGCAATCAGCAGGAATTGGCCACTTTGGGACCCTCATCTCCAAGCCTGTGCTGCTTTCACTCTTCTGAACAGTAAAAGACATAGAGAAAAACTGCCAGTGTCTGTTACCAGATATTTTGTCTTGAGACTGTTTGCCAGGTGGTGTGCGGTGGAAAAAACATGCATTTCACATGCTTTCCCAACTGCAGGAAGTTGCTGGCAAAGCTCTGTTGCAACGTCAGATGTGTCTACTTGTTGCTGGAGGCCAGGAAGGAAACGTGTCAGCAAGACTCTTAAAACAGGTAACACAAAAAACAGCTGTTTATCCAGCACCAGCAAGTAAAATGATTGTTCATCAAAGCTGAAATAAGAACACTCAAGAGGGACTCAAGAGGGCTGTGTGAAGTTACGTGTCAGGGAAACACAGGAGACGGTGGGAAGAGCACTGAAAGACCAAGGTAAACCTGACCAAGCATGTAAAAGCAGATGAGAAATCTCACATTTTTGGAACATACTGAGATCTGGTGATGTGTCTCACTCTGTTCCAAGAGCTTTATTTGAAGTAAGGGACTTACACAGGGGCATGACTCCCTCAGTGAGTCACTCCCACTGAATTAAAAAACCTCACTGAGTTAAAAAACCTCCACAACCCCCAAACTCCTGAAACACCTTAGTTCTACAATACAGGCAGTAGCAACATCTTCCCAACATGTCCATGCAAGAAAGAGAGGTGACATAGAGAGAGCCACCACTACTTCTCTGGACCTGTTGCCTCTGAGAGAAGGGTTGTGAATGCACAACCTCATCTTCTTGAGCTGTCCCTTCTGCCACTGCTTGTTCAGAGCTGGGCACAATTCACAGGGTATTATCCAACAGCATCAGGTGGATGACATACTGGAAATCATCAAGCCGGGGTTTAGATTTGCAGAACGCTAAAGGAAAGGGCCTTATATTGGCTAAGATCAAATACCAGGTCAAACTACCTGAGGTGAGATATGAGGACACTTACTCAAGGCTAAAGGTTAATGCCTCCTCACACGACAAGGGCTGGTATCTGACGATACTTATCTTTTGTCTAGGGAGAGTTTACCAGCTCCAGCGCTGTGCATGTGCCGTAGCAGAGACAATCTGAAGCAGAAACTGAGATATTTTTGCTAGAATAAAGTGATAACATCAGCAAACAGACTGGGTCAGGGGGGAGGAGGGAAGAAGAGAAAGGGCACAGTTTAGGGGCTGCACTGCTAGTGCTAGCCACCCTCCCATCGTGCCAGAGGAAACACAGTGGCAGTGTATGGCAGCGTATAAACAGCCCATGTAATTCTGGATTTCATGTCATGAGATTTTGTTTCCTCTCCTCTCCCTCATTTGTGAAGAGGGCAGATTTTCTTGCATGGCCATTGCCTCTGGTACAGCATCCACCACAGCTACATCTGGCTACTACAGTCCAAACAAGAGGGAGGTTGAGCAGGCTGTCACTATTTGTACAAACATCTACCCTGGCAGAGCACCCTATGACACGCCACAGAACCTGATGCAAGGGCTGCAGCAGTATGCATGTTCAAGGTGATGCCGCCACCCCCGGCTCTGTGCCTGCTCTCAGTCAGCACAGGGGCAAGGACAGACAGGGATGGCCTTCACCTGGATGGCCTGCAGGGAAGCCTCTGTGCCTCACCGTGGTGCAAATGCAGCTCCATGGCCATTGGAAATGCCGGGAGGATAATTTGGAGCAGCTGCTGGCATTTCTCCTGTAGCCCAGGAGCAAACAAAGCCCAGCAGTGGCCTGACTTTTCCAGTGTTATTAGAAGCAATGGCACAGCGTCAAAGATACCTAGGAATTTCCCTTTTGTTGCAGCTGTAGGCTCAAAACTTTTATACAGAGCAGAAAGGATAAGTGACCCAGCTGTTGAGTATTTTCCTAATTCCACAAGACACAAGTGGTAGGCACATTTTCTCCCTGTCCTCACTCTCTCCTTAAAGATCCAGCAGAAATGTCGTACCAGTGCTGGAAAATCAGAGACAGATGAGGTCTTTGGAAGTCAGGTATTGCTTTGTGAGTCTTGCAGTGAAGAGTTTCACTGTAAGTGCACATATATTGTACTCCCATTACTACTAAACTACAAGTCAGATATACTTTAAAACCAACCTCTGGGCTTTCAAAGAACTCAACAGGAACAAGTCCTTAGCAGGTATAAAAATTATTTAAATAAACAAGAGTGTGTCACTTTGGTGTTTCATTGCTTGACAAATAGTTTACATGCACCAGGGAAAACAGAGTTTGTGTAGAAACTGCTAAGCAGGCCTCTTATATCTCACTTCCCAGCAAAGTTTGGATGTGATCAGCATCATTATGCAACAAGCATGATGAAAAGGGAAAGACCACAAATATTTCCATACTAGAAACCCCTTGGCCACTAAAGGCAAGAATCACACCAGCATTACAAGGTACCACTCACCTCACTAGGTGTCCTTGAAATTACATTGTGACATATGTGATGATAATTAGAGCCTGCAAATAAAGAATGAGATGACCACATTTTTTTTTTCCAGCAAAGTATTCTCCAGTTTATACAACTTGTTTCCACACAGAAAAACATAGCAAGAAATAATTGGTGTGATCATTTCATTCACGGTGTCCCTACAAAACATTGTGCAAATCTTATTTCTTAGAGTTAAAAAAATAAACTAGATTTTTTTCTTTAAATATGTATTTATTTTTCACATCTAATAACTAAGGAAAAAAAAAAGGAAAAGAAATACTAGTCATGACATATGCTGCCAAAATCTCTAAGCTAAATGCTTGAAAGTATATAGATGTAAATAGATGTTCCACGTGCACAGCAGACACATGCTAGTTTATGTGAGCTATTAAAGGACTACACTAAAAATATGCAGACTGTAAGGCCTTGCTTTAAGAAACTTTAACTAAGAACACACAAATAGAGTGCATTCTAGCATACATGGAGTAGAGCGTGGCTGAGGCAGAGAATATCCTATGTGTAGCAGCAGGCACTTTTTGTCTACTAGAGAGATACCTGTGTTATAAAACCAATTACTATTTTCCTTTTTTTTTTTTTTAAAGCTGGGGTTTAGACACTACAGGTCACCCACCTCTAAAATCTCACTAATCTAATCTACAGTGTGTAAATTGATCCAGATTTACAGGATCCAGGAAAATACTATTTTTAGCATCTTCCCTTGTCCAAAGCAACAGCTTACAAAAGAACAAAAGAGGGGGAAAAAAGAGCAACTCACAAATCATAGAATCACAGAATGGTAGGGGTTGGAAAGGACCTTTGGAGATCATTCAGTCCAACTCCTCTGCTAATGCAGGTATGCCTACGTCAGAGAAAACATGAAACCTAGAAGATGACAAGGCCAGTCCTTCTCAATCAGAAACTCCTCATTCCCATCTTTTATCCTCGAAGAACTGGGGAGGCTATATTTAAAAGGAGGCTATATTTAAAGGCCTCACATTTTCTCCTGTTCCCAGGACACTCAGCAATTTGAGATAAAATGAGTAAAAGGGTGACCTCTTTACATTGAAAGACTGCTGACAAGTTTTGTTCAGGTAAGGAGGCCGTTAAGTACTTTCTTAACATGAGATATATGCAAGTTTTTAACAGCCAGAAACTTCAGCTGTCTGGTCTACTTTTCACATAAAAAAAAAAACACCTTAGATCAAGGTTTTCTTTATATGTTTTGATCTGTTTTGTTTGTGTGGATGGGGGCAGGGGGCAGGGAGGGAAACACATTTGGGATGCTACCTTTCAAATCCCTGCTTTTTACTTGTCTGAAATGACTGTGCCATCACTCCAGGAATTGCAAATGTACTTTAGTAGCCTTTGAAGGTGTTTTTGTGTGCTTAACAAGCTTTGCTAGAGACTGCAAACTTGTGTCAATAGGATGGCAGCTCTCATTACTTGCTAGTAAGGCCAGGCTGAAACCTCATTGTTTTTGTTTCCTAGAGAAAGAACTCAGATCACATCTGCATTTTATAAAAGCTCCTGAATAGCTGCTGATCAACAACAAGCAGCAGCCAAAGCTTTGCCTCTAGAAACTTGCATTGTTTTGCAGTTGGAGTTGCTAGATACTCTGTCCTCGTAAAAAGTCTGGTTAAGTCATTTAAGCTCTGAAACCAAGAACTGTACTCCCTTGAACAGCTAGCAGAAATTGTTACGCACAAGAGTTATATGCAGCAGGCTCCAGGCTACATTTTTCGGTTTCCTTTGTTCTTTAACGGGTACTCATCTCCAGCTCAAAACACACTAGTATTTGTAGCTTCTATGAAATAAGAGTATTTCAAGTTACTGAATCACAAGTAAATTAGAAGAAAAAAAGGGGGAAAAGGGTGTGCATTTTCTTATCCATTTCCTGGGATTTAGTATAAAATCTGCAAAGGCATTAAAACAGTAGGGTAGGGAGCTAGAGCTGCTACGGCAATTAAATAGACGCATGTATAAAAAGTGTTCGCAGTGTTTGCTGTCGGTTAAGGCACAGGGTTGGGGATAAGGACTTGTAAACCCCCCCCCCCCCACATCTCTCCTATTTCTTTGACTAGCACATTGGCTGAGTTTTATAAGGACTGGTCTAACAGTGAATCTAGAAGATAGGTGACTTTTGCCTACTATCCCATTCCTGTCTGTCACCTTGATCCTGCTGAGCGCTAGGGTTTTCTGCCAGTAGCAGGACCAGGGTGCCTGGGGTTGCCTGGCTTGCCTTGCTGGGTGACAGACTGCTTTGCTTGACTGTTCCTAGAGGCAGGAGCTGTTCTCCTGCCCAAGCTCTCTTTACTGTGAATTATGGCAAGTGTTGATCCTGCTGTCCCAGTTGTTGAGGGCTATCGTGTGTCAGCATAGTGTACTCCTGCCAGAGGGGCTCCTTACACTTGCTCGCTTGCTGAGGACAGGCACCACAAATACAGTTGTGCTTTGCTTAGCTTGAGGTCACGCACAGCGTAGGGCACACATTGCTCTGATGCCAAAGCACACGAGCAAGCTGGATGTGCTCTGAGTCTGAAGCAAATGAGCAAAGTGTGCTGTAAAACCCACCATAAGTAGCTGGGTTGACCCATGCAAGGTGCTGGATTGGGAGGATATATGGAAAAGGAAGTTTTAGGGTGGACTTAGAATGTGAGATTGAGGTGGAAATCAGCCACTGGGTAGCAGGGGCCCTCTATGGAATACTAGTATGGGGATAGGAATGAAGAGGTCTCTGAATGCTCTCTGCCAGGATAGGTTTTTCTCTACTCACCCCGTTTCCATCTCTTTCCATGATTTTACTCCTCTACTGGAAATACTGCAGAACAAGGGCTACAGCTCACAGATGCTGCAGCCTATTCAACATGCTAGCATCAACTTGTCCTCCTACAAACACACAGAGTGTGCTTAGGCGTTGTTGGCATGGAGAAAAGAAGTAAGAGTTTCTTCTGTAGCAAGAAAATGATAGCCAGTTACATGGAAACAATAGGGAGGCATGGAGGATGTCATTGGATTTCCTTCCTCCAAGGTAAATACCTGCACCCACAGTTTACAGTAAGATGTGTATGAGATGTAGGAGGACCAGGCTACAACAGTAAGCACAGACAGGCTGCAGTTTGCCCCAGAAACCCCTTTTGAGATAAGAGCCCACACACCTAAAAGCTAGTTCCTTGCATTGTGCTGTCCAGGTAGAGAACAGGCTGTTGGTAAAGCCTTGGCCACTCTCAGCCTACCTTCCAAGCAGCATTTTACATCACAGCATAGTACCTTTGTCCAGCAGGATGTTCTAGCGATCTAGTAATTTTTGGTCAGGGATCAAGCAGCTTTGCACTTAGTCATGAGCCACTTAGCACATTCATACCAGTAAGGGTGGCATTTTTTTCTGTCTTCACTAAAGACTTTTGCAGGTATCTAAGTTGTAGCACTAAAGGTATCTTTGATAGGGTATTCTCCAGGTAGGTCCCAGCTTAACAGCCACTAACCCTTTCTCCAAACACAAACAAGTGCACACTTCTTGATTTCAAGAACCCTGAGGAGATAACTCATCGCAATGGATCAATTAACTCCTCTTGGAATTGCACAACCTGATCAACTATTATCATCCACAGAAAGCTAAGTGGAATGTTAGAGAACATAAAATAATCTGCTAGGCAAAAGACATTGTAGTGGTTGAGGAATAATGTTCTCTGAAGTTTTCATTTCAGGCTGCTCTAGTAAGACATGTAAGACCATGAACTTCAAAACCAAATGGGGAGAATTCATCACAGACACAGCTGGATGGATGTGAAGTAGCTGTCTCAGGACAGGGCACTTCTCTGCAGAGTAGGGTGAAGGTGTAAAGATGTAGCCCTGAGTGCTTTATGAGGGTCAGAAAGGACAGCAAGAGCCATGAGTTTAATTTTATGGAGGGCATTGTCCCTTCTGGGATATCAGCAATAGGAAAGACATACCTTTTTTTCCATAGCAGAGCAGAACCAGACTGTGAGGAACTTGAGCCCATTCACTATAATCTGGGACTGATGCTGAGGCACAGGAATTATTCACCAGTCCTGTCTGGGACTTTCTTCATTCCTTCCTGCTCCTACAGAAGTGTCCTTTAATTCACATCTTGTAGCCTCTAGAAAGAAGAAGTGGAAACTGACTCTGGAGGATATAAAGTGTCCTTGGTAATCCTGAATTTGGAGTTTGGAAAAAAAAGAGTTTTGCACCTCTGTGGGAGAAATTCCAAGACCTGCCACCCTGCTATTGTGGGGGGAGGGAAGTCAGGGCAGACACTCTGGCAGGCAAGGGCTAGTGTCCTCGCCGACAGCTTTGGGCAAGACAGCCCTTATGGGCCTCCTCGGCAGTGGGCAGGACCCCCTCCCAAGTCTCCCGGGGTGCAGGTGGCCACTGGCCCGCCTTCAGTTTCACATGAGTCAGCCACTGCCCTGCGTGCAGCTTCTGCATCAGGGCTCGGTGGGGGCTGCTGTGGGTCCCCGGGGGTACTCAGGGCTGAGGTGGGGCTTAGGGGTCCTGGTCTCTGCAGGACTGGGGTGAGGCGTAGGGGTACGCAGGACTAGGGTGGGGCGCCTGAGTCTGCAGGGCTGAGACGGGATTCAGGGGTCCGGGGGTCCGCAGGGCTAGGGCGGGGCGAGTAGGGTCCGCGGGCCGCGCGGGGCGGGGAGCTAGGCGGGGCGCGGCTGGGCGCGGTGCAGGGCTGCCACCGGCACACGTGGCTCGGCCCCCCAAAAAGGCACTCCCCGTCGCCGGGAGCGGGCAGTTCGTACCTCGGCCCCTGCAGAGTCACGGTCTGTCTGCACGGTCGGTCGATCGGTAGGTGGGTGCCGGTGCGCAGAGGCCGCTGTTGGCTGAGGATTCGGCGATTCCCGCCCCTGCAGAGACAGCCCCGAGGTCGGAGCGGCCCTACCTGCCGGTGCTATGAACCTGACAGCCGAGAGCCACCGCGTTCCGCTGAGCGATGGGAACAGCATCCCGCTGCTGGGGCTGGGCACCTACGCCGACCCCAAGAAAGTAAGTCCGGGGACGCCGGGACGCCCCGCTCCGCTGGCGGGGACAGGTGGCAACCACCCTAGCTGCAGAGTCCCCAAGCGAGGGGTACTTGTCTATTCTCCCTTCCTTTCCTCACCGTCCCGGCTGTTTCTCCTTTCACTCCTTTCCCTGTGCATGTCGGAAAGCCTGAGCTCCCCCGTGAGCAGCGTGGGCAGTGCGCGGCGCGCAGAGGGAAAGGTGAGGGGAAAGTCCCCTCTCGCCAGGCTCGGCGGGGCGCTGCCCCGCGCCGCGCAATGCCCAGTTCCGCGCACGGGATGGGACGGGGGGAGTTGTGTTTCGAGGCAGTGCAACCCCATGGGGTCGCCGCCGCGGGCAGCGACAAGGGATGTGACACCCAACCTGCAGTCCTTGGTCCCGAGAAGTCCGGAGTCGGGGAGACGGTGCCGACGGTACGGCCCCGCTGCCCTGTGCCGAGCGCTAAAATGAGGGACTTCGGACCCTTTTGCAGCTGCCCCCGACACTTTCCAAGGAATGTTCCTGAAACAAAGACCCAAATTCCTGCATCTTGATTCTTGCGGCTGCCACAGCTGACTACCAGTGGCCAAACCACTTTCAAGTACGCGACATCCTTCAGTTTTGCGTGTCCCGGGCAGGCTTCCCACCTAAGTGTCGCTGGTTCCATTGCATGCAGGCTGTGGAAGCACACCTGATGTTTCTTTTCACCGCGCACCTAAAACCTGCTGCCTTTTGCTCTCCTAATCTGCCCGAACTCCCAGCGGCTGTTTTTTTCTGTTTGCTTGAAGAGCAGGGGGAAAATAGAGAACCCTTCATGTGCAATAGTATCAGAGTCAAGATGCAATGTTGTGCACATGACTGTACAAACCACCAGGTGTTTTAAAAGAAACTTTTACAGGAGAACTCTTGATTAAAACAATTTAGCATTAAGATACTTTTATATAGCATGAATGGTATATGAATAACAGCATCAAGTAAAATCTTCAATAAATGCTGCTGCAAGGAGTGCCTAAGTGGCACACAAAGGGTGTAAGAAGCCTCCGGGGCTGCAGATCTCCGTGGTTAACAGTGCTGGTTTACGTGGGGAGAATCTGCAACTTCAGAGGCTGGGTACCGTCCCCAAGTCTCTAGAGTTTCTGGAGATATTTTCAGCTATTGCATTCTTTGAATAACCATTAGTGAACCAAAACGGAGCTTTCTAACAGCATTTCTAATGTAACAAAGCAGAACATGGCATAATTGGTAATTCAGTGACAAAGTAGGCTTTGAGTGAACTTGAAGCACCTCTTTCCAGGCTTGTATATCATGCATTCAACCCCTGAGTTGCAATTTTACCGTAGTTTTAAGAAAACCTGAAGCTATCAGTAGAAGAGATGTTCCTGCTTTGCTGTTCTTTCCCAGAGGTAGCCCTTGATATTAGCCAGGCTCAGGAAGGGAGCTCAAAGCAGCAGGTAGCCTCCTGGAGCTGTGAGAGAAGGCAAATAGGATTCCCCTTTCAGAAGCAGTTTCTCAGCAATGCCATAACCATAAGAGTTCATACTGCAGAAATCTGAATGTCCCAACATTAGCACACAACAGTCCTGTTGTTTGTAACCAAGTCCTGTAAAATCCTGCTGCCTCCTTTGCCCTCCTGCACGTTGAGGTGGACGGCACACAGAGCTTGTTCAGCAAAAATTAATCAATTTTAGAAAGGGTTGGGTTTCAGCTGTATCACCCCTGGGTAGAGTGACATTTTTGCTTGTCACAGGTATCTCTTTTGTTTTCTGGTTACAAATGTCACGGGACACACACGAGCACACACACGCCAGGACCACGTAAGCAGGACATTGATACAACAACTGCAATTTGGAGCAAGTAAAGCTGCTGTGTAACTGCACCCTCAACGGGCACGGGTACACATACCCAATGCGTATCCCATGGATGCATTTCCCTCCTCTGGTGTTAAGAGTTTGGTTTTCTGAGCTGTAGTTATCTTTCTATGTGCTAAATTTGTAAGCAAGTTATGGGAGGGAGGAGGAGAGGTAAAGAAAACAGCACTGATAAGGCACTTGCAAAAAGTCTAATTTTAGCAGGAGACCAGGTGAAACACTCTATCTGGAGGAGATAGGCTGAAGCTTTAAACTAGGATTAAGACTGAACGTTCAAGTCAGGGAACTTGCTACAGAGGACAGCTGGTGAAATAAAGTAGCAAGATGCTGCGAGATTCGTTGCAGAACTGTTCGCAGCTACTGGTCAGTGACGGGGCAGGATGTTTAAATAAATCACGGCACAAGGCTTGCCCATCTCAAAAAGACTGCTTTGCTGCTAAGAGGACATGGGGCTTCCATCGATACCTTGCCGTGGCAGTGAAGTGTCGCTTAGCTGGGACAAGCTGCTCTACCAAGTGTCAACTTGTGCCTGGCGCAACTTCCAACGGGATGCCTGGCAAGGTTTCTGTCCTGTTTCTTCTGCCTAGCGAGCTGAAAGGCTTTGTGGTAACTCAGGACCATTTCAAGGTTTATCTTAACGACTGGGGCTGTAAACTAGTACCGACTTGTTTCCCTTAAAACACTTAGCTGTAGCCTTTTGTGTCTGAACTGCTCTAAAAGCAGCACCTTCAGGCACCCGTTCTCCAGTGGTGAGGGTAATGAGCTGGTGGTAGCAACAGTGTCAGCCGTCCCCAGCACGCTATTTCTGCTCATGAGCCAGGTATCCATAACTTCTACTCATTTTGTGCTTTGATATGAAATACAGTCATTCCTCTGTCAGATTATTCATCTTGCTCTTGAAGGCAGATTTTTTTTCTTTTAATTTTTTTTCCAAAGGTTATTCACCCTGGCACCTCCATGTCAAGGCAGCTTGTCCAAAACAAATCTGTTTTCTCAATATCATGCTGCAGCCCAGTAGCTCATAATGAGCCCAGAGTGTTCTTCCTGAAGTGCAGGAATGTGCTCGCTGGTTAAACAAACCATGCAGATCTAGTTAGCCAGGGAGCAGGGAAATCTGCTTTTCTTATAGTCAGTTACAAGAAACCAGAGGCAAAAGGCCAGCTTTCATGTTTTGGGCTTTGTCTGGATAAACTGCACAGCAGTGCCTTCAGTACTGAAACATGTCAGCAGCTTGTCTTGCTCATCCTAAATAACTCAATTGTTCTCTCAAAGAAGACTTTGGCAGATAAATTGTGCTTTTCCAGTTGTGAAACAGTGAACAAAAAAAAAAAAAAACCCAAACTATTTACTGAAATTTGGTCCCATGTACAAGTTTACTGACTCAAAATAAATTACTCAACTGAAGCGGAGAGGGACCATGGTGAAAAAGGTCTCTTTGATTATCAGATTAATTTTAATTCAGCACTCTTTCCCTCTTGGTGTAAGAGAGCTTTTCTTCTGCTGTACTCAGATCAGGATGACAAGAATTCATCTAATTCTTTGAAACTTAAACCACTGATAGTGTAATTTTGGGGGTTTCTCTTTGCTTTACTCCCCTAACATAGCAAAAATATGTGATGAACTCATTTGCTATCAACTTGTCTGCTAATAAAAAGAAAGGAGTCTTCACTAGTCAAAGAATTGGTGATAAATTTTGGTTGTTTACCGAGAAAGACACTTAGAAATATTTTTGCTACTTGAATTGGTGTTTCTTATCCTTATTTTTAAGGGATGGTAGTAATTGTATAAGCACAAAAACTTGGTTTGCTTTTTGTTGCAGATTTGTTGTGCTGAAGTTGGTTTGCATTCTCCTTCACACAAGGAAGGAAATGTGTAAGTTGTACTAAGAGTCTTGTCTACATCAATTAGGCTGTTTGTCCTAGCAAGGATGCACTTGAGTGAAACAGTGAAAGTCAGTCACTAACTTCTCCTATTCTCCCTTTTCTTGCCCAAATATCCCGTCTCCTCATGGGTCTGGAAAGGAACCACAGTGGAGATTATTAAGGCCTTCCAGGTGGCATTAAAGTTTAAAGCCCATTTTGCCTCTCTCTGGCTCTGAGGATCCTTCTGGCAAAGCCCTGCGCGTGCAGAAGGGGCTCTGCCAAGGTTCCAGCAGATGTGTCATGTCCAGCTTTCCCTTCCTGAGGGCCCCCGAGCTGTTGACCCAATTCCCTTGGGTATTAAATAGATTGGAGGCGGAGAATCGGGGGAGGGACAGGGAGAAGGAAGGAGAGGGCGGCCCCACAGGGAAGGTTGGAGGACAGCCTCCTTGATGAGCCTGTGATACGGTCTGCTGCCACAGCAGAGCTGGACCAGCTCCCCCCTCCTTCCCCCACTTCCCATGTTCTCCCCATCTCCCAGCTTTGATGCTCACTTCCCAACACAGCCCAGCAAGTGCTTCTGGTACCCATCTGAAGTGGATAGGGCATGAGGATGAACAGGCTCAAAGAGGAAGGTTCTAAAACACTCCTAAATCCTGGAAATTTTATACCTCATTAAAACTGCACTTATGCCTTCTTCACTTTATAACTCATCCCTGTCAACACAGTAAGATCATCAGCCGAGTGCCTCCACACAAATACTTGCTGTCTTCCTGGAAGGTCAAGGGGCCTTGGCCGCAGCTCCTCTCCTGCCTTCCTGTTTTGACTGAGGGAAGAGAGGTCTGGGAGAGAAGGTTGTAGCAACCTCACTATACACAAATGCTGTACATAAGATTGGGCAAAACACGCAAGAATAGCACTGGGTGAGGGGGTTTGGCAAGTGTGACTTTGCTAAAACTCCGGTTCTGAGGTAGCCAAATCCATTCATAAATTGGAAGCAGTTTTGTGGAATAGTTTCAGGCAAAACAAATGGCAAAGCATTTCATTTCGGGTACTGGCAGTACAAGCTGAGGAATCAAAGGATTATTAAAGCAGTTGGAGGTAAGAGTTGCGTTTCCCTGAAGAGCGTACCAATCACACAAGTGGTGGGAAACCAGATTCAGTCCTCCTCTCTGCCTCCAGGGATTAATTTCATATCACACAGCTCAGGAAAATAATGCGATCATGGGGGTATATGATAGCTAGAAAGAGGCAGGAAGGAACACGTACAGCCCGCAGTAGGAGGAGCACCCTCCCCACGGGAAAGTGCACTACCCACCAGCCCCATGGGAAAATGCGCTACCCACCAGTCCCACAGCTTTGGATGCTGAAGAACTTGGTATGGCATCCAGCCCGGAGGAAGACCGACCCATTTCCCCAAATCCTTAACTGCCACGAAGTCAGTCTTGTGAGTGCCCAGAACTATTCTGTTTAAAAAGAAATTGCTGGTTTGAATCAGGGAGAGAAAAAGTTCGTCGAGGGCTCTGGTATCCAATCTAAGTGACCAAGTTAAAAAATATCTGGTTTGGATAAGTAAAAACACTGCTTTGGCACTCTAGATTACTTTTTACACCCAAGCTAGAAGCTGAACAGAGTAACTTTTTGTTATGCAGGCTAATAGCCCCTAGAGTTCTTGCAGGACTCTTCATGCCAAAAATTTCCTCACACAATGATGTGCAAGCACAAACTGTTTCAATTTCTCTCCGTGGAGCGGGCTGCATCTCTTCTGTAGACTACCTTTAAGCCAAAAGAGGAAGTAGGTGGCTTGTCCTGATCATGCAATCTAGATCTCTGAGCTGCAATAAGCAGGAGATTACACTCAATTTTATTCCCTCTGTTTTTCTCCTGGCCACCACCATCTTTTGAAACACAATCAGCTGGAGATGGTAATGATTTCAGGTGACTTGTAGAGAAAGTCACCTGACTTGACCCAAAGCTATGAAGTTGGTAGCATATGTAAAGTCCCAGGGAAGAGTGACACCTGACATCCCTAGAAACAGAGTTGAAATTTAAAGGTTTTTGCTTCTCGATCTCTTTCCTACAAATTTCTTCGCTGACTCAGACAGCTATCTTCCTCCTGAGGTAAGCCTCCCACTCAGCTTCTAGATTTTTTTCTTGGAAGAGATAAGGGAGGCAGTGGCAAGAGCAGGGAGTGCCCTGGCATGCAAATGTCCTTACAGACTTAGCTTACTTCCCATGACACACTATTAAAATAGATATATAAAGAAAATACCACAGTCCTTTTTATTGTGAACAGTTACACACAAACGTGCGTTTCAACTCGGCAAGTACTGACTCTGAAGTTAACTCTGGAATGAAGTGATCTTTATGAACCTACATGAAATCACCACAGATGGAAGCCAAGGAGATATGCTCTTTTTTACCCTAAAAAGACTATTGAGGAACCTGACTTGAAGAGAGCTGAGAGAGGGGATATTTGCCTACAGAGACTTATATTATGCCCTCAATTTAAGAAGTGAAGAAAGTTCCCAAAACAAAATTAACTTTTAAGTTGTTGGGCTTTATGCCCCGACCAGCACTTCCAAACAACTTTGAGCATTTTTACAGTGCCTTTTGGTAACCACAGCTGGTTTTCTCAAGCCATTTGCTTTTAAAGTAGCAGTATTACCTCATGTGGTACTAATTCTTACCATCTTCAGGGAGGGTTTTGGAGTGGCAGAGCCATGGCTGGCCAATGCACAGTCTTTCAGGGTTCGGATATTTTAGATGTTTGAGAGGGTAGCCTTATGTTCCCTTGGTCCCTGAGGATATCCTAAAGCCGTACTCCTAAACCGAGATCTGTGTACTTGAAGCAAGGGCTGAAGGGAAAGGTATGTTACTGCAGCCCAGGAAGAGAACTGAGCCTGCTGTGATACACATCCTGGAGGCCTCCTTTGCCTGCCTATTAGTTAACTCTTAGCCTAGTCTTCACACTGGACAATCTGTATCCCAAGACCACGTATCTACACAGTCAGGTCACCCACTGACAAAGACATGACTCAGTTGAAGGACTAAACAGATCGCAGAGGTTACACCTTTCCTGGTATCCTGGTGGTGCTCTTGTTGCTTAATTTCTCAGATTTTACTTCTTAATCTTCAGCTAAGTCACCGTTTCTGACAAGACTCAGTTGCCAAGAGCATAAAAGGCAGGATTTCTTGGCATTTGATCCTTCAATGCCTTGAGGAGGTGCAGTAGCTGGCACTACCTTTTAGCAGGCATCAAAACAACATGGGTCTTGAGCAGGAGCACCTCTGCTTCCTAGAAACATGACCAAATCACCACAAGTATGAGGATACAGGAAAAAGAGCCTGCATGTGGATTCAGGAAGCTGCAGCAACTCTGCTGTATGTTCATGTATTAACTAATCTCCACTATTTGCTGCAGAGATGGCAGATGTGCCAGAGGATGAAGGATTAACAGATGAACACTTAATACACTGTTTTCACAGGCAGATTTTTTTTATGGCAAATAGGTGAGTGTAGAAGAGTAGAACACCACATTAAATCAAAAGGGTCTCAGACAAATTTTGCTTTTATCAAAGATTTTTGCCAAAAGCTGAATGCTTTAATGGCATATTTACCACCTATGAAAAGCAGAGATCATCTATCTTACATCTGCCTTTTCTCCTCTGCCATAGGACTTTTCTGTTCTGTTGCTGGAATTCTGTGCACTCAACACTGTCTTCTTGGTGTTCAACCATGACCTCTCTTCCCCTTGCTTGCAACCACTTTTACAAGGAATTGAGATGTCAAGCTCGCTGTCATCTCATGATATACAATGGAATATTTTGGCTTGCATAAATGCAAGTTTGCATCTTTCTCTCATTAATAAAGGAAAATTAAGTCATCTAATTAGAAAAAACAGGCAATCACACAAGGTAGCCACTCCTCTATGAAATGCAGTGGGCTCAGAATCTCCTAGCTTTTGTCTGAGAACTGAAGTTCAACCATCAGTGCCAGATTTAGAAGTAGGATTTGACAAAATTACTTATTTTCTGTTGAGATGGTGTGGTGAATAGTCCTAAAGGGCATAAAATGGGCTTGAGCATGTCCTGTCTTATTTACCCACGCCCCTGTCGCGTACAAAGCGTATGCGCCCCCCATTTTTGGAAGACAACAGCCTGTGGGTCCTTCCATTTTTGGGTCTACTTGGGTGATTGCCAGAGGTGCTCGGGTGATTGTGTGGTCAATGAGATCATCAGCCTTGGCCATTGCCCTATAAATGGGGGTGAACAGGTGAATAAGCTGCTTGCGTGCTCGTTCGCTCCTCGCTCCCCTGGCGGGCTGCCGCTCACTCGCCCGTCACCTCAGCCAGCAGCTGATCATAGAATCATAGAATCAACCAGGTTGGAAGAGACCTCCAAGATCATCCAGTCCAACCTAGCACACAGCCCTATCCAGTCAACCAGACCATGGCACTAAGTGCCTCATCCAGTCTTTTCTTGAACACCTCCAGGGACGGTGACTCCACCACCTCCCTGGGCAGCCCATTCCAATGCCAATCACTCTCTCTGCCAACAACTTCCTCCTAACATCCAGCCTAGACCTACCCCGGCACAACTTGAGACTGTGTCCTCTTGTTCTATTGCTGGTTGCCTGGGAGAAGAGGCCACCCCCACCTGGCTACAATGTCCTTTCAGGTAGTTGTAGACAGTAATAAGATCACCCCTGAGCCTCCTCTTCTCCAGGCTAAACACCCCCAGCTCCCTCAGCCTCTCCTCATAGGGTTTGTGTTCCAGGCCCCTCACCAGCTTTGTTGCCCTTCTCTGGACACACTCCAGCACCTCAATATCTTTCTTGAATTGAGGGGCCCAGAACTGGACACAGTACTCAAGGTGTGGCCTGACCAGTGCTGAGTACAGGGGAAGAATAACCTCCCTTGTCCTACTGGCCACACTGTTCCTGATGCAGGCCAGGATGCCATTGGCTCTCTTGGCCACCTGGGCACACTGCTGGCTCATCTTCAGATTACTATCTATCAGTACCCCCCTTTGCAGCCCACATGCAATTCACCACAGGGCTTCTGTTGAATATTTTCCCGCCTATGTTTTGGGCCACAGACATTAGGACTAGTGAGTATTCTTAACTCTTTGATCCAATTGCTAAAGGATTTTAATTAACCTCACAAGCGGTGAATTAAGCTGCCAGACTCTCTATTAAAGACATTTTCTGAAACCTTTCAAAATTCCACTGTATAGAGGCATTCTGTGAAATAGTTCTGCTAACCGCATCCAGGAACTTGTGTGGATAGCTGTAAATAAGTTTGGGGGAATTATTTTGTGTATATAAATAAATCATTTAATAACTTCTGAATCGGCCTCATTGCATTTTACCCCAAACTCAGATTTCAACCAGTCCCCTTCATAACAGATGGAGGTGCTTGCTGTTGCATGCAACTTCTTGAGTACACAAGACCTGTTCTTATTACTTTTGTTTGCACGAACCCCATGGCTCTGAGACACTGTTGAATTTTCAGAAATGCTTGTTTACCTCCACGTATCTTCTCTACTGAAATCTGTGGTTCTTCGTTTCTGTGAATCCTGAAGCTTACTAAAAACCAAATTGATAGTATGACTAATCTGTACTTCGTGCCAACAGCTTCTGTGGTCTTTCCAGCTATGAACACAATTAGTGTCTAATCATGTGTGGCAGATTAAAAGCTGCATTTACTGAAACAGTCAACATATAAAATTCCTGAGGAGGATGAGCCCAGCCTTGTAGATGGCGGTGAGTGAAAGACTAACTTTCTAGCTACAAAAAATTGCTAATCTTGGAAAATGGAGGGTTTAATTCAGAAGAGTACCTTATTGTCAGAATTACCTTTCTCCAAAACCTGAGCATGCCTTAAACTATAAGCATTCAAATAAACTCTTCTTGAAAAGATAGCATCTTTAACCTACATTGACATCTCAGCTGCTATACGAAAACATATTCAGACAGCTCCAGGACCAAGAGACTTATGTCCCTGCAGAGCAGAGGGCTTCTACTAATGAAACTGTTGACAGTCAGATAATCACCTGGCCCAGTGCAGCAATGCCTGCCTAATCCAAGCTCTTACAGCCAAACTGGCACCACATCACTTGGCTCCTGAACGCAGTACCAACACAAGCAGATTTGGACAGAGTAAGAGTGATGCAGGGAAAAATCTTCCCAGAGCAAGGTGACATTTAGAAGATGACAACTTGGTCTGAGAGTCAGTACAACTTTGGGATGATGGATATCAGATGACAACATGATCCACCAAGCTACATGTCTGGCTATGACCTAGGGTAGAATTGCATTTAATTAGCCCAGATCCAAAACTAATATATGATTAATCCTAATAAGCTTTTAGGACAGTGGCACTACTCAAACCCAGACATAGAAATTCTCATTTGAGAGGCAGCCAAATAAAAGCAGGTCTTTTCCTTGCCATAGATGCATACAGCAGTGACAAACACTAGCTGTTTCAATGTACCCCTCTTCCAAAAACTACAAAGCTAGCTGTTACCAATACAATAATATCAAGGCTAAACATTGATACACACACACAGAGTAAAAAAAAAAGTCTGGGATTTTTTTCCCTCCTCTTCTCCTCTTGCTTTCTAACTAGGGTGGATTTTTAATCCTGTTCAAGAGTCACAGGAAAAGTCTTCCTAAGTAAATAAAAATAAGTTACAAAGATTGTTTTACAGGAGATGAGGCAGAGAATCACTGGCATTGTTAAAGAGGGAAAGTCCTGAGCCCCTGCAAGCAAGTAAACTGAATTATCACAACTAAAAGATACACTTTTTGGCAAGAACATTTAGAGCTAAAATATTCCAGACAAACCTCTTCTCAAAATGTCTCTGACCAACTCCATGCATTAAATATGGCTGTGCACTCCCATATGTCTCTGACTCCCCACAACTCTCTGAAGAACAGTGTAAGCATGTTCTTACAGCTCATGTGTGAAGCTAACATCTGGCTTGTGTCTTTGGTTGACCTAGAAGGTCACATTTGTCAAAACTTGAAAACACTGTGCAGAAAATGCCTCTCTAGGTTTCATCAAAGCCAGCTTTCGTTGGTTTAGCTAACTGGGTGGTGGAATTCCCCAAATTTTACATTTGCCTTTGCAAATACTTCTTCAAACCGGCGCCAGAAACCTCTCCCCTTTAACTCAAGGGAATGAAGTAGAAGAACTACTGGCAACCTTTTCTTTCTCCTCTGTTATGGCATGGGCCCCATATACCTCACTTATATCTAGAATCACTTTTCTTATCTGAAGAATATTTTGATAGCATCCGAACTTCCAGTTAGACCCACACTTTTGAAGTCTGACCAGTTGGCTATTCTATCCTCCAGCTCTTCAGGAAACTGTTCCAGTCCACCCTGCTGGCACTGAGAACATCGAACCTGGATGTGCACATCACTCGCTTAGTTTGCCTTAATTCTCTATCTGCCAACAGAGAGACACAGCTTGCATTAAGTAACTTTGCATCAAGTGAAAAGTGTCAGCAATTCTAACATTGAGGATTCTGCAATCAGGTGGTAAAAATAACTCCATCAGCCTCTGCCAGTTACAATAATAAGGCTTTTCTGAAGGCAGCTTTGACTAAATACTGAAATAACAATGTTGCAGGAATTTTGGAAATGCTAAAACTGCAGTTATGCAATATAATTTTTGTTATCCAGGCAACCAAACCTCATGCTCCATGCCACTGACAGGACATCAGGCTAGAGGAGAAAGCGGGCACCCCTTCTTCATGCTCATTCACCGCATGACGTGAGGCAGCAAGCATCACCATTCCCCATATCTTCTCTAGTCACATTTGCTGTCTCACACTTTCTAAAGCAACACACTGCATGGCATAAAGCAAAGCTCTGGGCCAGCATAACAGCTGTATTCTGCTTCCATCTCAGCTCTACCTGCTTTTGCAGAGATTCCTTTGCTGGGCCTTTCTTTCTGGACAGTGGCTGCCAATGCTGCCAGGTGATGACAGCCAGAGTTTCCTGTGTACGAGAGAGAGGGATGTGCTGGTGGTTGCATTTTCCAAGAAAAGGAGAATCTGTACTGTACACCCCTTACAAGATTAAACAATTCTAAGAATGCACCCTTGTGTGGCTCACATCTCAGTCTTTGTAAACTCAGGCTGTGCTTTCCTGTAGTGCATTCAGTAGACATGTTTTTGATGCTCTATTCCTAACACCTTAAACCTTTGGTAGTTTACCCAGAAGACAGGCAAATGGAAATAAGCAACTGCGCTTCTAGAAACTTGCATAAGAATTTGTGTGTGAGTGCTGAGCTCCAGCAAAGGAGGCTCAGAGCCCAGGAATGTACCTACTTTCTCCTTCCTGTATTTAGCTGACTAAGATTCCTAAACAGCGGCTTCACATCTGAAATTATAGGTTAGGACTGGAGTGCTTAGCCCACAGTTTGGATCTCTTCTCTAATTCAGCTGCAGCTAAATTCAGATTTTTCCAGGAGATATCCCATCTCTCCCAATGCCTCAAGCTCTTCCAGGATCATTATTGCCTGCTGAGGGACTAGATATCATTACAGTAACCAGGTGAAGCACTCAGGACAAAGGTAAACAGCTCCTTTCCTGAAGTGCAGCTTCCTCAGCTTTCACATGCTCTTGAGACTTGTTCAACTCTGAAGCTGTGCATGTGAAGCAGGGCAGAGGAGAATCTGGGACTCTGAGCTGGACTGTTTTCCTCGGCTGCATGCACCAATGCATAAATGACAATAGCGATGTTAAGACGTTCATAAAAGCAATGCCTGTGGCAGCCATTCACAAAGTTTAGCAAGATTACAATCTGCCACTAACTTGTCCTGTTAACTTTGTCTTTGGAGGTAACCAGAATCCCTCTTTATAAATGAGAAAGCTGCTGGAAATTGCCAACCAGAAAAACTGTGCTACAAACAAACAAAAAAAAAAGGCAAAAGAATTAGAGGACAGCTGAAACATGACATTAAGTAACAGTAATGATTAGAGTAACCACTAACACTGCAAAGCGAATGCTATTCTACTTGAGAGGGAACAGTAAAACTCATGAGTATGGCCACACAAAAAATATTCTCCTGTGGCTCCATCACAGATCAGAACTGAAGCTGTACTTTTTCTCTCAAAGGGAGAATCAATTTTGAGAAAATGGGATGTGATGGAAGGTGTCTGATATAAACACACACACAAAACAGTAGTTCATGGTCTCAGAGGAATCGGAACAGACCTTTTTGGACAGGCAGAACTCATGAAGCACTGCTTTTTCACACTTTTAAAATGTGGTAACTTCATCTATGGAGAAGGGGCCAAACTGCTGCCTCCTTCCTTTCAGTAAAGGTGCAAATCTGAGCCTGCTTCCTAGGCCCTTCTGCTGTATTCATTTACCATGAAGCCTGAAGGAAAAGGTTTAATCTGTCATGCATGGTGGTAAATCAGCAGCTTTACAAGCTACTGATCGATAGAGGGAATAATCATGTGTGTTATTTCCTTAAACTTTATGATCTTAAAAATATCCTCGACGCTGTTGAAGGAAATGCTAGTGATTGAATGAGTAGTTTTAGCTAACCAAATGGTTTTTCTTTTATGATAAAACATGTAATAAATTTAATACCTTTTGTGGCACAAGCTACTGACTGACTGTAAGAGCACTGAAGATAAAAATCTGACTTAAGAGTGTAGAGGTGATCATAAAATTCCAGATCTAAAACAACAGTACTCGATCAAAGTAGCATAGTTCCATGGCACACTGATTAGAAGCTGAAACATTATTACAGCTAAGGATAAAGCATACCTTTTATCTACACTTAAACAAAAAGTAATAAAGAAGCAAAGATTTGTCTTAAAGCCAAAGCATCCTGAGTCACTACTGACAAGCACAAAAGTTCACAGCTTGAAGACATTTCAGTACTTCATCTGGCATTTGTGCTGCTCCAAACATGAGCCATGCTTATTTGGGAACGGTGCAAGAATAAAGGCCAACCTGAAATGAGCTGACATCAGAGGCAGTCACGTAATGTAAGCTAGCGAGTACAGTGGGAAGCACGAAGAAGGAAGAGGAGGTCTGGTTTTCATGATAAAGGTGGTTGCTCCATGACCAGGCAGCCTGGGAGGCACTGCTCCATCAGCTGCTGTCATTGAAGTGTCAGTCCTTATACACCATGAAACATAAGAGCACTCATATGACAAACTTCTACCTGCAGCAAAGTAAAAGTGGATTTTCAGGTGGTAATCTCTGCTCTGCTCACTACTGCTTAGAGACTTTATTTCTCTGAAAGGCAGAAGAAGAGTTTAAAATGCCTCAGGCTGAGTAGGGTGGGTAGAGAGGAAAGATTCAGGTTTGTGTCTTCTCTGATGGAAAGCTGGATGAGCAGTGGTGACCTGAGTCATCCTGCTTTAATATGGTCTGTCAGGGAACAATGGAATAAGATATGGCACTCGAGGCGGTGCTTCTAAAAAGTGGCAAAATCACAACGTGACTAGTCTGTGCAGCTCATCAGCACAGCTTACCACAGCCCATTCGTGCAAGCTTTGGAAGGATTCAATATGTGAAATGCTGAAAATGATAGTGCCTCCATTAGAATGAAAAAAATTATACTGCATAAAGTTTCCAGACTCACAGATGTCTCAGACCTTCAGATGGATGATTCAATAGCGGGAAGGATTTTCCAAAGCCTGTTCCCTAGGTTGTCTTACTTTTTAAAATGAAGCATCTTAGACCAGAATCCATCAGAACAAATATACCACATCAGATGAAATGAATTAGTGCAATGAAAACATTCGTATTTAACGTAAACCCAGCCGTTGATAATCAAGACCTGATCCAAAGAAAACCTTCTCAAGCCCCTAACCTCCTCAAGATTAATCCTTGAGATGGAGGAGTCTTTCACAAGATTATTTGTACAGATGTGTGTAAGTCCCATGCAAAAGATTAAGAAGTACAGCTGAGTTCTAATATAAGTTAACTGATTCGGCCAAAGGCAGTTGCAGTAACTGAGCTTTCTCATTCTGCTCTGTTCCACTCTCTTCCCAAGTCTACAGTTATGCTGTTGCCTTACATGTGGGAGACTACCCTTCTTCACCTATTCCTTCTGCTTTTGTCTTTGACCAAAAAGGCCCCAGTATGAGGAAAGATTCAACTCAATAATCAGTATTTCCTTGCTTTGTGGCATTTCATTTACCGCCTCAGGGAGTTGGGTTCATGCAATCTTTCAACAGTACAAAGAAAAAACTCTAGGATCAGGCTTGTGCCTCATTTATCAATAGAAGAAGAAAAAGAAAACCAAACAGCCCAAAGCAAACAAACACCTTAAAAAAACCAACCAAAAATCACCAGCAACAAAACAACAAACACCAAAACAACCAAACCAAAAACCAACAAAACATCCTCTAATCAGGTAAAGTATCATCATAGTCTAAAATGTTCTGCTTTCATACACTTGAATGCTGCAAGTCAAACAGTCTGAAGTCTAAAAATCATACTATTTGAAAAATCAGGTTTCATAGAAACAACATTGACAGTACTCTAAAACAGTTAAATTATCTTTTGGATAACTAGTCATTGCTTAGACTTGAGGTCACAAGACCTTTCAGCTGGAATCTGTTGCTCTGTGCTAGTCAGCCTGAGCTTTGCAACTGTGGCTACAGCCTCATACAGCTCATTGCTGAGGTCTGAGGTTACTGCCACCAGTAACTGCAGAGTTGTAGTTCTTGTCTCAGATATTTTTGCCTGCTGCCTTCCTCAGATCCTTCCCTGCAGGTTCAGGCAGGGAAAAAGCAGGGAACATGTTGGAGGTTGCCACCGTGCTAAGCCCTATGCTTCTGTAACACTGCCCAACATGCCCAGAGAGAAAACTAGCCATTGACTGTGCCTAAAAGGCTGTTAGCTGCCGTGATCTTCATTACACCCTACTAATAACTAGAAAAGGGCCCTGGCAGGGGCTGACCATGCCTTTGGGAAGCTCCCACGATGAAAGCAGCAAAGCATTCAAACAAGTGTTTCATTGTCTTTATCAATTAAGCAGACTATATTACATCATCAGTACTGTAAATACTTGAGCATGACAAATTGTGCCATTTTGCCTCTCAGCCCTCACTCACATCTGTAATAAATAAGGGCAAGCACGAGTGGCTTTGCATTTATGTAACGTTTATCCACTGCATGCTGGAGCAGAAGGACCACTCAGAATGGACAGAAATTGGTCCAGATGTGTTCAATAGCAGCCAGGACAGGTGGGATACTGAGAAGCAGAGCAAGCAGGCCAGGGTATAGTCCCATTACCCCAGAATGACCTTCCGCCCACCTACAACTCTGACTGAAAGACAGGGAGGTTGACTTTCATGGTTTTGACAGTCCTTCACAGATATTTCTTCCCTGAACATGGAAGGGAAGACCAATGTCCATAGTTGCTGCAGCATCCCATGACAACTATGATTTTCCTACCTTCTGGTTCAGCAGGTGGTGGAAGAGAAGCTGCTTATTTTATGACACTCCTGGACAGCCAAAGCAATGGCTGTTGTGAAAGGGCAGCTTGGAGGGAGAGGAGGGTGATGGATTGCTGTGGTGAAAAGGAGCTCATCCCAGCACCACCCATTGCCAGTCCTGCCTCTTGCCTTCCCTTTGCACCAGAAAAAACAACAAACTTCGCATCCTTCCTCCATACCCTGTCTGCATTCCAGATGTATCTAGCATCTGTTTTCTTCATAGGATGGGCAACATGGTCTTGGCCCTTCACCTGAAGCTAGCAAAATTCACATCTTGGCATTTGCTGTTGGCTGACAGCAATGCAGCAGAGCAGGTTGACTCACCCTATTTCAGTTTTCCTTTAAGTGAACCTGACATTGTGTCACAGCAGAGCAATGCTATGGGGGAATAGTGTTGCACATGTTGCTGAGAGCTGCTGGTCACCACAACTCAGAGCTGCCCTCATCATGCATAGAATGGCAACAGTAAGATGCTTCCAGTACTATTTCAGTGATCAGTCAATTTCAGTGTCTAGTCTTAAGTTTTTTCACTTGTCTTGGACTATATGTATTTTGCTTGCCACATTGGCTAATGAAAAATACAACTGTTCTGAAAGAACAAAAGCTTACTCTGAATTTCAGCAAAGATGAGTAAAAGCAAGTGCAGTACAAAGTGCTTAAATGCCACTTAGCCTTATTAAGAGTTATGGGTTTTTTTGGCTCATCATACTGAAGAAGCAAGGTGCATATGAATGTACTCTAAGGTGTTTACTGGTTCTTACATACATGGTAAAGCAGCTGTCCAGAAGTAGGAATACCAGTAGACAATCCTAAGCATCACTGTTAAGATTGTGATACTACCAATGGAAAGTTGATCTGAGGAAAAAGAAATCAAATTCAAATTCCTGCTCTGCTGAAAGCTCTACCAGGCCATAAGGCATTCAAACAGCCTCTGCCCAGCTAAGTGGTTGACCAGCTCTGCTCAACCAAAAGACTTTATCCCACCTGAGTAAGGGATTTTATCAAATGCCTACTGAAAGAAAGATCATGCTCTCTAGATAAGTAATACTGAATTTTCATATCAAACACATTCGATTCTACTACTCTAGTACTCAGGCACATAGAGAGGTTTTTGCTTTGCTCCTTTTCCCAGCCTAATTCCACATTCACAACAGGTTTGGAAAAAAGTTTGCAGCACATTTTTGTTCAGAAATCAAAACAGATGTCTGAGGAGGTAAGGGATGGTTAGACTGGATGAAATCCAGCATGAATCTTGCACATATCTCAGGTACTCCATAGCACTGCTGGAGAGGTGAGCAAGAGGCTAAACCTATTGTTTTTCTCTTCCCTTTAGACTCCCAAAGGTTCCTGTTTGGAGTCAGTGAAGGTTGCCATTGATACTGGTTACCGCCATATCGACGGTGCCTTCGTCTATTACAACGAGCACGAAGTGGGACAAGCCATCCGAGAGAAGATTGCTGAAGGAAAGATCAAGCGAGAAGACATTTTTTACTGTGGCAAGGTGAGAAGCTGAGCTCAGGTTGCTTATATCAAATCCAGGATTTCTGTGAATGGCCTTTCCTAAAAGTCCTGATGGCCAGCATCTGACATTCTTCCAGGTTCAACTTTTTTATTATCCTTTCCTGGCATTATCATAATGCTAGAGCTTTTTGAGCAGTTGATTTGCTGTTAATCACTCTGTTTTTCTCAGTTTAAAGCTCTGTTAGCAATAGGAACCATGCAACATCAAATCCACCTAGTATTATAGGTACCTGCAAGTTTAGATCATTGCTACACTCAGCAGTGCTACCTAAGCTGTTGCTGGCTCGCGTGTTGAGCTGGCACATGCATTTGTATAGTCAAAAATGGACCCCAGCCTCAACAATGATCCTGCAGATGGCTTATTTTTGTTAGAGCAATTCCTTGTACAGGTTGCTGTGAGATTGCACAATGAAACAGGTGAGAGCAAGCACGTTCATGCAAGTGTCTGCGTATGGGAGAACAGCAAGTGCTTACATTGGTACCACTGCCAGAAAATTACTCAACAAGCTACACCCTTAGTTACTGTATCACCTGTCATTAAAAAGTTCTATGATGATGAATCAACTTACTTGGATAGATGTTGTTACACTCCTGCTTCAGAGCAATAAGGCCAGAGTTAATGCTTTGAAGTCTTAGTTGTAAGAGTTAATTCTGTCCTAGAAAAATTAAATCCCATCAGCAATGAAATACCTGAAAATGTGTGTTACAACTACATGATCATATCCCAGGTAGAGGAGAATAAAAATCAGACGGCCCCAGAAAAATCTATGGTGTCTGTCTAGTTTCCAATGGAGTTCATGGCCTCAAGTTGTCCCTCCTGCACTGCTTCTTTGAACATATCAGCCTAATATTTTCCCTTTCTCCTTTCCCAAATAAGATGTAATCCACAGAAATTACTCAACAGCATTGGAAATAAATACCAGAGTTCCTAGAGTGAAAGGTCTCATGGGATCAAAAGCCTTTTTTACTGTGAGCAGTTTAGTTAAGCTCTGTGATATGGGAAATTAAGCCTTGGATTTAGTAGTTTGCAGACCAGGTGGACTTTCAACAACTATAGACCAATTTCTAAGTGCAGCACTTTCTAGTCTGCAAAGTATGCAACACTTTTCTAAGTTCCTTGCTCGGTTATACTGGTAAGAACCTTGTCATCCTGTGGAAAGTTTCGTGTCCTCAAATTTTCCACCTTTATCAGGGTAGTCTCTCAGTACCTCATGCACCAAATATGTTGATATGAATCAGTCCAAATATTTAGTTTCAAACATTTATAGTTTCATTACTGCAAGTCACCAACAATATTTCAAATCAAAACCACAAATCTATGCCAAAAAGGTTAGAACCAGATGTCCTAACAATTCTGAGTCATTTAACTTTCTCAGCTGCTGTATTTTTCACAGGTTCTGTGAAAGTGCACCCCTTGGTAATATTTTCTGGCTTCCTTTACTTATTAAGCTTTTCTATATTCAGTTGTCTGATCTAATCACTAAATGATTTTCCTAGTTGATAATCACTATTTAAACTTTGAGTCATCTGTGAAAGTACATTGGATTTCTCAATTGTTAAGTTCAGTTGCTCCCTAACCCACATGTCCTGCAAGCCACAGAGCTGCAAAGCACCGTAGGTACCCTGAGAGTCAATGTCTGTGGTTGCAGCCTGCCTTGTGAGTGGGAGCTTGTACTTGCATTGGTTTACCATTCTGTTGTGTCCTGTTTGTGTTTGAGAAAACTTGAAGTGCTCAGGGTGATAGCTGAGCACTCTGTAGTCTTAAAAAAGTTCAAAAGGCAGAAGTGGAAAATATTCCTCAACCAAACAATTCATCACAATCCAGGAGTTTCAAAAGTTTCAGTGAATTGTTCACAACAGCTCTGAACTTCCCAGGAGAAGTGGGACTGGACATCCCTTGCTTTGTGTGCTTTTGGGTCTTTAGCTTTGTGTTCCTCACAATCTTACATGTCATATGAAGAACGTGCAAACATTAAGACATGAGTAGATACATCAGCTTTTGATTGGTAACTGACTGATATGACTGCTGCATCTTCTGGAAGACATGGTAGATATGGTAGACCATTCCTGGAAGCAGTCTGCACAACAAAGGTTTGGGTTGTTTTCAGTCTTACTGACATCAGAAGTACTGGAAATTCTCAAGCCCCTCATACAGTTCTCTCTTTAAACAAAGGTGATGCAAACTGAAGGCTGGTCCTTTAGCAGGGACTGACAAGAACAGCCCTGCTGAGTGGCAGCATTATTGGAATAGTGACTTGGTGCAACTGGGCTGCATCTGCCAGCTGAAATCATCAGCACTTGCACTTGGCTCTTGCTGATGGCTGGCTGATGAGGCAGAGCAGCTCAGCATCCAGAAATTTTAGAGGTTTTATATCAACTGCCAACATCTCACTTGGCTTATATAGCAAGACCTTTTTGGTCTCCTCTTTCATCCCAGGATATTTCTTTCATTAAATTAGAAGTAACATTTCCAGGAAATGTGGTGTCCTGAAATGCCAAAGCCAGCTGGCAACTTTGCCTGCTCAAATGTCTGCATGAGTTCTGCTTAGGTAGATAATACAACTTGTACAAATCATCAAAACAGTTATGAAACTCTTAAGTTTCCATGGTATCTATGTATTACCATAGTACAAATGTTTGGGTTTTTCTTAAGGCTGTTTTTTAGAAGCTCTAGAGATTTTCTGAATGGAATTATATTCACTGGTAAGTACTGAGATCAATAGCACTGAGCTAGAAAGGGCACTCAGAAAAACTACTCATAAACTATCAACATTTTTCACCTTGCTGCACTTCCAAAACACAATATCCAAATACAGAGAGTATACAGACTCATTACCTTACCTGTATTTAAGTCCAAAATAACAGCACATTTTACATGTAAAATGCTTCACAAAAAAAGCCCAAACAAAAAACCCAACCAAATCCACCAAAACAAACAAAAACCACACACAAAACCTAACCAAAAACCCAGACCAAAGGCCTTCGGGAAATCATAGAATCATAGAATCAACCAGGTTGGAAGAGACCTCCAAGATCATCCAGTCCAACCTAGCACCCAGCCCTATCCAATCAACCAGACCATGGCACTAAGTGCCTCATGCAGTCTTT
Source organism: Pogoniulus pusillus (assembly GCF_015220805.1). Classification (NCBI taxonomy): domain Eukaryota; kingdom Metazoa; phylum Chordata; class Aves; order Piciformes; family Lybiidae; genus Pogoniulus; species Pogoniulus pusillus. Next base: position 15,353,870 of record NC_087278.1, read on the forward strand.
TCTTGAAGACCCCCAGGGACAGTGCCTCCACCACCTCCTTGGGCAGTCCATTCCAATGGGAAATCACTCTCTCTGTGAAGAACTTCTTCCTAATGGAACTTGGTCCCAGACCCTTAAAATGGTCCCTATACTGTGGTACCTTCAGCTTGTATAACCACCATCATAACTGCTTCATGCCTTGCAGCGTACTGCTGAGGAAGGCCTAGTAACCATTTCCAGGTGACAAACACTGTTTTGGTTTGTCAGCCTAGGATAGGGTCAGATGCACTGCTGTCAGTGCAACTGATCTCCAAGATAACACACCCTTGCCTCTGCTGGAAGAAGTGAGCAGATAATTATTTCCCGAGAAAACTATAATCTGTTTTTAAAACCCCAAACGTCAAAGATACTTCCAAACTTGCCCAGACTGTCTTCTGACATCTACAGCCATTATTGGCACACAGTGACTGCCAGCTTCAGTGGCAGAACTGGCTAGAGAACGAAAGTACCAACAAACAGCACGTTTTCCCAGCCAATAAAGGTGCCAAAAACGTTAACACAACTCCACATGTCAGTTCTGTGCAGCTTTCTGTGTGCAAACAAAATACACTTTAAATTTTCTATTCTGTGTTAATTCTGGGGGTTTTGTTGATTTTAACTGCAGCAATTGGTTTACAAAGAGCTCTTGGTTACTAATTACCATGCCATAGTGTTATTCTTGCAAGAGATTTGCATCAGTAGAGTTCAGTTAGAGAGAATACTGAAAGCTAATCAACTAAGCACACTCCATAGCAACCTCCAGGCATAACCCTGCAAGGAAGCAGCTCTGATTAAAGAGGTTGAAAGGGTCGTGCTTTAACTAGTCATACCTACTTTACAGTAACTAAACAATAATACATACATTTTTTAGTGAGGACAGGGAGGTAAATTAAAACTTCCCTAGGTCAGGCAGTCACTCAGGCTCCAAGACCACAGGAGAAAACCAAAAGATTGTCTGGGTACTTGTCTCTTCAATAGCTAACTCACATGATCTCAGCTTTTGCCTTCAAGCATAAAACTGACCACAGATTTCTTGTGGGAGCAAAGTTATCCAGTGAAAGCATATGCTTGGAAATCTTGGAAAACAATCTGCCTAAGTTCATGGAGCAAGAGTTTGCAGTGTTCAATAAACAAATATATAATGTCTTTACTAGGCAAGTCCTGGATGAGAATTCCTGTCTTAACCTCCATGTCTGCCTTTGGCAGGGACAGAATAAGACTCCTCACCACAATGTCTTTGCACTGCATATAACTAGTTTTGTCAGAAGGACAAGAGCATGCTTGGGGGGGTGTCAGCTGGAGGATGCTCACTGTTCTTCCACTAAAGAAATGAATCTGTGCTTGCCTCCCCAGCTGTGGAATACCTGCCATCCCCCAGAACTGGTGCGTCCCACTCTGGAGAAAACCCTGAAGATCATGCAGCTGGATTATGTTGACCTCTACATTATTGAGCTGCCAATGGCTTTCAAGGTAAAGATTAACATAGCCCAAAGAGAAGCATATGATTGGATTGAACCAAAGTCTTCATCTAGCACCTTCCTCACACCTTCCATTCCATGGTAAAAATAGCACTTTGGCCAGGTAATATTTGACATTTACTGCATGCATGCATACATTTCTGTTTACAACTCACTGCAAGAGAGGTGTTTTGAGAACAATTACTGATAACTGTATCATATGGGCCTTCCACTGAAAGGACAAATCTCCTAATTGAACACTTCCTATACTGAAGAATTATTGTAGCTGGAGCAGAACTGTCTTAATCCTCTCTCATCCATGAGATGAAAAGTCACTGGACAAAAGTAATTATCACAGTATCATCAGGGTTGGAAGAGACCTCACAGATCATCAAGTCCAACCCTTTACCACAGAGCTCAAGGCTAGACCATGGCACCAAGTGCCACGTCCAACCTTGCTTTGAACAGCCCCAGGGACGGCGACTCCACCACCTCCCTGGGCAGCCCATTCCAGTGTCCTCACCTCGAGCCTAAATCTCCCCTGGCACAGCCTGAGGCTGTGTCCTCTCGTTCTGGCGCTGGCCACTTGAGAAAAGAGAGCAACCTCCCCCTGGCCACAACCACCCCTCAGGTAGTTGTAGACAGCAATAAGGTCACCCCTGAGCCTCCTCTTCTCCAGGCTAAACAATCCCAGCTCCCTCAGCCTCTCCTCGTAGGGCTGTGCTCAAGGCCTCTCCCCAGCCTTGTTGCCCTTCTCTGGACATGCTCAAGCATCTCAATGTCCCTCCTAAACTGGGGGGCCCAGAACTGAACACAGTACTCAAGGTGCGGTCTAACCAGCGCAGAGTACAGGGGCAGAATGACCTCCCTGCTCCTGCTGACCACACCATTCTTGATAAAGGCCAGGATGCCACTTATATAAAGGAAAGAAGGGCTAAGGGCTAAGTTTGGAGAGGAAGACAGAAAGCAGAAAATCCACCTTACTCTGTCCCCAAAACCAAATAGGCTCAGGAGTATTAAAGGCACTGGGCAAATTGTGGTTATGATCTCAATCTCTTTAATTCCAGCCGCCTCTCAGACGACATGAGTAGATCACAGTTGGTCCCAAACATGGGTCATCCACCTCTCACTCTCAAATGTCTAAAAAGTTAAAGCCTGATGGTCCTTCATACTGCTGGACCTGGGCAATTTGTAGCCAAAACCTCTGAAGGCAAGGAGCTCAAATCAGAGTTGCATGCCTCCCTTGCAGACAGCTCTTGCAAGTTCCCAAACTTTCTAGTTACACAGCCATTTTTACCTTGATTTACAATTTTCCATGTCAAGTACATGCAAATTAAATAATAGTGAAACGAGAAGAATGAGATTCAAAATTATAGAAACGGTTATGAGCAAACTAAGCTCTTTTTCATAGACAAAATAGGGTCAGGCAATTAGCTGGCTAATTGTTTCTGTGAGATGTTTAAGCTCTGAGCTGGCCTCTTCCTGCAGTTCTTTAATTATGAAAATGATGTTTTATATGGACTCCAAACTGCCAGAAACAGCAGACAGGAAGCAATTTACCAGCAAAGCAATCACCTTAGGTCTGCAATTAATTTTTCCCTGAGGAAGACATATCCCATTTAGACCTACATAGGAGTAACTGGACTCACATATTAAAACTTTTTTTGTGCAGTCCCATGTATGGAATCTTTTTGGGTACATTTTGGAAAATTTCCCACCACTTGCAATTTCCTGTTTCCATTTGCTTGTGTTTGTATTCTCCAGTAGTTCATTCTCCCACATAGTGAAGGTCATTGTCTCACAATATAAAGATATAGGCAGCTGGCTTTAAAGTAATGCACATCTGACTCCCCGAGGCCTGTAACAACAATCTGAGTTGTTAAAGGAGTAGCAGTCCTGGAGATTTATTCATGTCCCACTTGAGAGGAGAGAAAAAAAATGGGTTTTGTCTGAACATATACATTTTTCCTGTGTCAAATACAGAAAGGAAAAACCCCTGCCCTTTTGCAATGGTGACAAGTTTATTTTCTTTACTCCCTCTCTCACACAAGCACTCATCCTGTATGTGCTGCTTGCCTTTGATGAAGAGCGTGCAAGTGTAATGCCAGAAAAATCCCTACTCTGCCCTAGTCAGCAAATGCTGATGCTCTCTGGTACCCCCAAAAGCCTTCTAGCAAGAACAATCTCTGCCTGAAAACAGTGAACTACCTGAGACAAAACTTACAGTCCCACTCTCTATTTTAAAGCATTTGACACAGTCCCCTCCATAGAGAGAGTCCTTCTCTCTATGCTGGAACGACATGGATTTGATGGGTGGACTGTCCAGGGGAAAAGGAATTGGTTGGATGATGACATACAAGGGGTAGTGGTCAACAGCTCAATGACCAGATAGAAACAGGTGAGAAGTGGTGTCCCTCAAGGGTCTGTGCTGGGACCAGTGCTGTTCAATAGCGGTGTCTCTCAGGGATCAGTGCTGGGCCCCATCCTCTTTAACATCTTCATAGATGATCTGGATGAGGGCATCGAGTCAGTCATCAGCAAGTTTGCAGATGACACTAAGCTGGGGGCAGATGTGACTGAGTTGGAGGGCAGAAGGGCTCTGCAGCAGGACCTTGACCGCCTGGACAGATGGGCAGAGTCCAATGGGATGGCGTTCAATAGCTCCAAGTGCAGGGTGCTGCACTTTGGCCACAACAACCCCATGCAGAGATACAGGCTGGGGTCGGAGTGGCTGGAGAGCAGCCAAACAGAGAGGGATCTGGGGGTGCTGATTGATACCTGCCTGAACATGAGCCAGCAGTGTGCCCAGGTGGCCAAGAGAGCCAGTGGCATCCTGGCCTGCATCAGGAATGGTGTGGTCAGCAGGAGCAGGGAGGTCATTCTGCCCCTGTACTCTGCACTGGTTAGACCACACCTTGAGTACTGTGTTCAGTTCTGGGGCCCCCAGTTTAGGAGGGACATTGAGATGCTTGAGCGTGTCCAGGGAAGGGCGATGAGGCTGGTGAGAGGCCTTGAGCACAGCCCTACGAGGAGAGGCTGAGGGAGCTGGGGTTGTTTAGCCTGGAGAAGAGGAGGCTCAGGGGTGACCTTATTGCTGTCTACAACTACCTGAGGGGTGGTTGTGGCCAGGGGGAGGTTGCTCTCTTCTCTCAGGTGGCCAGCACCAGAACAAGAGGACACAGCCTCAGGCTGCGCCAGGGGAAATTTAGGCTGGAGGTGAGGAGAAAGTTCTTCACTGAGAGAGTCATTGGACACTGGAATGGGCTGCCCGGGGAGGTGGTGGAGTCACCGTCCCTGGAGCTGTTCAAGGCAGGATTGGACGTGGCACTTGGTGCCATGGTCTAGCCTTGAGCTCTGTGGTAAAGGGTTGGACTTGATGATCTGTGAGGTCTCTTCCAACCTTGGTGATACTGTGAATATCTTCAACAATGATATCAACAATGAGATTGAGGGCATCCTCATTAAGTCTGCAGATAATACCAAGCTGAGTGAGGCAGCTGATAAGTTAGAAGAATAGGATGCCATCCAGAGGCACCTGGATGGGCTGCAAAGGTGGGCTGAGGAGCATCTCATGAGGTTCAGTAAGGCAAAGCACAAAGTCTCACACCTCAGTTAAGGCAACCCTCAATATCAATACAGGCTGGAGGATGGTGACATTGAGAACAACCCTGCAGAAAAGGCTTTGGGGGCATCGGTGGACAGGAAGCTGACCATGAGCCAACAATGTGCACTTGCAGCCCAGAAGGCCAGTCGCACTCCAGGCTGCATCAAAAGAAGGATGGACAGAAGTGATTCTGCCACTCTGCTCTGGTGAAACCTCTACTGTGTCCAGCACTGGGGCCTCCAACATGAGCGAGACATAGACCTGCTGGAGTGGGTCCAGAGGGCCACAAAGATGATCAGAGGGATGGAGCATGTCTCCTGTGAAGACAGTCTGAAAGAATTTGAGCTGTTCAGTGTGGAGAAGATAAGGCTCTGGGCAGACATTAGAGCTACACTTCAGTGTCTGAAGGGACCTACAGGAAGGCCAGGGAAGGACTGTTTAGAAGGGCTTCCAGTGATAGGAACAGGGGAATGGTTTCAAAGGGAAGAAGGGTAGATTTAGGTTTGAAATAGGGAGCAAGTTCTTTGCAATGAGAGTGATAAAATACTGGAACAGGCTGCCCAGGGATGTGGCTGAGGCCCTGTCCTTGGAGACATTCAAGGTCAGACTTGGTGTGGCCCTCAGCAGCCTGATCTAATTGGAGATGTTCACTGCAGGGGGGTTGGACAAGATGACCTCTGAGGGTCCCTTCTAACTGGATGCAATCCGTGAAACCAGTAAGAAACATGCCCCTGCAGAGCTCAGTGTTGCAGGTTGTTTAACAGGCTTTTAGGCAGAGTAAAAGGAATCTGGTTTCAGAGATTGAAATAGTGACAGAAAGAGGAAAATGGGGAGATGATAAATTAGCTAATGTCATTGCTGTCTATTGATTACTATACATCGAGCAGAAGTTAATGAGTTAAGAGTGGATCAGAGTGAAAAAAGGTCTTGAATTCAGACTTCTCTGAACTCACAGAAATCTCACTGCTATGTTTTGAGCTTGCAGTACTTGGAGAGTTTACTGAGATATCATGGGGCTGGATGGCTTGTTCCAAAATACCATGGAGTAGTTTTGTAAATAGAGCTTCTCCATCTCAAGTTATGTTGGCAAACAGTTTGTCTTCTAATAGAACAATGTAGCCAGCAGCCACCTACCTCCTTATAGTCAAGATTTCTTTTTTTGTTGTTGTTCAAGACACAGCAACAAAGGCAGCAAGTCATCTTTGTGGAATTCATAGAGGAAAAGCAGAACATGTGGAGGAGACAGGATTATGCCTGTAACATAGACCTTGGCCTCTGAAATTTGAGGCTGTTTTCCTTAGGATCACTTTTGCCATGAAATGCCTTGAATTTGAACTTCTGGATTGAACTGGGAGGGCCAGTTACTGATCATATTAGTCACAGCTGTATGTTCCCAAGGAGTTACCATGTCAACATCTTGCACCCAGGCCTTTGAAATGGAGCAGTCTGCAGTTAGATCAAATTTCAAACATCACTGAAAAAAAGTTGATGTTGCAATCAGACAAAGGCGAGGGAGGTGTTAATGTGTTGCCCGCAACAGCAGTGAAGTGACCAGTAAATAGGAGAAAGCTGTGCTCATGACTTACCAGATCATAATTAATCTCTGAAGTCTAGTTTAAGGGGTGCAGAGATAGGAAGACAAGAGGGCCTAGCACCCAAAGAAAGGTAGAAAATGCACTTAAGAGGTTCAGGGCCTGGACTACAGCAATGCAGAGCCCTTTGCTACTAGTGAGCAGCTTTCAGAAATGGTCCCTCCATCTACTGGGAGCTGGACTGAGCTGGTACTCTTCTCAGATGCCTAGGTCACATGCAGGATTAGGAGAAAGGCTGGGAAGAAAGAAGGGGGAAAGTAGAAGATAACATAGGTTGCTACTGTAAGCCAGCCCTCCAGAAGGAGGCTGCTCCCTTGGATGCCATAATATAAAGGTTGAAAGTTAATTGAAAAAATAAGGCTGTCCAGGAGCTCCTTGGTGTGCACTGAAGACAGTTCCAAAGGATGATCTAGCAGTGGAGGATGTGGTAAGCCCAGCATGAATGACCTATTGAACTTCTGGTGTTAAGAAAGAGTTTACATTTTTTTTCTGGGGGGGTGTTTGCTAGCAGAAACAGAGTCTGTAGAAACATCTTTGCTCCGAGGAGTGAGGGTTTTTTTTCTTTAAAGCACCAAGGTTTGGTTTTACTTTTCAGCCTGGAGATGCAATCTACCCAAGAGATGAAAATGGAAAAATGATCTACCATGAGACAGACTTATGTGCCACCTGGGAGGTAAGCAAACACAACATCTATCCACATAAGCTTTAAAAACACAGATTCTCATTTTCAGTTTTACCTGTGGCCTTCATAAACAGAGCTGAGGCGTATTGATAGGGCAAATGGATCAAATTCTACCAGCTCCATGGACAAATTTCACTTCAGTCTCTAAGGATGTTGCTTCTTGCCACCACTTAATTATTTTTATAACATAATAAAACATTGTTGAAATATCTGACAACCACATTTGTTCTTTCAGAGAGCACACCCTACACTAGACGTATCTGTAGAGTTTTACCAGTCTCTCCTCTTTGTTAGTTCTTTACAGCAGGAGAAAGTTTGAGCCAAAAAAAAAAAAAAATTAAAAAAAAAGCTTTTCACCTTCAAGAAAAATCAGAATTTGCCCTAAAGCTCACCATAAAAACATCCAAGCAAACAAAACAACAAAAACAAACACCTCAATAAAAAAAATTCACCAAAACTCTTGCCATCAGAACAGATTGACTCAGTTCTAAAATTAATTGTCAGGTCCAAATGCAAGGTTTTTCTGCTAAGAAAACTCACAGGGAAGTAACATTTGCCTGATTGATTACATCCTAAATTTGTGTGTGATGCACTCTAACCATATAGCTAGATAGCTCCTTAAGCCTACTGTTACCTGGCTTTATAAACTGAGGCAAGGCAAGAGAGAAAGTCAGATTAGCAATCTCCTCACACTCCTGCCTCTTGAGGCCTGGGACACTCTTTAATTTACAGCAAACATTGGTCAGCTCTCCTTCTGCATCAGGTATGCTACAAAAGCATCACTAACTCAGCCTAGTTCACACCGAGAGAAATAACAGTGGGCTGCTACTACACGCTCCATTTCAACTGACACTGTTCCATACCTGAGTAGCTGTGTCTGAATTTAGCTCAAGTTGAAGTACAGCAGATAAAGATGGAGAATGGTTGAAATTCTGAATCAGAGTTTGAAGTGAGTGAGAGCTCAAGATGGACTTGGGCTATCTTCTGACAGCTGAGCCATCCAAGCTCAGTCTCAGGGCAAACCAGAGACTTCCACATTACCTGTTTATGTTATCCTTATCTTTGTCTGAGGCAGTCCATTCCTCTTTCACAGACTACTTGCTCAAATGTTGAAAGCAACAGCTGTCCTAATGCAGTTGTGTTTTTATAACCAAGCTGATGCTTATTGTAAAGGATATGTTGTAGCAGATCACTCTTCAGCTAATAAGCCAAGAGAAAAGAAAGGTGGTGGTGAGTGCCAGCAAATAATAATATCAATCTAAATAAAACTGGCTAAACTCAAACCAGATAATTTCATTCTCCTGGTATGGTTCTAGCCGGCAAAAACGGCTCCAGATGACTGTATTTGCTGACTTGTCACTGAGTGATACAAAGCATATGAGGCCAACTAGAGGTCATCAAATACATGGTGCCTCTTACCTCCCTGCTTTCAGCTCTTGAGAGACAGAAAGGAATAACAAAGCTGGCAGAAAGGGCATCCAGCTCCACAGCAGAGTCTGCTCTGCCTCAAACAGTCACTGAATCATTTGTGTGCAGTTTCTGGAAGCAAAGGGGGAAAACGTAAGAAAGGACTCTCTTTCTCCTTAACAATGCAGCAGACGAAGCTCATGAAGAGCAAGGCATGTATTCATATCCAAGGCTTTCTCAGCTATCAGGATTTGTCTGAAGTACAGAATAACTAGAATTCCTCTCTCCTGTTTTCTCCCCCTTCACTTGACACTGTACTGAAGTTTTGCTGTTCTTGCAATGTGCCTTTCTAGATATTTAGAGGATTTCAATGGATAGAGACCTCATATGAAAAACTGTCATACAATCAACAGGAATGGACTGCATTATCAGGAAATCAATCTGGTTTGTTCTCTTGCCCTTCTCAAGTTTTGAGGCAGTGCTAAACCAGCATAAAGTAAACAAAACTCTTTAAAAGCAGATGTCTGGCACTTAAGTATCTATACCTCATACAAATCTTTCTGCTCTCCAGACAAATTCTACCCTCACAAGAGGTATAGAAATTAGGATTTGGTCTGGAAAGTGAGTCTGCACAAGAACAGCATTTAGAACAGTGGCATGGCATCAGCCCTCCCAATAATAGAGCTGTTAGTTCTGCTGTAGCAAAGATTTTCTGCTGTCTCAGAAATGGACTACCTTCCACCTATCTCTAAAATCATGCTCCAAAGAATCAAGCAATCAAGCCAACATGTTGGACTCCACAGGTCTTCACTTTCTTTGCAGGCTATGGAAGCATGTAAAGATGCAGGCTTGGCAAAGTCTATTGGAGTATCCAATTTCAACCGCAGGCAGCTGGAGATGATCCTGAACAAGCCAGGACTTAAGTACAAACCTGTCAGCAACCAGGTATGACTGCAAGCCAAGGGCAATGCCTGCCATGGTGCCAATGCCATGTAGGGAATTCAGAAGCAACATGTGGCCTAAAGTGCCATGTGCATAAAGGTGATGCATGCTTTGCCATAGGTGCTGCCCTCCATACTGTCATGCTTCTATTTCTAGCTTGAAAATAGGTAGGATATCTTATCCTACCTAAGCTAAATATTTGAAGGTGCTGGAACAATCATTCTCCTCATTTCCTGCTCCAGGACTGAAAAACCAGTGCCTCTGTGCCAAAGCTCCACTAGCAAGGTTGAATGCCAAGTCAATGTAGATCTTAAACCTTGCCAATTACCCTACTTCAATTTAAAAAAAAATCCTGAGACAAACCATTCAGAGCTAATCAGTCCTCAGTGAAGCCATATCTACCTTAGCTGATGCCAGATCAAAACAACTCCTAAGTATCAGGGATTCCAAATTGCTCTAAGCTTCCAAAGTTAAAAGCCATTAGTAGCAACTCCTAAATTTTCTGCAATTGCCCTCTCGTGCCTTTCCTATAATACATCAGTAAGAGTTAGAGAGAAAAATATATTCAAGAGGAGACCCTGTCAAGCAACCAACTTGAGCTGAACAAGCCCGTGAAGATGACAGATATGTCCCAGTTAAATTACAGTAGTAGAGCTCAGAGAAGGTAGTAAATGGCAGTGACCCATCTGGATGCCCAATACCTTTGGCTCTGATATTTGGCAGCCCACTGCATTTCCTAGAAATCATTGGAAAGCTCTTCTGACTCATCTGGCACAAATATCTGTGTTAGCAGTATCAGAGAAGAGGCCAGAGACCAACTGGGACCAGCTTCCCACCATCAGCACATTGCCGGAAAGCTGGGATTGACACGGGGCAGGGCAAGGAGTTTGGCCATAGCCTTCCCTTTCTGCCTCACCTGCAGGGAAAGGCAGCCTGTGGGAGGAGGAAATTCCAGCACCCTTCACTGGTATTAACATGCCCAGCTGGTGCAAAATCCAGTTGCTGTGTCTGGCACCTAACCTTGCTGCTGCTTCCTGAGATCAAGGAAAACTGGGCAAAAGATTAAGCCCATCTTAGAGAAGGTAGCCAGCAAACATAGATGTACCAGTCAGCTTCAGACTGCCTGCAAACAGTGGTTGCTCTGCCACCTTGTAGACATCCCTTTCCAGAGACTAAGAATGCAGCCTGAAAATCTCTGTTTGTAAGGGAAGAGCATTTGCAATGTGGGAAGGTAAAGAATGAACTAAGGTCATAACTGTTAGGAGTTACCCCTCTGCATCTTTCTATGTGAGACAGCTTATGCCAACACGCCCCCTAAAAGCGATCAGATTAGTCATCCTGAAGGCAAGAGGCAGAAAAACAAACATCTAGGCACCATGAGATGTGTTGCCTTCTCAGCCTATTTTTCTAATGGGCTCTTCTTATGTCCATTACCCCGCACCGATTGCCACTTTTCCGCTGGAGGCCACTGAAACATGCTGCCAGCCAAACTGTAATCACAGATGTCAGCCTGCTGTCCAGCAAATCAGTAAATCTGTCACTCAGCAGTATACAATTAGAACAGTAACCACAGATTGAGTTTTCCCATTCCTTAACTTATCCTTTCCTGAAAACATCACCTGGTTTGTAGCTCTTATAAAGATTGTGACACCATCTGCTTCTGTATCTGATGTTGTGGGTTAATTATTATTTCTATGTTACACTTGTAGGTTGAATGCCATCCTTATTTCACCCAACCCAAACTCTTAGATTTTTGCAGACAACATGACATTGTTATTGTTGGGTACAGCCCATTAGGAACTTCAAGGGATGAAACATGGTAAGTCTCCCTCTTAGTTTCTAACAGGACAGTGTCAAGGAAAAGAATCTTATTTCTCCCCTGCTGCCTCTCTGTGCAAAATACCTTTGCTCCCATTTGTCAAGGTAGTTTTGAACTTCAGTATCTAAATATTACTGTTCTGAATGTGAATTTGCAACACTCCTCACATTAAAAAAAAAAGGCAAGATGTCTATATAGGAGGTCATCTTAGATTCCCTTCAACAGAAAGCAGGTATTTGTAACTGGGAACATGAAAGCTTAGGTGAGGAAGTGGAAATCAAATCAGCCTTAGGACACCACACAGGGAGTTGTCTTTGACAACCAACCAACCTAAATGCCAAAGCTTTTCTCCCATATTTCACACCACATGTCAAAAAGGCAGAGTATTCTGTCCCCAAACAAGAACTGCCTCTATGCTTTGACATTAAATACAGAGAGGGGGTGTTTTCTTATTTCTAATTTTCTTCCAGGGTAAATGTGTCCTCCCCTCCATTACTGAAGGATCCTGTGCTGAATGCCATTGGGAAAAAGTACAACAAGACAGCTGCACAGATTGCTCTGCGTTTCAACATCCAGCGAGGGGTGGTGGTCATCCCAAAAAGCTTTAATCCACAACGCATCAGAGAGAATTTCCAGGTAAATTTGGTGCATCAATGAGTCCACTTACATTGGCTTAGCACCTATAGAAGGTGAATTTCCCCATGTCTTTCTGTAGATACAATGCATGACCAGTGTCAGTCTGGATGTTTTTGTCCCTATCGCTTAATGGTACCATGTTATAACAATAACAACCATGATATAATAACAATGTAACAAGGTAGAGGAGAAATTTCAGTGTCCTTTTACCTCCTAAAGTAGCTGAAGCTCCAGCTGATGGTATATTCCTGAGCACTGACTGCTGCAAAGAGGAGCACGAATGAGATAAAGTATTTCCATAGGTCAGCAGCCCAAAGTTTCTGGCTGTAGGTGTTCAGGAATGACTGACTTGTTCTGCCCAGTCTTCAGGTATTGGGCAGCTTTGTTAGGGAAAGGTTGCTGCATACCAGTGTTCCAGAAAGGCTCAAAACCACACTACCAGAAAGCATTTGGCTTGATTACCAGCCACAAATAAGAGGAAGAGTTTGTGCCCTTGTCCCTTGCAGCACTCAGCACCCACGTTGCTCCCCACTTTCCTTGCCACTGTGCTGCTTTCAAAGCTGATGTCCTAGTACTTGCCAGATTGCTTCCTTTGGCTTGCAAAGTAGTATAAACAAGTGAGAACACACTTTTAGCCCTAAAACTTTGATATAAGTGTAAGCAAGTATGGATTTGTAAGGGAGATGGGGGAGGAAGGGGTACTGTACTTCTAAAATCTGGAATATATGAACATTATGACAAAAAGTAACTAACTTGTTCCTACCATCTCCTTCCATTAGATCTTTGACTTCTCCCTCACTGAGAAAGAGATGAAAGAAATCGAAGCCCTGAACAAAAACGTTCGTTATGTGGAACTGCTAATGTAAGTTGAGGAGGAATCCCAGATCTTCACAGAGTATTCTCATCATTTCAGAGATTTAAAAAACAAAACCAAACCAACCAACCAAAATAACCCAAAAACCTCACACACACACCCCCGAAAACAAACAACCCACTGCAAACATTGAGCCAAAAAAAAATCCACCTCCCACACACAAAACTTCCTCTTAAAACTAATTTTTGTATAACTGTCCCTATTTTAAGGTCAGTCTTAAACATGGGAGGTTTTCTACGCAGCCTGAATATGTTTGTGGACCTACCAGAGAAATAAGTGTCAGCTCAAATGTTAAAAGCCTACATGGATAAAAGTGACTGTATCTGGATATTGGCTCTCTGCTCCACCTCCTTAAACACTTCGTGCAGCGCGTTGTGACAATAGTCTCATCCACTCACGAGTTGTTGCCGAAACACCAACTAGGAGCAGTTTCTTGTCTTTCATTCCCAGTGCCCAGAAAGCCACGTTGCTGCTTGAGTACACTAGTTTGTGGATTGTAAAGCTAGCATCTCCAGAGACAACTTGTCCCAAACTGCCATATGTAAGGCTAAGAATTCAGAACACTGCTACATGAAACCACAGGGCTAATCCAGGGAGAGCTTTGCTCCTTACATTATACTTTGGTCAGAACATCAAAATCTGCCAACCTAAATTCTTCACAAAAGATGATACATCTTAGTGACCAAAAGTGGTCAGAAACTTTGTTTTCACTCCTTCTCTGACACTGCCTTCTTCAGCAATCTCTCTCTCCTGCTCCCATGTTGAGTTGTACCTTCTTAAACGAAAGGTAAGAAAATTACACAGCTTAACTACTACACCTTCCTAATTATCTGTTCTAAGAATCATCAAGGCTTGATCGCTTGTCTGCTTGTGATCTAAAGCTTACCACTCAGTGTAGATTTGTTTTACTGGAAGGCTGCACTACCCCAGAAGATTGAGGCTGACCAAACATCTCTTCTTCCAGAGTATGAAGCCATTTGTTTTTACTTCAGTTCAAAAGCATCTGCAGTTTATGGCCAAACTTTATGCTTTCCCCTTTTCAGGGCACTCAGTGTTGTAGACAAATGCTAGAGATTCATTGCCATGCATTTATCTTGTTACCTTGGATTACCTGTGTCTTGGCAAATTGTAGTGTGCTCAAGTACTAAAAATAATGAAAAGCAGGGTAACAGCACTGGCAGCACTCTAAAATATTGACCACTGCTCAAAAGATTGAAGAATATTGCAAAGGAACAAATAAACCACTTACTGTGCTACACAAATATGATAGGAAATATGAACTAAGTTAAAAGCATCATAATGGAGTTCACTTTTCACATTTAACTCAGCCAGGCGCTCTGAAGCTTTAGTTTCTTTAAGTTTAAAGTAGCCTTCCATCAATTAGCAGGACATAGTTCCAGAAAGCTTCTCACAACTGACCTAACAGATTCTTGTGTGTGTTTTGGCATTTGAAATAGGTCCTTTTTTTGCATAGCTAAGCTGAACTATAACATCATTTAAACTTCTAGTGATTATATAAGAAAAATGTAACCTTGGTGCAAATTCAAGAGCCTTTTCCAGAAGCAAAATTAAAGCATGCAAGTGCCCACAAGAGAAGAACTTTCTAAGCCATCAATCCAAAAAGTAACAAACTAAATGCTTCACTTTATTAGACTAAATTTGGTCACAGGAGACCATTGAGGACAAAGAAAACAGGATGCGTAGGATTTTGGCTCTATTTTTACAGCAGTGCCATGTTTAGGGAAAATGCTTAAATGCAGTCTGACCTTAATTGTGAAAAATGCTTCTTGGAAAAGGGATGTTGCCATGCAAGAAGCAGCTAACATTTATTTACCTGCTATGCATTCTTACACTGAAGTGTCTGGAACTGATGCTGCAATAGATGAGTTACCAGCCTGAAAAGATTTCTGATTTCAACCATCAATACTTCTCCGTAAAATCCAATCCACCACACAGAAGGATTTCTGGTTAGCTGGCTTTGTGCAAAATCTTTGACTGCTGTGACACAAATGGCAGCAGGAATGGAAGAACCTATCTTTCCTCTGGCTCTTCCTGTTGTCAGCTGCCACAGACTCTGTGTGCAGACCTATTGCTCTGATGGTATAAGCCCACACAAATAGCAGGATGCTGCAGCCGGTGGAATGGCTTAGCAAGTTAAGCATTTGGGCAGGAAATCAGAGCTTTGCAAAAATGAGTACTTCATTAAATCTCAGTCTGAAATAGGTTCTTCTCACCTTGGGGAAGTCTAGAAGTATGGCACTGGGCAAGATTTACATTAATCTGTCTGCTTGCTTTATCTTGTAGTCCTGGTATCTGCTATGGATATGCTTCATTACCAGTCATTCCAAGCTGCTTTGACTCCTGGGTGAATCATTTTCACTCAGAGAACTCAAATCATTGAACATGTGAGAACTGATTAGTAAGTGTGTTCCACAGATGGAAAGTAGAGATTATGAAACTAGTAACTCAGACATTCTCAAATTATACTGAGACCAAACAAGCTCAAGTGTTGTGGCTTGTTGGTGGTTGTTCTTTTTTTTTCTTATTGTATTGGGGTTTTTTGTTTTGTTTTTTGAACAAACTCAATCTGTTAATGTGTAAACACTTCAGCTTGGCTGAATATTGGAATGAAATGTTTTGACACAACCAATTCAAAATGTTTGATGCCTTCCAGTTAGCTTCAACATTGTGAAATGTATCCTTCCCAAACTGGAACAATTCACAGCTGGGATTAATGCCAGTATTTGTTATGCCCTGCTGAAAGGCAAGGCAGCCATCAGCCGTGGTGCACCTGAGAATGCTCTCAGAAATTTCAGATTTTGCTAATGGAAAGTGTTTGTCAAGTGAGGGCTTACAGTTTAGTGTCATCTCAAATCAACAAGAAAATCCACTAAGAAAAAGAAAATTAAAAAAAGGGAAATTGAAACAAAACCAACTTGCACAACTACTCCTTTATCAAGTCCACCAAAACCAGGCAAACAGTTACTTTTCCAACCTTCAGTTGACTGTGGGAATTTTCTTCTTGCCCTCCATAGTGATCCTGGATCACACATCTTCCCTGAGCACGAAGTTTTTAAAATGAAGCCACAAGCATCTCCACCTTTCAGCCATGAAAATGCATTTCTTCTCTGAACTGGGCCCCCTCAAAGTTTCTCTATAAATTCTCTGCCACTGGTGCTATTATTCTGGCAGAGCACCTACATCTAGGCTAAGTCACAGAAAAGCCAGACATAGTTTAGATGTGGCAGCCACTTGGAGAAGGCAGCACAGCAGACCCATGCCAGCTCCAAGTGCATAAACTAAAGTAGTACAATCTAGTACCTCCACTTCCCCTTCAAATATAGCCCTTATTATTGAGCATCATTCTAGACATCCAGACAAATGAGTCTTCCCCTTCCAAATATGCAGATAGTGAAGTTATCTCCGTTCCCCAGAACAGTAGCCTGAGTTAAATCCACTGAGCTAAATAGCAAAAAAGCTGACATCCAAGCTTTTGCCAGTTTTTCCTCTTTGACTTTAAGATATCTAGTCTGAAGGAGTGAATTGTCCTTCTCTGTCTTCTTTCTGAATGCACAGCTTGCTTCCAACTCTGCAGGGAAGACTTTTGAAACTAGACAGCTTCTGAATAAGGAGTAGAACCTTCCATAAAGATCTTTCATACATTGCAATGAAAAGGTTTTCTAGGCACAGGACAGCTGTGATGTGATACCCTACTTCACCCAAGAAGCTGACTTGTTCCATTTGACCTCTCCACAGGTGGCGTGACCATCCAGAGTATCCCTTCAGCGATGAATACTGAAAACAAGCTGTGTCTGTACAGGTTCCTAACTCGGTGCCACTATGCTTCAATGAAAGAGACCCAACATTTGGTGCTTTGACTTCATGGGAGACTGTTCAAATCAGCATTAAAAACAAGACAATGACTTCCTCTTGTCAGTCTCTTATTCCTACTGAAAAACAAATCTATTCAACCTATTGAATCTTTGATTTTGACTTAGGAGGCTTTAACTCTGAGAACTGAAGCCTCAAAACTGACGCCTGATAAAAGTGAAGATTTTAGTTGAAAACAGGCTTACTAGTTCAAGCTACATAATTTTCCCACTGTGCCACCTTCCTCACTGAATTTGAAGCAAGAAGTTCTGCTTCAGTAGATGTGAATCAGTATCATTTTGTTTCACAGCTCAAGTGAGAGAAAGTTAGGAGTGGGGAACTAATTGGATTTGAGAGAGAGATATATGGACACATATGTATATTGACATGTCTATTGCTATCTAGATAGATATGGGTATACTCACTGCTTCATGTAGTGAAGCTTGTTTCACTTTGATCAGAGTACTCTTCATGCGCATACATGAGCTGCATTCCATAGGCACACTCAGCTGGCTCCACATGCACCCAGTTCAAGCCCTAAAGTGCTGCGTGTTCATGTCCTCCAAACACCTCAGCTGAGGACCTCAGTGAAACACAGGAGAATATATGACTCAAGTGCATCTGAGCTGCTATACAAAGATGGCTTTGCAAAAGCATTGCTCATACAACCTGTAGCCAACCTGGGCCCAGCGCTAGTGAAAGCCTCACCTTGTGAGACTAAAAATCCCATAAACTTCTTTCATGCTCCAGAAAATGATAATTACTCAAGAAAGCCTGTCACCTAAAAAAAAAAAAATCTTACAAGCTTTCATACATACTCCAGAGCAAGAGAATACTGAATTCAGAAGCTAAGTTTTAAAAGAGGAGAAAGTTGGGGTTTAGTTTTTGTTGTTGTTTGGTTTGTGGTTTTTTTTTTGTTTTGGCTAGTTGTGTTATTTTGTGGTGGCTTTGTTTGTTTCTGGGTTTGTTTGCTTGTTTTTATTGTTGTTTGTTTAGTTTGCAGTTTTTATTTGGGTTTGTCTGTTTGTTGTGTTGGAGTTTTCTTAAGTACCACCTTCAACCATGCTTCGAGACTGGCAGCTCCAGGAACAGATAGGAATCATGCAGAAACAGCTGGGCTAAACCATTTCCTTCAATCTCTCCTCAGCTCTGAAACATGGGGGCAGAAGCATGGACACCAGAGCAAAGAAAACAAACTCCTTCAGCATCAAGTTCTTTTTCAGACCACTTGCTTGCTCAGCAAGTCTTGTAGCCTACAGGTGTGTCATAGAACAGCTTGAGTTGGAAGGGACCTTAAAGATCATCTAGTTCAAACTCACCTACTGTGGGCAGGAACATCTACTAAGTGAGGTTGCTCAAAGCCTTGTCTAGCCTGGTCTTAAACACTTCCAGGACTTGTTCCAATGTCTCACCACTGTCATAGTGAAGAACTTCTTCCCAATGTCTAATCTCGATCTGCCCTGCTCTAGTTTACAAACACTGCCCCTTGTCCTGTAACACATCCCCTTTCAAACAGTTACTCTTCAGCTATCCTGTAGCCCCCTTCAGGTACTGGAAGGCCACTATAAAGTCTCCTTGGAGCCTTTTCTTCTCCAGACTGAAGAAACACAATTCCCTCAACCTGTGATACTGCCCTTCATCATCTTTGTAGCACTCATCTGGACCCTTTCCAACAGGTCCATGTTTTTCTTGTGTAAGGTCTCATGAGAGCAGAGTATAGGAGTAGAATCTCCTCCCTTGACCTGCTGTCCATGTATCTTTTGATACAGCCCAGGGTACAACTGGCTTTTGGGGCTGCCAACACACATTGCTAGCTCATGTCAAACATTTCATCAACCACCACACCCAAGTCCTTCTCTGCAAGGCTGTTCTCAATCCACTCATCACTCAGCCTGTATTTGTGCTTGGGATTGCTCTGACCAAAGTGCAGGACCTTGCACTTGCCTTTGTTGAACTTCATGAGGTTGGCATGGGCCCACCTTTCCAGCCTGTCAGGATCCCTCTGGATGGCTTTCTTGCCCTGCTGCTTGGTGTCATCAGGAAACTTGAGGGTACACCCAATCCCACTGTCCATGTCATGAACAAAGATGTTAAACAGCACCAGCCCTAGTACCAATCCCTGAGGGACTCCACACAGCCTATACCCACATCTACAGAAGGCTATTTTCCCTCCTTCCTGTCTCCAAGCACTCCAGTTTCCTGCCACAGAGAGGGTACACTAGAGAGGTATTGCAGAAGAAACTAAACCCTACAGAAAGAGTACTTTATGTACTAACACATGCATACTAACCATACAGAAAACATACAGAAACCGTACAGAAAGAGAACTAGGCTCCTAGCCAAGCTGGCAGCTCATGGTTTGGACAGATTCACTCTGTGCTGGATCAAGAACTGGCTGGATGGCAGAGCCCAGAGAGTGGTGGTGAATGGTGCCACATCCAGTCGGCAGCTGTCACTAGTGGTGTTCCCCAGGGATCAGTGCTGGGCCCAGTCCTATTCAATATCTTTACTGATGATCTGTACAAGGGGATTGAGTCCTGCATCAGTAAGTTTGCAGATGACACCAAGCTAGGAGCAGGTGTTGATCTGTTGGAAGGTAGGAGAGCCCTGCAGAGGGACCTGGACAGGCTGGATGGATGGGCAGAGGCCAATGGGATGAGATTGAACAAGGCCAAGTGCAGGGTTCTGTACTTTGGTCACAACAACCCCAAGCAGCTCAACAGGCTGGGGACTGAGTGGCTGGAAAGCAGCCAAGAGGAAAGGGACCTGCGGGTACTGGTAGATAGTAGGCTGAAGATGAGCCAGCAGTGTGCCCAGGTGGCCAAAAGAGCCAATGGAATCCTGGCCTGGATCAGGAACAGTGTGGCCAGTAGGGTGAGGGAGGTTATTCTTCCCCTGTACTCAGCACTGGTCAGGCCACACCTTGAGTATTGCATCCAGTTCTGGGCCCCTCAATTCAAGAGAGATGTTGAGATACTGGAATGTGTCCAGAGAAGGGCAACAAAGCTGGTGAAGGGCCTGGAACACAAATCCTGTGAGGAGAGGCTGAGGGAGCTGGGGTTGTGTGGTGGAGGGGCTGCAGCCCCAAAACAGAGGCCTCCCTATGCCTCTACATGCCTGGACATGTTTTTCTGCCAGGACCCATGGTAGTAAACAGGTTGTGTAACACACACATGTCCAGCCAGTGTATCCCTGGGGCCTGCCCAGGTGATCCCCATATTTGGGAGGGTCCAGGCAAACAGCTTCTGCCTATTAAGGTAAGGTTTGGCTTACTGCCAACCTGATTGGTCACTTCAGATGGCCAAAAGAGCCATGAATCTCGGCCCACAGTCTATAAAGAGGGGTGCAAAGGAGCACCACGTGTTCAGAGGTTCAGACTTAGCTGTTTAAGCTCAGCTCTCTGATCCATAAAGCAGCATCCTGCTGCCCTGACCTGCATGCAAGGCTTAGACATAGGATCTGGCCCTTACTTACTTGCATAGTCACTGAGGCTCAGCCCTCTTGCAGTGATCTCAACTCGCAGTTAACCTGTCTGCAAATCCTTGGAAGCAGAGCACATGCACGCCTGCACTTGATACATATATGGGGAGCCAATAGACCCCTGAACCAAGTCTCACAGCAGCCTGGCACATTGCATGCCCGCTGCCATAGCCTGAAGAATCAATTCAGCAGACCTTCCAGATTGTCTGCAAACCCACAAACACCGCCTGCTAGCTGTGAGAAGACCATGCCAGAAGCTGCACGGACAAATCCTCCTCCTGCATCTGGAATCCTGCCAGCTGACCATCCCTGGACACGCAGCATCCAGAAGCAGCAGCAGCATCGAGGCAGAGACCACTTCACACCAGGAGAGAAGGTTAGAGAAAACCTGTTTACCCCAGAGACTGGGAACACTTATCATTCACCTGCAAGCCGGGAAGATTCCAGCTTCACAAAGACCCGGACACACTGGGCACACTGTGACACAATCCCGGGAGGGTAATTAATAATTAAGAGCAACACATTTAAGTAAGCTTTAATTCCTTTGTAATATAAGTTATCTCTGCCTTAGAGCAGACACGCAGTTTCAGCCCCTACTGGGCAGACAGTATAGCTGTTAAGCAGGCATTAAGCCTAAGGGAATCTTTCTCTCTGTCCATAGTTGATAATTTCATAATTAATAATCCAATCCCTGTAAACATATCCTAATTGTTTTCCTAACTTTGCACAAAGGAACTATTCAGTGGTTGGGGGTGGCAAGAGTTTGTAAATATTAATGTTAATAAATAATTTTATAAAAAATTAATACTGCCTCAAATTAATTTCTCACCTCCCCCTAATAGGGGAGGAATAGAGAAATCTCCCTCCGCAACAGGTTGTTTAGCCTGGAGAAGAGGAGGCTCAGGGGGGACCTCATTGCTGTCTACAACTACCTGAAGGGACATTGTAGCCAGGTGAGGGGTGGCCTCTTCTCCCAGGCAACCAGCAACAGAACAAGGGGACACAGTCTCAAGTTGTGCTGGTGGAAGTACAGGCTGGATGTTAGGAGGAAGTTGTTGCCAGAGAGAGTGATTGGCATTGGAATGGGCTGCCCAGGGAGGTGGTGGAGTCACCGTCCCTGGAGGTGTTCAAGAAAAGCCTGGATGAGGCACTCGGTGCCATGGTCTAGTTGACTGGATAGGGCTGGGCAATAGGTTGGACTGGATGATCTTGGAGGTCTCTTCCAACCTGGTTGATTCTATGATTCTGTGATTTATGTACTAACACATGCATACTGCCATTGGAAATAGGTCATACATAAGCTTCAGCCTATGCTATTTGGTTTTTTTAATTATCCTTGGAGTGACAGGAACCAGATACTTCCATTGGGTCAGGGTGTGCTATGCATAGTTGAGGCAAAGAGGTACAAGGGTGACTATTTCACAGGAAGAGAAAGCAAGGCTCTCAAATGGGTCTAGTGCCAACACATCCCTGGATCAGCTCAGTGGGTACAACTAGGGAAGTCAGGCCTCTTCACCAGGAGTGACCTTCACATAGCTTTATAAGTGGATTTATGAATGCCATGTCAACAAAAGAGCATTCTCCCTGCTGGAAGTTCCCCAAGGGTGAGTCACATTTTATTCTACTACCCACTTAGACCAGAGTGGGAAATTAAAAAAACAAAAGGTGTGGGGGTTATAAATCTGTCATCTAAGAACAATCCTGAGGTCGGATGAAGCTCTGCTCCCAGGGGTGATGAGAATCCCTGTCTCAGCCCTGCTTTGCCCCTTTGCAAACAGCTGAGATTCTGGCTGAAAACCTGAATAAATTCCAAGTCTAAATTCAAGTGCCAGAGAAGAGCACAGTTACCCCCATACCCAGCATGTTATTCCAGTTGCTCCATAAGTACGAGATTTAAATAGAGCTATCAGGGCTCAACTGCTTAACAGTAGCACTACACAAATTTTTGCACTGTAACTTGACCAGGTGCAAGTCTCCATCCATGGCCAACGTTCAGACTGGGTTTGGCAAAGCTCTTGTTTTCTACGCTGCAAATGTTAACTAATGCTCAGCTTCAGTGCTCACACCAGCCCCTTCACAACTGTATGGTCTTTCCAGACATCTGCCCAGAGATCAGGTGCCACCTGAGATTCTAATAAATTAGGTGACCTTGTATATGTGAGTAAGACGATATGCTGAAGCCTCTTTAACAGGAAATACCCTATAATCAAGTCTTCAAACTGTACTGAGTTAACAGGCAGGACAGCTTGTCAGAGTTCCTTCTGCACAAGTCATGCCAGAAATCCCCCTTTCTCCCCACCTCTAATTTTAATAGAATTCTACTGTTCCTTTGCATTGCCTCATTGGAATCTGATGAAAAAAGATCCAGCCTCTTCCCAGGGGAAAATGGTCCCACGCTTGTTTTCATCAGTTATGAAACTGCTACTGACGTCTAGCTTGGCTTTTCCCCTGCTTTGCTCAGTTTCAGACCATTGCTCCCCATATTGCCCTGCAAAGAGTCAGGTTTAGAAGAGGGAAAATAAACACACCTGCAGCTGAGCACTTGGGAAACACATTCCACCAGCAACTGCACAGAGACAGAGAAACCCCATACCCTGGCCTTGCATACAATCTGCTCACATCTAGCAAATTGGAGAGGCTTACTGAGCTCACTGCCTCAGTGTGTGAAACACGTTGCTTGGAAGCACTGCACACAGCCCTGCTCCAACGGGAAGGGTCAGGAGCTGAAAGAAGGGGCTCTGGCACCTCCTGATTTGATAGCAACCACACATGACAAGAATAGACCCAAACATGTACTGGGAAAATGTACTCAATTTTTACCATAAGTAACCTGAGTAGTTTCTGACTCTGTACATGCAAAGTGAAAAGAAAACCAGACCAACTAACTTTCCTTCAACTATGCACAAGTGAGTTCATGGCAAAGAGAATATTAAGTAGCATGGTGTCTGCTGTGCTCTGGCCAGCAGAAAATCAGGGAATATGCTGACATTGAGAGCATTAAAGCTGTACATCAGCCATGGAAGAAGAGTCCTTCCCTGTTGCTACACAAGGTTAGGGCAGAGCACAGATCTTTGGAGCTGCAGCAGCTGAGCCCTTTCTTGGGCATGGGCATGCACACATTTAATAGGTAAGCAACAAGGAAGCACTGTAAAGCAGTTAACAGTGACACTCACTAACATAGCCCCCATCCTGCACTACATGGTGATCTGAATTTGTTTCTCCATGGAGAAGCAGAGCTCCATCTTCCTCAAGTCTAAAATGTCTGGAACAGGACTGTTTCAGAAGCAACACACATCCAATTTCCCCTGACACTGCGCAGAGGTCTGCCAAAGGAAAATAGAAAGAGGCAAAGTAGGATGGGCCTTGTGTTCATTTTACAGCCTTGCATTAAAGGATGCCCTTTGGATTTATAGTGCACATTTTTGTACCACAAAGCTGTCAAGAGGTTTTACAAGGGTGCATAATGCGTCCTGTGGGGGAAAGGGCAAGTGGCCATAACAAGCCATCAGCCAGAATTAAGACAGTTTTGGGTAGACAGAACAGGACATAGCACCTCCCATAGTTTTTCAGCCCTTGCCTACCATTAAGGCCTAGATGCCACAAAGCTGGGTAGTCAGATAAGATGTCTTCTCCTGGCCAAAGGGTAATGATAACCAAGGACAGAAAGAGTTTTGTGAACAGTAGGAGAAGATTGGAGACTATAAACTACAAAGCCTTTGGTTATGTAAAACAAGGTCTTTACCTCATAAGACTTCCTCTCCTCATTCCTGTTTTGAATCAACAAATTCCAAAAGCTACTCACCTGCAGACTGGGAGGATAATTGACTATTACCACAGCCTTGAG